>NC_039365.1:174150003-174754436 GCF_003573695.1 Papaver somniferum | reverse complement strand
AAATATGCGTGAGAACAGATATCAGATTACATCATCTTCAAGAAATTAGTACACAAAATTTGCTCGATTTGGTTTTACTTACAGTTCTAGAGTCTTGCCCTTTTGCAAAAACCTTTAGCATCTCCGCTGCTATGGTTGAAGTTTTCTTGAGTTCTCTTATACCCTTAAATATATCCTTCATGTGGAGAGTTAATTCCTCTAGTCCCTCTGAAATAATCACACAGTGAAAGCATTAATCACCGTGATTTTGTAACTAAACACGGAAAAAGACATGTTAAATAGAGGCCTAGCTACCAGGGTCATGGCTAAAGCTCCTAAGAGAAAGCAGTGCAAGAGCTTTATCTTCAGTATCTTTGGTTGATTTGAATATGGAGACAAAGTGCTTTAACAAGCAAGATCGAGCAGCTCCTCGTATTCCCGTGTTTGGTAGTATTGCTAGCATATATGTCAACCATGTGGCCGACACAAAACACGCAGACGCTACTTCTGCATATTTGCTCTCTAGACCTTCTGCTAATGCTTCAAACAAAAGACCAAATTCATGGCTGACTAAAACAAAAGCCATTTTTCTTTCCCATTCATCTGCAGCATTTTCATCTTCCTGTGATCAATTACAAATCACAACTAAGAAAACTAGGGAGTAAATATAAGGTGTAGGGGAAATATCTCAAGAAACCAACCAAGTTATCTTCAGATGCGCTCAAAGTTTGGCTATACTGTTCAGTTCGCCTAAAGTTTGTGCGTTTCTTGTCGACTCCTGCATGTTTGAGAAGAACAGTTCGAGCAAGTGGCTTCCCAGAGTAAGAGAATCTCCCTTGCAGAGAAACAATTGTACTAGCAGCTGCTATTTGAGAGCGAGGAAATTCGACATTTTTGAGGCAAGAAATCAGAACATCTATAGCCTCCTCACGGTACATACTCATTTTTCTTGGCTCCACCTGCATGCAGAAACCCAAATTACTTATATTTGGCAACAAAAGAGGGCAGAATATCATCCCCTTCAAAATTTGGATTATATACGAAGGTTGTATTCCTACCAGAATATCAAGTTGAAGAAGGAGACCGGCAACAATGGGGGATTGATTCTGATTTGCACTCTGCAGATAAATAAGGAGAGTATGCATCGTACTGAAAGCACCTTCATCTTTTATGATGTGGAGAAGCTGCTCATTGAATGTCCTCCTGATGATTAAAGACATTGTCTCAAGTCACAACAATAATTTTAATTCATGTTCCATAATGCAATATAATAAACTGATTATTACCAAGTAGTATACCTGTTTAGTTTTACCAACTCGCTAAGAAAATGAATTATCTCGAATTTTTCACCATCATTTGCTCGAATGAAACTCTCCAAGATAGGAGCCAATTCAGCATTATCAGCAATTACGTTTCTACATTTCCCATCTTCCAGCATGCATCTAAGCAAAATTCTAACTGCTGAAATCCTTTCTTCTGCCTGTGCAGCCTGCAACCTCTCGACCACACTTCCAACCACATTTGAAGAAATGATGCTCTGAACAACTGCTGATGATTCATTAGATTCCTCACCTTTACAAAGAATTTGACCCAAAAGAAGCACAGAAGCAGTTTTCGGTTTCAAATACAACTCAAACGTATCTTCTTCTTTCTGCTGCACGACAGTAACTAAGGATTCAACCACACCCATCTCAAATAGGCTCGCCGTAGAAGGCCTCAGCATATAAATCAACACAACAGCTTCAATTAGACCTTTCTTGAAAAGAGCAACAATACAATCCACATCTGAGTCAACTCTAGTAAGCGTCTGAATGACGTTTTTGTCCCGTGATCCCAGTTCAGTAAGGAGAAACACAGTAGTCCTCAATACCTTAGGATCAACAGAATTGAAAAGAATCTCCACAAACCCATTAATGACGGCAGGTTTTGATAACATATTTTGAATATCAAAATCCTTTTCAGCTCCACACCAAAACCGTTCAATTTGTAAAACAGCTGCTTCAGATTCACTCAGAATTTCTGACATACAAAGATGGTCAATAGCAAGAGGTAGCTCACTAATTGTACCATCAATGTTAGCCTGGCTGATTACACTTGTCGGAGACAGCAAAGATTTCATGGCATCCAACACAATTTGATCAGGTTTTGAAATTGAATTACTAGGTTGGATATGGATAGCCCTAGGATTCTTTTCTTGCCAACTAGCAATTAGCCTTTTCAAGACGTAGTTAGTTTTCGGCAACTGTGTGCTCTGCAACTTCTGACGCGTAATGGGACATGTAGAATTACCCCTCTCTACCCACTCTTGAATCGCTTTTCGCTCGTAAGTCTGACCCGTTTCAAGTGTTACAGGATCAACAAATACGTTACTAGTTATGGGACAAACAAAATCTTTGGGAGGAGTATGTTTTTCTCCACTACCAGGAGAAGAATCTCCTTCCATTACTGGACTACTAGAACTGAAAATAGATAATATAATCAAATATAAGAAACTAGTACAAAAAACAGCAACAAATCCGATATGGGAAGGAAAAAGATAAACAATGAAATGGTGGTGCTTAATTTCTTAGTTCATTACCAGCTGGATGTGTCAACCATAGGTTGCTTCTGTTTTTGTAATTCAATCTTAATTTCTTCAAACAATGTTTGTTTTCTGTTGCTTTCCTACACAACAAATGACTGGACCTCAAAATATGTACTTGCATAGGTTTATCAGTCCATTTGAAAACATAAAAAAATAAATCACAATTCACTACTTAAAATTATATAAATACCTCTAATTCTTGCTCAGATTCCGAAGAAGACGAAGAAGAATCATAATCCGAAGACGGGTTCGACTCCAAATCACCTTTGTTGAATGAATTTAATCTCGAAGTAGTAATCTGGTTAGTGAAGAACTGTGCAGAAACTCTTTGTGGGTAAATAATCCGAGAAGTACTGGTACTAGTAGTAGCATTATTACTTCTGCTATAGAATTCCAGTGATCTCTCATCTCCTCTTTCTGCCCATATTGGCTGCCATTGTTGACAACAAACCAAGGTATCATCAAGTTATATGAACATAACAATTAGCTCAAAATCACACACACCAAAAAAAAATCATGGGGTTGACCTTGAAGTCAAGAATCTCAACATACAGTTGAACACTAATAAAAAGATCATCATTTCAGATAACATCTGAATATGCTTATATATGAACCCTTAGATTACACCCTTTTCTGAGCAATTGAATGGTTCAAATTTCTATGCTTTCAAAAGATATACTTTTTGTTTTCACTCTGTAAACCAACATTGACAAAGCCATAATGGGGGTAGCTCCAAGTTGCACTCATCTAATAATTTGAACAAGAGAATCTAATACCCAAATGTTGAAAATGTCAGTATGAAAATCCAAACAAAAGGGGCAAGGGCCCCTCCTCACTTTCCCCTAACAAAACAATCTGTTCTCAAGTTGGGATTTTTCTTACACTACTAATGTATGAAAAGCTCAATTGACAAATCCAAACAAAGGGGCAAGTGCCCCTCTTCATTTTTTTCCCCTAACAAAACCAAATCAACAGACATTGAATCAAAAATCAAAAAATGAAGAGAAAACGGGAGTTACATTATACCGTCCGTATCCGGATCCAATTTCCTGATCCATTGTAACTTTCCCCTTTGGATCTCCATCTTCACTATCAGCATCAGCATCTTCAATTTTCTTGTTTATAAGAACTATTACCGGAGGAGGAGGAGGAGGATTAGAACCCAGCTCAGCATTTCCATGATCTCTGTTTTTAAGTATTTGTTTGAAATACAAAACAAGATTTTTGCAATTTTCATTGAGAACCTGTTCATATTCTTTCTCTACTCTCTTTAGTTTCAGTCTTTGTTCTTCACTCATTCTAGATAAAGTCCTCGTTCCAGATACCGAAGTAGAAATCGATCTCAACCGTTGAATATTTCTAGTACTACCACTAAGCTGAAACTCTTGGGATGCTAAAATTCTTGATTTTTGTTCATTAAGAAAATGAATGACCGGAATCAAATAAAATAAAAAAAGATTTTCGAAAATGGACGGGGAAATCTCTGTTCTAGCTAATAACGGATCAATGTAAAAAACATCAAGAATTGAAATTGCTGCATCAAGATGTTGATGCCGGAGACTGTAAATTAATGATTGTAGAAAAAGAGAGAAACAGTTGTGATTGTTCTCGCGGAAGGATTGGATGATTTTATCGGATAACCGGAGGTACGAGTATCGTGTAGTTGTAGAGTTGGTCGAAGAGATTTGCGTTTTCGAGTGCATCAGCTGCGTTGTTTAGTGAATTCAGTGTAGATTTTTTATTGATTTTTCTGCGGATGTTTGATATAATTTCTTGACGGACTGCTGGTTCTGAGAGGATTTCTGTTATGAATGTTCTCGTTTGTTGAAGAATTTGCGATGAGGTTGTGGTTGTGGGAGTGGTGGTGGACATGGTTGTGGTGGCGGTGGTCAGAATTTTGGAAGTTCGTTAAAGGAAGGGTGTTTTTGTTTGGGGTTTTGGAGGGGTTGGTTGGCAGGCATTAAAAAATAAATCCGGCAAGTTTCTTTTTGGCGGGTACTTAAATGACTAGAATACCCCTGCATGGTCTTGCTAATTTGGGATCTGTTTCTTGTAATGGTGAGGTTAAGAATGGGAATTAAGAAGGATTAGTGATGTTTTAGGAGGATTTAAGTGGGAATAGGACCAGTCACAGAGTCACTGGTGCCATCCAAGACGGCTTTGATTGACTTAATAATGCGTACGCCATTTTTGTACAATTGGCACATGCACATTCATTTTGTTTTGGGGTATATAAAGTTAGGGAAAGTGAAACACATGCCACAAAATTAATGGGATATTAAGTCTAATGATCCGTAAGCTGCTATTAGAGGCAGTCTGACACACCAATTTGGTTAGTAAATAGAAACGAGTGATACTACAGCTACCGGGGCCGGGAATCATGAAAATCACGGCGTTTCACAGCCTCTGGAACCTGTTGAAGCTTGTAGGGGTGGGTTATGGGTCCCACTGTGACTCCCCCATTTTTTGGTGAAGTTCTGTGACATTCTCAAGATTTGATCCCGGTGAACGTAGCATTGTTGAATAGAAACACAATCAAATCTCCTGGCAGATCCGAAAGTGATGAACCAAATTTAAGTTTGTAAGAGTGGGACCCATAGTAAGTAATGTCCACCCCTACAGTTCTCCAGTGAGGCTCACGGGGTTGTCTTTCACAGGATTTTTTTTCAGAATACAGCCCCGGTCAACATAGCATCACTCGGATTGGTCTGGATTTTTACTCGCATTTTGGTTTTGGATTCTTGCATCTGGGGAGTCTTGAGTGTCGTAGTGTAATATGGTTGGCAGCTGCAAGGTAATCAGTACAAAAACAGATTTAACTGCAAATTTTGCAACTTGCAAGGATGTCAAAAAAAAAAGAAACGATTTTGATAACGTGACAGACAGTGAAAAAACTGTGGGAATAGTTATCGAGTATGATATTCGCAAGGGGTATCCAATTTGATGAGACGCGTCCACATTATTTAGCAATGAATGAAGCTAACTGTTTGTCTTTAGATTGTGTACAAAGAGTGCGAGAAATGACACGTCTATGGGGCAAGGCCGAAGCCATATGGGTTGATGTGACAAAACACCAGGATGGAAAACTATTGATTATTTCTACGTGTAGGTTCTTTTACCGTTATTGGCAAGACATTTGGTGAAGCAAAAGGGATGAATAAAGAGTTTTGACGCCTAAGTTCAACATTGCCAACACGGGGTGTTAATCTTTTTGACAAATGCTATCCTGCACCGTTTTGCGGGTAGCTATCCCGTTCAAGCGGGCTTCGTTACCGTTAGATGACCATATCAACGATTAGATTCGAATTTAGGAAAGGATCCACCATTTTTCCTAAAAGGTTCAAGGCTGTTAGGTCTGGTTTTAGCGTGATCTAACGGTAAAGGAGCCGCTTGAGCGGGATATCATTGCTCAATTCTTTTTAGTAAGTACTCAAATTCATATAAGACAAAACATTTCTAATTCATAGACCGGTACACTCCCTAACGCTTAAAACCTATAGACATTAAAATCTTGTCTTTTTCTTCGTTGAATCAAGTTGTTTTTGCGGGAAATTATTCGGCGCAAAATGAATCTATCCGATTGATATTTTTAGTGGCCAACCTATTGCCCTCGCCGTTCACTTCATATAAGCGGAGTTTGGATTTTTATTGTCCATCAAGATCGGCATATAAATTAGTATAATTTGAAAGCGATGAATTCTCCTTTTACTTTACCCTTAGTTAAGAGGTCCGGGAATTTTCCTAAGTTAACAGGTGAAGAATGTACTTGGATGGAGAGGGTATTTTCTGAAGAGGAGGTGTTTGATGTAATTAAGCATTTGGAAACAATAAGTCTTCAGTACCTGATGGATTTTCCATGGAATTTTATAAAATCTGTTGGAATATCTTGAAGAAGGATTTTATGGAAATAATGAAGGAGTTTTTTACTTATGGAGGCTGGGATTGGAGGCTTAACTGCTCCTTTTTGACTTTGATTCCTAAGAAGACTGATTCTTGTTTACCTAAGGATTTTAGACCATTAAGTTTATTAGGTAGTGCATATAAGATCTTATCTAAAGTTCTTGCTAATAGACTGAAGAGGGTGATGAATAAGCTTGTGTCTGATTTCCAAGGAGCTTTTACCAAAAATAAACAGATTTTGGATGGAGTTTTAATTGCAAGTGAATGTATTGATAAAAGGCTGAAGATGAAGGTTCCAGGTTTGGTGTGTAAGATTGATATGGAGAAGGCATTTGATAATTGTGAAATGGAAGACTTTGTTTTGTATCTTGGAGCAGCATGGTTTTGGTGCAAAATGGCTTTCTTGGATCAAATGGTGTATTTCTGCTTCTCACATTTATGTGCTAGTTAATGGAAGTTCTACAGAGAAGTTTAAGCCTTCTAAGGGATTGAGACAAGAAGATTCTTTGTCTCCATTCTTGTTTTTGTTGGTGGTAGAGATTCTTTCTAAACTGATGAAGGATGTTGAGATGAGAGGACAAATTCATGGCTTTAAAGTGGAGGAAGATGGATTAATGGTTTCTCATCTGCAATTTGCAGATGACACATTGATTTTCATCAATGCAGATGTGGAGGATGTTAGAAGACTTTTTGTTATTCTAACTACTTTTGAAATGATTACAGGTTTAAAGCTTAATCTGGAAAAGAGTTCAATGGTGTGTGTTGGAGCAGACAATGTTATTAAAGACTTGGAAATGGAGCTGGGATGTAGGACAGAGCAATTTCCAATCAAATATTTAGGAATTCTATTGGGTGCTACTCCTAGAAACACAAATGTGTGGGATGAAGTTATTCAAAGAATTGAAATGAGACTAGCAAAGTGGAAAAGGAGATTTTTGAATAAGGCAGGAAGGCTGGTGCTGATTAAGAGTTGTTTGGCTAATTTGCCATTATACTTTTTGTCACTAATTCATATGCCTGCTAGTGTTGAGCTAAAACTGACAAGGCTAATAAGGAATTTCTTGTGGGTGTCTGATGTGTCAAACATGAAGATGTGTTGGGTGTCATGGCTTAAATTGTGTATACCAAAAAGAATGGGCGGTTTAGGAGTGAAAAATCTAAGATACACAAGCAGGGCTTTGAAGGGGAAGTGGATCTGGAGGTACACCAAAGAAAGAAGATGCTTTGGAGAAAAGTGGTTCAACAAAAATCTAAAAATCAAGAGGAAGCTTTGGTTTCAGTAGATGATGGTGAACTTTCTGGAAGTGGAATGTGGAAGACTATATTGAAGCCAACTGTGTTTCTACAACAGCATTTTATTTTTCAGATGAAGAATGGAAGGGGAATAAGATTTGGTTGGATAAGTGGACAACTAATGTTCCATTGAAGAATAGGTATCCTGTTGCTTATAGGGCATGCAGTAACAAAGCTGGTTCTATTGCAGAAATGATTCATGAGGGAGTGTTACATATGCAGTCAAGAGGAAATTTATCTGCTCAAGAATAATTAGAATGAAATTTATTGTGTAATGAGCTGGGTCCTGTACATGTGTTGGTGGATGATGAGAATATGGTATCTTGGTTGGAAGAGGAGTACACAGTGAAGAAAGGTTATGAGCTACAAATTCCAGAAGATACACCTTGTAACTTTGATAAGTTCTTATAGAAATCAGATATTCCATACAAGGTAAGCTTTATGCTTTGGGCAAACTTCCATGACTCTTTACCTACTTTGTGTATGATGGAACATAGAGGGGTTAATATACAAAATACTATATGTAGTATGTGCAATAGAGAAGAGGAGACATCAAAGCATATTTTTCTGCATTGTGATCTTGCAAAACAGGTTTGAGATTACTTTGTTAAGGCATGTCATGTGAACTAGAGTCTACCTGCAACAGTTCTTGATCTATTTCAGTATCGGAAATGAGTTGTTCTAAATGGTAGAAGGAAGGAAGTTTGGGAGAAGCTCATTTATGCAATCTTATGGCATTTATGGAAGACTAGGAATTGTAGGACTTTTGGTGGAAGGAAAAAGCTTTTTGAAGAAGTCTGTTTAACTATCAAGCAATCCATTATTCTTTGGTGCTTTGAGAAAGATGTGTTTAGAGAGTATTTTGTAAGTCAAATTTTATTCATTTGGGAAACTGTGTTGCACTTATAATGTAGTGTTAAGCAGTTTACAGGATTTGTATTGCTTACTTTCATTTTCTTCTTAGTATAACCTTCTAAATTTCAAAAAAAAAAAGGTCGGGATCCTATGTACCCGGATTCCCATGTGCCTTATGTGCCACCAATAGAAAATTTCGATGCGTCTTATTTTGAGGGAAGCAACTTAACGTTGTTACGTGACAAAAAGAAAAGGATATTATATTCTAAAAGAAACGAAACTAAACAGGCTTTCTCCTTAAACAATTTATCATTTATCGACTAAAACCTAATAATAAAAAGCTCCAATCAAAATCTTATTTAAGTTTAGAATTTAGAGTAAAAACTCCCCAAAACCCTAATCATATGGAAGAACCATTATGCTTCAATTCAATTCTTTGAATAGGAAGAAAGTGCAAACAAAAATCTTCTAAACTTGAAAATAATATTAAGCTGATGGATTGGATGGGATAAAGCCCTTTTGTTGGATTAATCTTTCATAGTCCTTCCCCATTATTTGTTTCTCTTCTTCCTCTTAATCGCAATCTTTCTTTCTTCTTTTTCGATAAAATTCACAACGGTTTTTTGGGTTTGATTCAATCCATTTTTTCTTACAAAATCCTTTAATTTTATGGCTTCGACAATTTTACGAGGATTTACAGAGAAATTAACATGAATGGATCAGAGAATTCAATTGGGAAACATCGTTAACACCATAATACATATCATGTTAATTTATCCAACTGTCAAGAATATGTATCGCTCTCTAATTGACAGGCACAGAGGGCACGAGGAAGTTCTAATGGTATTAACAATTATAAACTAGTAACCTTTTTGCCAAAGGATAAACTAGGAAAAATAAAGAAACAGAAGTCGTGCGTTTTCTTTTTGAAGGAACAAGATTACTTCTTGAATTCATTAAAATAATAAGAATTCATACGTCATCTTCAAATACATCAACCATAAGAAACATGAAAAATTAGAAAGATTAAGTATCAAATACATGGATTTCAAAGATAAATATGATTATGTCGGAGGAATGGCTTGTGATTTACTAATATGCTATTTTGAATTGTCTTCTTCTTCTTCAATAAAATTTACATGTCCCAATTGGGAGAAGTTTGCGTCAAAATGTTGTTACCATAATCAATCGTGTGTTTTCTTAAAATGTGAGAAAAACTCATCTCCACCTATATAACGTGGACGAATGAAGTATTTGAGATTAATGACGGGTATTCTTTGTATTAATGGTATATTTACTATAAAAAATGAGCTACATTCACAGAAATCCTTAAAGTAAGGTCGTAGAGGGCCAATAAAATATTGGGTTAAGTAAAATAGACACTAAAATTATTATACAATAGTGCCATTCATTTTTAACTACTTTATTTCTCTTTCACGTTTATTTTATTTCTCTCTAATTGTAAATCCACCGCCAGAAAAATTATAACTTCCAAAATATAAATCACTTTTTAATGAAATTTATATTTTTAGAATGTGAATGAAATCATCTACAAAAAAAGATCCATTATTAATATTAAATTCGAAAGAAAAAAATATTACTTAAAACAATACTGAGGATATGCTACGCACCCAAATGCAATCTGGCCAAAATGTGTTTCCTATAAATAAAAAATGTATTATGCACTTCAGTGCAACCTGGTTAAAACCTATTTTATATCAGCATATGCATTATTTACTCAAGTGCACAACCTGGTCAAAGAGACTAAAAATATCTCCAAAATGCTAGAAATTATCATTATGCTAATGCACGAATGGAACATAAAAGGAATGAGACGGAAATACACGTTGCTTGGAAGGTCCCTAGTTCTAGTTTTCATGAAATGATTACTTATAAGTCTGCGGATGTTCTTCTTATCACGTATTTAAGAATGCCAATTGGTGCTTCTAAGCAAAGTGTGGCTATTTGGGAGGTGGTTGTTCAAAGGATGTAGAAGAAACTAGATCCCTAGAAGAATAAGTTCCTGAATAAGGAAGGTATGACAGCGTTGATAAAAAGCTCGTTGGAGAGTGTCGCAGTTTACTTCTTATCTCTTTAATACATGAATGTTTCGGTTGAAAAGAATCTCAATACAATAATGAGAAAAATTTTGTAGGGAGAAGATGAAAATAATAAGAAAATGAGTTGAGTTTCATGGAAGAAGGTTTGTACACCAAGGTGCAAAGGTGGGTTGGCAATACGGAATATCATGTTGGTAAACAGATCCCTGCTAGCTAAATGGCATAATAGGTATTGCAAGAAAAGTATAGCTTTATGGAGAAAAATTGTTTGTGAAAAAACAAAAGCGGACGTAGAGTTTTTACTACCCTTACAGGTTAATGAATAAGTGGGCAGGAGAATGTGGTATGAAATATTAAAGGCACAAAATGATTCCAATGATACGACTACTGTGAAGGTATGTAAATAATGAGAAAATCATAATGTTCTGGCTTGACCAGTGGAAAATAAATTATGCATTAAAAGAAAAAGTATCCTAGATTATATATGATTGGTAGGCAAGAAGGCATCTATAGCAAATGTTATTGAAGTTAACTGGAATCTGTTTTTTACAAGAGAGTTAGACCCGGCAGAGAGAATTAATCTCTTGGAACTTAAGTTTAAGGTAAGGAATACAGTTTTATCACATGAGAGATATGACGAAATTCAAGGTGAAGCAACAACAAAAGTGATTTACAGAAAACTAGCTATGGTTGGTGATGATTGGGAGGGTTACAGTGTATTGGAAAATAAGTTCTTTCCACCGAAGGTATGTTCCATTTTGTGGGAGGAAGTGCATGCTTCGATTCCTACTAGAAACATGTTGCAGCGTAGGGGAATGGTTATTACTCCAGTGTAGTGTTTATTTTGCAATGCAGTTGAGACTTTGGAACATCTTTTCGTGGATTGTAGCTGGATTCAACATATATGGAATTACTTCATATGGTCTATGTGGGTCATGTGGGTAATTCCGAGAACTTTTCACTCTATATCCTTGAGCTGGGGAATTCATAGAACGACAGAAAAAAGAAGGATTGTGTGGCAGATTTTTTTTTTGCTGAATCACATTTTTTATTAATTGAAAGGAAAAATAGAACCACAATTTTTAAAGGATTAAATATTAAACAACCTTATTACAAGACTAAATACATTGACCTAGACAAATCTAGAATAAGAGACATAAGAAGGACTGCATTAATGGCTTAGTAGAGACTAGAATAAGCTACTCCTAGCAATTCAATGCGCTTCAGAAAAGAAGGTCTTCCCAAATGTATGATCTTCTCCCCTGCTTTCAAATTTACTCCTCTTGTTGCCAATGTATGTGCTGTGAAATTTTTCTCTTTTAAGCAGTGAACAAATTGAACTACATCAAACTTTTTACTTACTTTCAGCCATCTTGCTCTAATGTACCAAGGTATTTCTTATTTTTTAAAACATTCAATAGAAGGAAATGAGTCTGACTGAATGATTACCTTAGTGCGTTCTAGATAACTGGCCCATTCAAGTGCACAAATGACATAATATTCACCTGCAATGGAAGTTTTAGCAACACCAATTCCTCATGTGAAAGTGCCAACAACTTGATTATTGCATCTTCTAGTAATAACACCAATACTTGCATACCCTGGATCTCCAAAAGATGTTCCAGCACAACAAAGTAAAGTAAAACCTTCTGCAGGAGCAGTCCAGAAAGACTCTTTAAGACATTGGAATTTTATGTTCCTGTCACCAATTTTGAAGAATGATATCACCTGATAATCATAGTCTTGACTCTATTTATTTCCTTTCATCCCGTGGCTTCCTTCCTACACAATTTTATATATTCTGCTTTTAAAACTGTTGTTGTGAGGCTTCACTTCCTCAAATAACTGTTTATTTCTTTAAAACCACAATTCTCTCGTAGTTGCACAAGCAGTTGTCATCCATAATTGTTTTATAATGGGACTTTTGTTTTTAGCAACTACACAAATGTCTTCAAAAGATTCAGGATTTTTACATAATGTGTGATGCATACTATCTTGTTTTTCTTGACAGATGCAACATCTAGAGACCATCTCATAGCCTATCTTTATCATTTCTTAATCATCCATATACACTCCCTGCTACAGCTTCTAAATGTTTCTAGCAATGCTTGATGCATAAAAGATTTCCAGATGTAATTTGGCCATGCATGATTTGGCTCTTTTTCCCTTACCCTTTCAACTGCAGCAGCAATTACAAATTCTCCACTTTTCTGTCCAATCCATATAAACCTATCTTCACCACCACTTATGTCAGGTAAGTGTGTAGCTATAAATGGTTGTAGTTCAGTTGGTATGCACTAGGTATTACCATTCAACAAGCTTACAACTTTCATACCAATATTATTTTGAACAAAATAAGTGAAACCAATTTGTTCTATTAATGGTGATTCTCCAAGCCAAGTGTCAAACCAAACTGATATTCTGGTTTCATATCCTATAATTCACCTTATATCTTTTTTTAGATAATTCCAAGCCCATTTCAAACCCTTCCATATAGATAAATGTTTCCAGGTAGTGATCCACTGGCCTTGTTTATTTTTAAATTTCGCAGATAAGAAAAGAGCTCATTCTTCCTTTGAATTTATCAATTTCCACAACATCTTCATGAGTAGTACTTTGTTTATCACTTCAAGTATTTTAATACCAAGACCACCTTCCTTGTATGGAGTGCACACTCTCTTCCATGAAATTATTTGAAATTTTCTTTTCTCACTATAACCAGACCGTAGAAAATTTCTAATGATCTTTTCACAAGTTTTGATAACAGAAGATGGCCATTTGTAGACATCCATTGTATATATTGGAATGCTGCACAAAACTGACTTAACAAGAATCACTCTGTCTTGGAATGATACTAGTTTACCTTTCCAGGCAGCTAATTTACTTTGAAGTTGTTCTACCATAGGCCACACCATTGCTGCAGTAACTCTTCCGGGAGCTAGAATGGCACCCAAGTATTTGTCTGGAAAGTGTGGTAATTCCATATTTACTAGCTCACTTATTTGATGTTTCCTTATAGCTGTGATCCCATCCACAAAGCACTTACTTTTGGTTTTATTTATGACTTGACCTGAACTGATTTGATACTCATCCAAGAGAGATAATAAATTATGCAAGCTGTTTTTGGATCCATTACAAATATAAAAACATCATCAGCAAAAAATAGATGAGTAGGTGTATCCCATTTGTGATCTCCATAGGAAGGATTTTTCCTTTTGCTACTAGATGAGATATATTCCTTCTCAAGACAAACAAAATTGGAGATAAAGGATATCCCTGCCTTAATCCCCTTCCAACTAAAAAAAAATCCACATGGTCCTCCATTCACCATAACTGATATTCTTGCTGATTGAAATAAAACCATTAACCAATCACACCAAGAGGAAGAAAAGCCATATTTCTTCGAAACTTTCATAAGAAATTCCTAACTGACAGAGTCATAGGCTTGAGAGATATCCAATTTGAGACCTACATTTCCTCCTATTCTCTTTACCTTTATTTCACGCACCAATTCAGATGCAAGAAGTGCTTGTTCTTGTATGCTTCTTCCTTTAATATAGGTTGATTCTTGTGGAGATATTAACTTCATCATAAGGATACTCATTCTTGTAGTAATAATCTTAGTAAACATTTTAAATACTATATTAATCAATCCTATAGGCCTAAATTGGTTTGCAGTTCTTGCTCCTTGTGTTTTTGGTAACAGTACTAAGAAACTAGAATTCATATCTTTAGGAATGAATCTCCTCCTCCAACAAAATTGGATTGCAGCTATCAAGTCATCTTGTATTATCTCCCAGCAACTTCTGTAAAAAATTCCAGAGAATCCATTTGGCCCTGGAGAACTTTCAGGATCCATGTCAAATACTGTTTTTTTAATTTCTTCTGCACTAGGAATGGCATCCAATCTTCTTTGATCTTCTTCATTAATCATTTGAGGAACCACTTCTAGTAATTCTTCTTTAATATTGACACTCTGTTCTTCAATTTTTTTTTAAAGTGACTAACCAGTGCATCTGCAGTTTGTGATTGATCTGATATGACATTTTCTTTATTATCTTCCAATTCACTAATTAAATTCCTGGAGGTTCTTATTTTTAAATTAGTATGAAAAAAGCTTGTACTTGATGCTCCATCTTTTACCCACTTAGCTCTTGACTTCTGTCTCATTAGTGTATTAAAATTCACTTCTCTACTAGCATGCTCATTCTGTGCTTGAATCAAATTATCCAATGCAGCAGAGTCAAATGGATCATTATCAGATAGTTTCATAACTTCCATTACTTTTACTTCAGTTTATTTTAGTTTAACTTGTACATTTCCAAAGACTTTCCAGTTTCATTCATTTAGAACTCTTTTCAACTCCTTCAATTTCTGCATGAATGTGAAGGCAGGATCACCAATAATTTCATTAGACCAACTTGCTTTAACAACATACAAGAATTCTGGATGACTAATCCACATCTTCTGAAATTTTCTAGGTACATTTTTAGGCTTTGGAATGTTTGCGCAACCACCCAGCAATGGAGAATGATCTAAAACAATTCTCAGCCCTACTTTATACCCCCAATCTTCATACCTTTGCAACCATTTTTGATTAAATACCACTCTGTCTAAGTTACATAATATTCTTTTCTTCCCATATTGGAAATTAAACCAAGAGTACTGCACACCTGTTTTTGGAGCTTGAAGTAGTTCACATTTATTTATGCATTCACCGAATTCCAACATTGAAGTTCTATTAGGAGGTCTTCCACCAACTTTTTCATCTGGACTTAATATAGCATTAAAATCACCTAAAATTATCCAAGGCTTATTGAGGACATGAATCATTTCCATCTCTGACCAAAGAAATCTTCTTTGAATTATTTTCACATTTGCATGGACTCCAGAAACAAGTACATCTCCTACACTAACTCTAACCATTTGACATTGAGATCACTGTAGGTTGAGATATGTTCTTATCCAAAAAAAACAACAACAGATATTACCTTTATTGTTTGAAGTAGAGTTATGAATAACCATGCTCTGCATCCCAGCGAGATTTAACTTACTGCAAAATGAAGTACTACAAAAGACTTTTGGTTCAACTATCCATACTAAAGAAGGACTAAACTGATTTACCAAAGACCGTAATTTGTCTTGAGACCTTTTTATTTTAAGGCCTCTGAGATTTCAATATAAGATCTTCATTATTTAGCAGAGGGGTTTATGGTACCCCCTTTTCCCTGATTCTTTCTGAAGTTATACTTATTGTTGACTGTTACTTGTTTTACTTCTCTTGTTTTATCAATTGGACTGGTTGAGGAAGAAGTTGAAACTTGAACCATTTCTTTTTCAACCACCTTTTCCCAAGACGTAACTTGTACCTCTTCATTTGTGACTTTGCCATTAGAACTATTCACAAATTTGACAGTACTATCATTCACATTATTATCTTCAGCTATCTTGAGTAACTTTGCTGCTTCTATTGTAACTAACTGAACTTCATTTTCAGCTTCCATATTCTGAAGTTGATTGTTGTCTATTTTAGATGTTTTGCTAGCTCCTGCATCCACAAAATTGACTACACTCTTTTCTACCTCATTGACATCATCAAATTGTTTCTGAGGTACTATTTCTGCCAATATTTCATCATCAACACTTATATTATCATCTTCTTTTTGTTCTTAAGAACATTAAATCTTCCACCATTCATGTTTACTGAAACTGAATTGCTAGTAAATTGAAAATTATTAGGTGTAACCATATTGGATATTATTGAATATTCTCCAGAGAATTGAAGACCAGTAATATTAGAAGTACTACCTTGTTCCATTTCAACCTCAGACCTGTCACATATATCAAAAGGAACCTGAAAATTACCAGTTCTGGGAGTTTGTTGTTGAATAGGAGTTGATGTAGCTTTATTTGTATTGTTAGGCTGAACTTGACTTGTTGTTTGAATTTTTTTCTTCTCAACTCTGCATTCTGTGATGAAATTCCCAACTATTTTACATGTTGAACAAAATTTTGGACACACTGGAATTTTGTGGCAGATTGTCCCATTTGCTATATGTTGGGAGCTATGGTTGGAGCGTAATAGAAGGGTCCAGGGGAATAGAGCAAGATCAAAAGATGAAGTGATTTACGCTGTCCAATTGGATATTTTCTTATGGAGTTCGGATATAGAAATTTTCAAAGTATACTCCATCGATCAAATCTTGCGTAACTTGGAAGAGGTAATTGTTTTGTAAAAAAAATTCTTTCTCTCTCGGGTTTGAGTTTATCTTGAACTCTTGTAAATATTTTTTTTTTTTTTGCAATATATACCCTTTTCTTCTCAAAAATAGAAGAAGTCTGATAAGCACGAAAGTGCGACGCATTTTCACCCATAAATACATTAGCTGGGACTTATTTTATCACTAATAAACTTGTTTATAGGTGTTTTTGGGCAATAAATATTTTTGGAAAGATTGGCTCGAAAAGTTGATAAAAGCACCCCAGAGGACACATGTTATTCAGATTCTCAGTTTTGGATACGGGGCACCTCAATTACTAAGGGAAACCTCAATTTATAAGGGGCGCCTTCTTTACTATTTGCACCCCAGGGCCAGCTACTAACCGCACCCCTTCAGTGGTTAAGGGGCAACTCTTCTTCACGGTTTAAGAGTCTGGTTTTGGCGGGGAAAAACTAACTCCACCTGCGTATTTTCCTGAGCCTGATTTGGTCAAGTTCTGTTGATATTTCTTCGGGGATTTGAATGTATACAAGCCTGTTACTTCAAGACAGGATTGGTAAGTCAAGTATTTTCGAGATAAAGGGGAAGATTTCGTGTCAAGTTGGAAATAGAAAGAGGAGGAGGTATTCACGGGATTTTGGTTGTTATTTTGGGAAAAGATTCTGTGAGATTTGATCGCTGGATTGGATTGTTATCACACTGCTACACCTAACCAGGAGTGGAAACGTGTTTTAATTCGTCAAACACGGACTAGATCATCGGTTTAATGAAAAACAGGGCAAAAATATTTCGAGGATATTATCTGAGATTTTGTGGCTATTTTTGGAGAGTTTGGTTGCTGGTGAAACTTGTTTCAACATGTTGGTGAGTGTATAAGAAGCTGTTGAGATTATGTAGAATGCATGCAGACGCGTGAAGGAGCTTCGAAAGGAAATTATTCCCGTGGCTGGAAGTACATAATAAAAGGAATTAATGAAGATTATATGGAGTAATTGTCGAGTATTTTCGATTCTGAAGAGTATATAAAGGATGCTGATGGTTCAGAGAAGGATATCGAGAGTTGGGGAGAAGAATAGAGAGTTGCAGAGCAACTTCTCTGCTGTTGCAGAGAGAAGAAGAAGAAGAGCGTTTGACGCCTACGGACCGTCGCAGAGAACTGTCATTTATTGACAGTACTCGTAACAGTCAGTTTGGCACGCTTAATTTGAATTTGCAACTTATATTGTAACGGTGACTTCTGTAATGCCAGTACATCGTTGCAGATTCATTGTATTATTAGTTTTCTTCAATAAAAACACCATTTGAGCTATGAATTGTGTTTTTTAGTTTGTTTTCATCATGATAAGCTAAACCCCAACACTGGGTCGACGAAGGAAGCCGAACTTCATACATGGGTGAATTTGTTTTATTTTCTATATGACTTTTGCACTAATTAAAATATAATTATGATTTGAATTAATTAGTTATTATTTTATTAGATGAGTCATGCTTGCTTAGATCTTTGATGTCCCATGCTTACGATTTATAACTAATGTTTTGAGGATCTACCTTGGCAAGAATAAGAGTCGATGTTGTTTTATTTGTTGAGCGATAATTGTTGAGAATAAATAATTGAGTCTTATGATATGAATTTGGTGTAATCCTAGACCCAGTAACTCTCCCTTTTATTATTTTCGTCAAACCTTTAAATTTAATCTTCACAAGTCTTAGAGTTCGAATCCAATTTACAATAACGACTATCAAAAACCATAATCATTTTTGGCGCCGCTAACGCGGACTTGTTTTTAGAATAATTTTTAGGTTTATTTTTATTTTTTGTACAGTATTTTCATTTCATTTTAGATTTTCTTTTTTCCTTTTTATGCGTTTCTTTTTGTATTTCTTTCCAGGGACTTTTTGAGGATGATGACTTCTTCCGAGGAGACGTCACCTAAGATGACGTTGGCTGAATATAAGCGTAGAAATTCAAATCAGCAGGAAACCCCATCTGAGATGACGCTTGGTGAATATAAGCGTAGGCAACGGTATGGAGTTTCTGTTCCACATGAGGTAAGTTAAGAATCCCCGCTAATGATATATGAGAAGTATTACAATTACACACAACCTAGTTTGGAACAAAGACTGAGAATTCTGGAATGCCAAAAATTATTTAATGATGATGATGATCAGTCTTGTAGTGACTCTCCGTTCCAGACAGAACATATAGATGACCCTGTGGATGATTGTGTGGATGATTTGCCCAATTCCATAGATGAATCCATCCCACAAGATAATTAACCCAACTTAGAGGTTGTTTCTAGACCCCTAAACTTCCAAAAGTTGCCTAATTTAGGGTTAGAATTGCATGCTTCTAAAGTGTTGTTGGATTACTTTGGATCTAAGTACCCAGAGGACTTGCCTATTTGTGATACCGTGCATGAGCCAATTGAAAATTTCCATGTCCCAATAGTATCTCCATATTATGTTCTTTACACACTTCCTTGTGTAGTAAAAACTAGGTTTGGGGGTAATCCTCTATTTCAGATAGTTTCAATGTCACCATATTTTCATAGCATAATTGTGAAGCTGTCGTTTGTAAATACCGTATTCTGGGTTGATCCCCAAATTTTCAGGCTGTTAATTTTTGGAGATCCATTTCTGTACATTCCAGTAGGTATATTTATTTATTTTTATTTTTATTTTGCTTTACTTTTTGCATTTCCCATCTTAAAATTTTCCTTGGATGACTTAATTACATTAACGACAATATAATGTTTAAGTGTGGGGGAGAGGTTAACTTTTTACTTTATTTTTTCAGGAAATTCCTTGCAAATCATGACCAGCTCTGTAGCGGGTCTGTTCCTTTTTCTTGCATGTTATAACCAGCTGTGTAGCGGGTCTAAAAAAAATTAAGAATTAAAAAAAAAATGAAAATATATTTTTTATTTTTATTTTTGATTGTTAGGGTTATGACCAGCTGTGAAGCGGGTCTTTTTTTTTTCTTGCATTATATGACCAGCTGTTTAGTGGGTATAAAAGAATATATAAAAAATTAAAAAAAAAAAGTTAAAAATAAAATAGTATGACCAGCTGTGTAGCGGGTCTCTATCTCTCTATCTTATTATATGACCAGCTGTGTAACAGGTCAATTTTCTGTTTTGCTCGAGGACTAGCAAAATGTAAGTGTGGGGGAATTTGATAAGCACGAAAGTGCTACGCATTTTCACCCATAAATACATTAGCTGAGACTTATTTTATCACTAATAAACTTATTTGTAGGTGTTTTTGGGCAATAAATTTTTTTAGAAAGATTGGCTCGAAAAGTTGATAAAAGCACCCCCAGAGGACACTGGTTATTCAGACTCTCAGTTTTGGATACGGGGCACTCAATCACTAAGGGAAACCTCAATTTATAAGGGGCGCCTTCTTTACTATTTGCACCCCAGGGCGCCAGCTACTAACCACACCCCATCAGTGGTTAAGGGGCAACTCTTCTTCACGGTTTAAGAGTCTGGTTTTGGCGGGGAAAAACTAACTCCACCTGCGTATTTTCCTGAGCCTGATTTGGTCAAGTTCTGTTGAGATTTCTTCGGGGATTTGAATGTATAAAATCCTGTTACTTCAAGACAGGATTGGTAAGTCAAGTATTTTCGAGATAAAGGGGAAGATTTCGTGTCAAGTTGGAAATAGAAAGAGGAGGAGGTATTCACGGGATTTTGGTTGTTATTTTGAGAAAAGATTATGTGAGATTTGATCGCTGGATTGGATTGTTATCACACTACTACACCTAACTAGGAGTGGAAACATGTTTTAATTCGTCAAACACGGACTAGATCATCGGTTTAATGAAAAACATGGCAAAAATATTTCGAGGATATTATCTGAGATTTTGTGGCTATTTTTGGAGAGTTTGGTTGCTGGTGAAACTTGTTTCAACATGTTGGTGAGTGTATAAGAAGCTGTTTAGATTATGTAGAATGCATGCAGACGCGTGAAGGAGCTTAGAAAGGAAATTATTCCCGTGGCTGGAAGTACATAATAAAAGGAATTAATGAAGATTATATGGAGTAATTGTCGAGTATTTTCGATTCTGAAGAGTATATAAAGGATGCTGATGGTTCAGAGAAGGATATCGAGAGTTGGGGAGAAGAATAGAGAGTTGCAGAGCAACTTCTCTCCTGCTGCAGAGAGAAGAAGAAGAAGAAGAGTGTTTGACGCATACGGACTGTCGCAGAGAACTGCCGTTTATTGACAATACTCGTAACAGTCAATTTGGCACGCTTAATTTGAATTTACAACATATATTGTAACGGTGACTTCTGTAACGCCAGTACAGCGTCGCAGATTCATTGTATTATTAGTTTTCTTCAATAAAAACACCATTTGAGCTATGAATTATATTTTTGAGTGTGTTTTCATCATGAGAAGCTAAACCCCAACACTGGGTCGACGGAGGAAGCCGAACTTCATACATGGGTGAATTTGTTTTATTTTCTATATGACTTTTGCACTAATTAAAATATAATTATGATTTGAATTAGTTAGTTATTATTTTATTAGATGGGTCATGCTTGCTTAGATGTTTGATGTCCCATGCTTAAGATTTATAACTAATGTTTTGAGAATCTACCTTGGCAAGAATAAAAGTCGATGTTGTTTTATTTGTTGAGTGATAATTGTTGAGAATAAATAATTGAGTCTTATGATATGAATTTGCTGGAATCCTAGACCCAGTAACTCTCCCTTTTATTATTTTCGTTAAACCTTTAAATTTAATCTTCACAAGTCTTAGAGTTCGAATCCTATTTACAACAACGACTATCAAAAACCATAATCAAAGTATGCGGATGGTAATGGCTTTACAGGTATTGGAGATACTATCAGGGATGAAAGAGCGGATTTTGTTGCTTGTTACGGAAAATAGCAAACATATTTTCATGAACAACAATGCCGCAGAATTATGAGACATTAAAGATGTATGGGCTTCATCTGGATTTTGAGTTGGGCATTTTATGTTATGTCCTAGTTTAGTTAAATTGTTTGAATTGTTTGGTTCCGCCGTTTAGGTATCATTTGTTGGGAGTCAGGACTGTTCTATGTATAGGAACCCTCATTTGGGGCATACATGAAAATTTGGGGCAATACAAACTTATTATGCCATCCAATGCAAGATGCTAAGGGGTGTCCTAGTGATGCTTAAGTTATTGTAATACCCTTACATAGTTTAAATTACATTGCTACCCTTCCACTTAATTAAATTCTAATCCTAAAACTCTCCCACTAATTAACCCATCCCCTAATTAACTACCCTCCCACTAATTAATTGTTACCTACTGATTAATCCTATAATCGTTACTTAAGAATTTATTTTTGTTTTTGAGTTTTAAAAACCAAAAACCCTTCTCTCTCCCTCTTCTTCTCATCTTCTTCTCCAAAATTTCTGAAAATTCTGAAAATTTCTTTGTTCGATTAAGTTCTCGATTAAAAACATACATGGCACCTCGTGTTAAGCGATGCCCAAGAAATACGGAGCCGAATCTTGGTGTTGCTTCTGTAGCATCTCAATCTAGAGTTTTTGGAAAAGATGGAGATGAAGAGGATAGTGGATTGATTAGTGTTGGAGAGTGAGAAATAGACCCTGATTCCATACAATTGCACATAAAAAGGTATTTCCCCCAAACCCATTGCTTGGTTTTTCGTATTGAACTTGATTTCATGACATGCAATCGATGATTCCTCTTGGTTTTGGTAGTTCCGGAGTAGTGTTCGGCTGAAATTTAGTAGTCGAACTTAATTTTTTTTCTACAGACGAAGAACAGTTCGGCTGAAAACTTGTTATGTTTTGAATATCGAATGAGTCGAACCCATAAGTTCGGCTTATAATATTTTTTATGCTAATCAACCGAACTTGGACACGATTACTTAACTTGTTCGGCTCATTTTGATAAATATCGAATGTGCCGAACTTGACTCTGTGTATGGCTAATAGCTTCCTATAAACTTGTCCATTTATAGTTGACTTATCATATTGTTTAGTAGAGCCATATTTATTGATTTTGGAAAATTAATTAAGGTGTATCATTTGTTTTAGCACCCATCCGGAAAAATTCAAAGAGAAGCTTAAAAGCAGAACAATGGAAGTGACTCCTTGTAATTCAAAAACTCCAAAACCTCGAGGTGGTGGCACCAAAAACTTGCATCAGCGAAAAGGGGAAATGACACGGGTGGATGTTTTCCTGTAGAACAAGAGGATGATAATGATGAAGAAAAGGGTGTAGTATGAGGTGATGATGAAGATAGTGGTCGAGGGGGAGGAGGGGATGATGAATATGGTGGTGATCGCGAACCTCTAACTTGATTTTTCTTCTCAAAATTGATGCATATCGTTTTAGAGCTTTGGATGTATTTTTTATGATGTGGAAGATAATATGAGTGATCAAATGTGGTGTAAAGAGATGATAAAGATTGAAAGATTTCTTCTTAAGGATTTTCTTATATAGAGCTCTCAAAGTTAGGCTTTAAAATCCTTCCGAAACCGTTTCTCCTTGAGATAAAAATCAATTTTGCGTCCAAACATGTCCCAGAAAGTGTTAGGTTCGGCTAATACCTTTCTAACCTTTTCCGGCCGAACCTGACAAGTGAAATTTACCCTAGGTGGTTGTCAGGTTCGGCTGACTCGATTAGACTATTTTTAAGCCGAACTTATCTCTGTAAGCGCTTCAAAAATCTTGATTTTTAGGCTCCAGGTTCGGCTAACTCGTGATGATGATTTATCAGCCGAACTTATCTCTGTACACTCAAGTTTTTAGATTTTATTTTGGCCATAACTTCTTCGTCCAATGTCGGAATGGCCTCGTCATTTTTGCGTTATTTTCTTCTTTTCATTGTCTTGAAGATAACGATATCATATCATTGATTTGAATGGGTTTAATTTGGACCTTGACATTCTCCATTAGTAGACTTCACTTTCGTTTGGGGTTAGGTTCAGCTTATTCTCAATACTCTTTGAAAGCCGATCTTTGAAGTTCGGCTCATTCGTGTTTGACTTGAAAAGCCGAACTACTTGTCATATATGCGTTCTGCTTATTGGGGACTAATATTATAAACCGAACCATTAGACTTGTGTTTTATCAAAACAATAATAATATGTTCGGCTGTATGACGTGTGAGCCGAACATTACACTATAACTCATAAATGTTTTTGTACATGGTTCGGCTTATATTAGCACATCCTATTCAAGCCGAACCACGGAAATTATTTGGCACAAAAATAATTTAATGACAGTTCGGCTTATAAATATTTCAATCGCACAAACCAAACTTTTCTTAGTTATCAAGGTTCGGCATACAACCTATCTGCCCAACCTAACTCTTTTGCGTCGAACTACATACAAAAATCAAAATTTTTGGTGAATCCAAGCTACAAAACGGACATTAAACAACGTCTACAACCATATATGTGTTTTATTAGCATTGGGTTCTTCATCCATGTACTCATCTTCGGGATTTGGCTCAAAAAAGTCATCATCTTGAGCTTGGGAAAAAAGTTGAGTTTGAGATTGAGTTTGGGTAAAATCGTTTTCATAATCCAACAAATAAGCTATCTCCGGATCTCCATCGTAATTGATATGTACTTTCTTAGGTTTACGTGATGAAGATTCACCTTCCTCACTCGAATTTGGATCACACATCTATCAACAATCACAAAAATTTCAGAGAAAAAAAAGATTTTTTTTCTACTTCCTCCTCCTCTTCTTCTTCTTTTTTCTACTCACTCAATCTATTTAAAAAAAAATTATTATCCTAAATTATACTCTAATCCTAACTACAATCATTAACAACTAATCAATTAAATTAACACTAATTAAACACTAATCATTCAGGGATATTTTGGAATTTATGAAAATAGGTTGGATAAGGGATATCCTAAAAACACTATTTCCAACCCTGTTTTTGTCTTATTCAATATGCCCTAAATGATGGTTCATGTATAGATTTGCTCTGTAAGACTATAATCGACTGTTTTAGATTAACCGACTCTTTTAGATTCCTATAGGCCCTAAACCAGAAGTCAGTTTTGCGCAAAAATCATTTTACATGCTGACAAGATAAAAGTGACACAATATATGATGGAGACTCGGAGATCATACCTACTTGAGATCAAAAATTTGGATCTCCGCTCGACATATCAGCGATCTCTTGAAAACTCCACTCATACAGCAAAAACATCATACAACAAAAATAAAATGGCATACGTACCATACTAAATTCTAGTAGTAACACTAATCTAGCTGCCTGGTGTAGTCCTTTGCCGATATGACAAGTATACATAGATAATATGTTTTTTGTTTCGGTGATTCAGATTCTTTGTTGTTCATCATGGGCGTGGAGTAATCTTCTGTGGTCTTCGGGTAAATAGTGGTATCGGCCTCGGTTTATCCTCATCGCGACCTAGTCCTTGTTCGACAATCGGTCTGCAAATGAAAATTAAATACTAGTACCTTGTTACAAATAAGTTATTTGTATCGAGAATTTAAGATGATTTAGAGTCTCATATTTGTTACAATTACATGTCGTTCGGTATTCACCGTTGTTCTAAAATTAATTTTTACGGTTTATCTTATTATCACCGTTCTAAAATTAATTAAATCTTCAAAATTTATCACATACCTTGCGTGAGAGACTTGAGATAAGAGGAGGATCAAGCATAACAAACAAAGCAACTGCAAGAAAGACATCTTTATTTCTTTTCTTCTGGATTGGTGGAAGATTTATTATAATCTCAGACTGCCGGACACAGTTGAGTTGACAACGTTATGAACTCTGAATGGGAGAGGGAAGAAAGACTCTAGAGGATGGTTTGAAAGATGTTAGAAGATGAGCGATCTGTGTTCATGAGCAAATGATAAGCAGGAAGTTTAGTCGTCGTTGATTGATTCAATGAGATCGTGAAAATCAGAAAAAGAAGAATTTTTAATTGGCGAGTCCAAAAATTCAAAGTCAGTGAACATAAACATATACATATTTTTTTACACAAAATTGGTTAAAAAGACCGAAATCAACAATTTCTGGGTGAAAAGGACATTTAGATTTTGATATTGTTTAAATGGACAAAAATGGATAAGATGTAAACAGTTTCATCCTACCCATTTTCAAAAAAAAAATCTTATTTTTAATTTAAATCAGGATGCATCCAGTTTCATCCTTGCTATTTTTTAAGTTTAAGTCAGGATGAATCCAGTTTCATCCTTGCTATTTTTTTGGTGTTTATTTCACCCATAATAATTTTACTCGTCCATTTGATCCATGTTTTAAAAATATTTGGACAAATGATCCATTTTCCGTATTTTTTTGAGCTGTCATTTGAAACTTTCAAATGACTCAAATTTGATGCAACAATCTTTTTGCGTAATCAAGTTGATGCAAAACTTTTTTGTCGCATAATAAACCTGAAGATGGCTAGCATATTGCTGAACGTTGGAGACAACAACACTCAGGGCTTCAACCTTCATGATTGCTAAGAAATTAGAGGAGATCAAATTTGGAACAAGAAGGGTGTTTTTGTCAGGGGTTGGTTCGCCGAACGCTAAAAAATAAAATCGGTCAAGTTTCTTTTTGGCGGGTATTTAAATGACTAGGATGTCCCTACATGGTCTTGATAATTTTGTGATCTGTTTCTTGTAATGGTGAGGGTAAGAATGGGAATTAAGCAAGATTAGCGATGTGTTAGGACTTAAAGAGGATTTAAGTGGGACGGCTTTTATTGATAAGGAAAATTTGCTAGTTGGTCCTAAGCCCATTAAGTTAGTTATAGTAGGGTCCAACCGGTTTTTGGAATTATTATTAGGTTCATAATTATTTGAAACTAGTAAAATGACCAGTTTACCCCAGCACTATTCACGTGTGAAATCAACCACCTTCTTGCGGTTTCTCTTTCCCGTACTATTATAGAGATTTTCAAAGAGAAAAAAATTTCTCTTCACAGAGAGAATAGAAACCCAAATTCATTTAGAGATTTTTGAGAACAGATCTCAAAAATCATTCAGAGAATAGTTTGCAAACAACGATTCTGATTCACAAGAATAGAGAAAAAAACCCTAAAACCTATATTCTCTTCCGATAATGGTTAAAACAAGAAAAATCACAAGAACAATCCAAGAAGAAGAAACAATAATGGATGATAGCACTGCTCCTAGAACATCAGAAGACGATTCAAGAATTTCAAGACGAAAATCAAAGAGGAAAAAGATCCACCAGAAAAAAGGTACTATTTCTAACACTTTCAGTATGTTTTTTGTGTTTCTGGGACATAGATCCACCAGTACATATTTGAAGTACTGATTAAAAATTTATGAAAACCCATCAGAGTTTACATGCAACTTCTACTTTGTGTTTCTAGCACTTAGAATTGGCAGTACATAACTATAAAATTGTAGAATAAGAATCAAAAGTGATATGCAATGTGTTTCATTTTATTTCTGATACATAGAGCCACCAGTACATATATCAAATACTGAGGTTTTTTCTTAATTAGGTTGTTTTTTGGCAGTACATAAGTCCAATAGTGAATGGGTAACATTGTTTATGTGTCTATTTACCACTGTTTGTGTTTCTGGCACATAATTGGCAGTACATAACTAAAAAACTGAGACATTGTAGTGTTTATGTACTCTAAATTCATCAGTTTCTTTGTTTATGTGATAATGGTCTTTGGATATGAAGTACATAAAGCCAATAGTGATTGATTGTGTTTCTGAGATGATGCATGTGTAGTCCATAAATGTTATACTGAAATAAAACCAATTAAATTTTGCAGGTAAGGTTGTGCCAAAATCTGTTAGGAAGTTGTATAGGTTTGGTTTCACAACATTACATAGCCTGGTTGCCAGAATGAAGGCGAGTAAATATACTTTGAGTGAAGCCACATTGGAAAAGATAGCCGAATCTTCTTATGGACAGATGTTTTTGATGTTATGGCACACTAAGTACTCAGAAAGTCATTGGGAAAAGTTGGAAGGTGCAGTGAAAAAGTACTTGAAGTGTTACAAAAGGGGTCGAGTCAAGAATGAGCTCGCATTTGAGTTTGTTAGAAGAGGTGAAACACACATTATCACGTCGACACCAGAAAAAATGGGTGTAATGTTTGGAATGCCAAGAATGGCAGGAAGAAGAACTGATGACACCTTTTTGATGGGAGGTGGTGGATGGAGGCAGAAACCATTCTACATTAGACACTTTGGTGATAGCAACACGGTTACAAGACCAATGCTACAAGATGCCATCTTGAAACTGCTCAAGCGTACTGGAATCAAGAATTCTGAATCTGAAGGTGGCGAAGACAGTGATGAACAAGTACCCGATAGTGAAGATGATGAAGATATGGAGTACAGGATACCAAGAGTAGAAACTGAACAAACAATTGAAGATATGGTTAAGCTATTATGCTTGTTTATGTGTATTACTTTGTTTTTTACAACAAAAGATGCTCATAAACTCAAAGAAAAGTACTTTGGTTTAGTTGATGATCTCGAGAAGTCAAAGAATGTATCTTGGCCTGACCTGATACATAGTTTCTTAGAGAAGAAAATCAATCAGAACTACAACACTCCCGAGGACATCACTGGTTGTGTCGTCTATTTGTTGGTATCGATCATCTAGTACAAGCTTCTTTTTTTTCCAAGTACATATTTACTCTACTGTCATTTAAGTTTCTGTATTTGATTCTATTGATGTTATTTTGTCATAGTTGTTGTATGCGCATACTCACTTGGTGAAACCAGTGACGTTACCAGATGATCGATACCTTCCAAGAGCGGCAAGGTGGAACATCAAAGAAATATCTATTGAGTTTCTAAAGGATATAGAGGCTTCCCAATACACAGTAAGTCCCTAAGAAAAACAATACATATTACTAGGATAAGTTTTATTTCATTATGCTTCTTGTAGTTTTGGTTTAGGAAACAATGATGCACCAGTACATATCTAAAAAACTGATTAAAGTTGATGAATTTAAGTATAATTATTTATGTTTTCATACATATTAAATGATTTGTTTTAGATAGGACACTATCAGAAAAGCAGTTTTCTGATTGACCAAAATGATTGTGTGTGTGTCATATGCACTATTTATTTGAGTACATATATGTTATACTGATACAAAAACTGGTTATATGTCTGTGTTATATGTACTTTTCCAGTTCTCTAAAGAATTTAAGGATGAATATACTATGTATGAAAAAGAAATGTTGAATGAAATTGCTCAAAGGCTTCCAGTTGAAGAGGTGCCATTGACAGTAGATTGGCAAGAAAAGTTCGAGGATTTGGAAGTAAAGAATGAAAATTTGAGGCTCACAATTGCAGAAAAATGGGGTGAGTTACAGAGCAGGAAAGAGGACGGCCTCCCCATTGATGTGAGTATCCTAGAAGAGCTTTTGAATGATATATATCACAGAGCTTACCCACCTCCACAACCAAACTCGGTAGAAGAAGAATCTAGCAGTAGCTCTTAAGAAGGGTATGATGATTTGGATGACACCGTTCCATCAGCAACTACTCCAGCAATGCCTGTTATGGGGGGCTCTGAAGAAAATCCCACACAATTCGATATTGAAGTTTAACAGTTTAAAATTTGGGCTAGATCTGATTTGGAGCGAAAGGTGAAAGAGCTGCAAGAGGAAAAGAACATGCCAGAACCATCACAGGTAAGTTATATTCTTTTTAGTATTAGTTTAGTTTGTAAAAAACTAAAACTTGTCGGTACATATCTACTATACTGAAAAAACATACAAGTACATATATGCAATACTGATTAAAAACATATCACCTTATGTTGAATAACAGACTGAAAAGGCTGAACTCCAACAAACAGCAGCGACACAAGTTCTGGGTAATATTGAAGTGGAAATTGGTTCTCTTAGAGATAGACAGGTGAGCGAATTGAACGTTACACTAGTTAGTTCAATTTTATATTTATCATCCTATAAAATAATACGGTTTGGCATTGCATTTATGTAGGGTGCATCGCTTGAAGAAATGTTGCCGAATATGCAGTTTATGCCTTTGGTTTGTGAGCTGCCGAGTCTCAAAGAACGAGAAACTGATTGACCTGGCCATCCATGGGAAGGGTATTTATACCGATGAGTACTCAAAATATCTACAAGCTGAAATTATGGGAGATCCTTATCCATCCTTAGGAATTCTTAGTCTGGAGTACCCGTCGACTGGTAGTTTACCAAGCTTGGAAAAAATGCAATCTTCTCAAATCTTCGGCAAATTTTATGCTAAAGATATGGATCCTCCATCACAAGTTTCAAGACCAACTTTTGACTTGGGTTTAGGACCAAGTGATCAAAATGGAGAAGAGGTGCAGCAGCCTGCAATTGATCTAGGTGCACCTGATCCACCTCAAATCTATCTTGCAGCTGCGCCTGCGCATAATGAAGCTCCAGTTGCTAGAGGAGCATCAGATCAATCTCAAACGGATCCCTCGGATGAGCAAGCTCAAATCGATACTGCACCTACACTTAATGAAGCCTCTGCAATTGTTTCAGCTGCAGCTGAACAAGCTCGTTTGAAAGCTGATCTTAAGCAACCTGAACAAGAAGTATGAACATGTTATAAACCTAGTACATATATCCTTCTGATACATATAACCAGCAGTACGTATATCAATTTTTGGTCAAATAGTTCGTAGTATGATTTGTTTCAAATGCAGGGAACAAGGAAACCTTGGGATCCCATTCCATTCAATGAAGTAGAAAGGAAGAAGAAAATGAAGAATGACTGAAAGCAACAACCTACTAAACAATTAGAGAGTCTTGTAAGTACCTAAATCTACTTCTGTTTAATGAATTTATGTTTTGTTTTTAATGATGCTTTTAGTATATGTACTAATGCTGCCAATTCTAAACAAAAGTATCCAGTTTTAGATGCTGAAAAGGCAGAGGAAGCTCGACTGAAGAAGAATATGAGCGCCGAAAAATCTAATGCATATGCTGAGACTCTCCAACTTCTTTCTGAGCTACAGAAGGTAATTATAATTACCGAAAAAGTGAAAAGTAACAACGTTATCAATACTTAATGGACCACTTATGTTACATATGTTCAGTAACATGGAAAACCCAACAGTACATATGTTATGTACTCAGTGAAACTAAAAGTACATAACTTTTGTACTGAAAAGAATCCGACAATACATATGTTCTATTCTGTTCATTTTTTTTCCTTTTTTAGTCTCTCATTTGTTTTCTTTTACGTTTATGGTATATTGAAGGATAACGAACCTGGAGTTAGTCAAACATCAGAGGAAGATGACGTAACACTTGCCAAGAGACTCGAAGATAGGCTGGCTACAAAGAGTAATGAAGTCAAACCAATAGCGAAGTCGACTACGTCAGTCATGGACAAGGAGAAGAAAAATCCGACTATCTCAGCCAAGGAGAAGAAACTTAATCCAAAAATCACATACACCCCTCAGAAGCCAGTAACTCGGAGCCACCCGCAGAAAAGAGTTGATCCAGAGTTTGCTAGTGGCAAAGGACTGTCGGGACCTAAAAGGCGAAAAACAAAGTCCAGAACTGAAAACCCAGTTGAAAAAGATTGCCCAACAGAGAAAGTTCAGAAAAAGGATGACGAGAAGAAAGAGAAAAGCTAAAGGTGATCCGAATCTGCAAGAACTTACTAAAAAAGTGAAGAATGCACGCAAGTTGTTGAGCCTAAGGAAATCTCCGTTCTATAAGGATTTGAGTTCACAACAAAGAGCGCTTCTCTCTCCTTTTTTTTGACAAAGCTACCTCAATGTGAGTCTCTTTTGGATAGGTCCCTTTCATTTTAACAAAACTTTATGTACTTCGTTTAGAATCAAACTTATAATTGATTTGGATTATTTGAATTTGCAGCAACAGTGCTTGGAAAGCTCCTGCTGTGATTGGTCATCACATATTATCTGCAGAGACATTTGAAGATATGCTACATAACAGGGCTTTAGAGGGAGATCTTATAAATTACTGGCAATACCAACTGAAAAAAACATATCATAATGAGCAACCGGTGAATGGACAGAGAAAGTACATTCCAGTACTCCACATTGATCCAACAGGTTGGGTATGTTTTCCACTTTATCTCGATAAACAACATGCATCATGTCTTTGTAAAGTGCAATGCATATCTCTGATACTGTTCTACATTGAATCCGAATTCATGCTTATTTGTTTTATATATTGAGAATTTGAAAAGCATATTTGCGAAACTAAAACGAAACAATTTTTTTTTAATGTTGTAGCAAATATTATGCTTTCATATATGTGTTTTACACTATAATTTTCAGTACATATTTACTACACTAATAAATTTAATTCTTTTTTTTCTACCTTTTCAGTTTTATTTAAGTGACCCAGTACATCAAGTAGCAGCAAACACTGCTGTCTTCTTACCCATCATGAATATGGAGGAAGGAACCAGGAAGATTATTATTCCAATGTCACACCAAAACGTGCATTGGACGCTTCTTGTGTATGAATGCGAGAAAGGCGAATTCTTCCACTACAACACTTGGGAAGCTGTATCCAAAAACGAGTGTCTCGATAATGCTAATCTTATGGCAGAATACTGCTTGTTAGCAATTAATGAACGCTTGTCGAGCCTGCGCATTCCACTTGTACACAGAGTAAAGATGATTAGTTACCCAACACCTCAACAGGGAGACTATCCAGATTGTGCAATATATATCATGCACATCATGAAGAAAGTTGCAAAGGAGGAAGTAATTGATGGAGTGCGAATGAGATTGGGAGACCCAGAAGAACTAAAGGACAAAATGCATAAGAAGAGGATCTCTTTAGCATGCGACATACTCTCAGCAACATCTCCTCCTGAGGAGAGATGGAATATTCATGCTCCAAAAGGTTTTTAAGATAGTGCTTATATGAATTAGGACTGCATAGTAGAAGTTATCATAGAGAACATATTCAGAGTTTTCTAGTTTGTTTTAGACAATATCAAAGTTTAGTAATTATTCTTATTTATTTTGATAACAATTGTTCTCGAAACTATGGTGTTTGTGTTTAATCTATGTACAGTTGTTTGGCTTTATAAAAATGTTGACATGTTGGATGGTAAAAGTCCATAGTATGAAGTGTTTTGGTGTGTCTTATGTAACATAGACCAGCTATTAGATTCAATTGAAGAATATGACTCTCTAAATATGTTAATCATGATGGGAGAGAACATGAATCTCAGAGCTGGTCTCTTTGTTTGGTGTGTCTTAATTGAACACATATTACATAATAGTTGTGCTCAGAAAGTCTTGAACAAACTTGGAAATCAACCTGAAAAACCAATAATATTGAAAGTGGATAATGCAGTACAAAGTACCATTAAAAGAGTCTTAAATGAGCACAAAATACCTTGTCCCAGAAAGATATCAAACATTACATAATTTCATCACTCTAAAAAAAGCGAACAAAAGTGTTTAAAATGATGCGCAAAACAGAATCTGCATTGTGACCAATAGAACTAATAAGGGAGAACTGAAAATCTAAAATTCATGGGTATGAAGGAATGACAATGCACGTTGCCTTGTTGTGGTGAGTTTTATTCTTGCAGTTGGAACAACGGACGGACTTCCTAGCTTTCTCCCATGCATTCTTGATACGATTTCCCTTTGGCCTACCTGGTGGAACTCGTGGATGGGGTGTAAAATAGTATCCTCTGGCAGATACTGCTCTGGCCTGTTGTAGTTGGGGATTGGTCTAATAGCAATTGAATACAGCTGCTGAAAGTTTGTAACTTTGAAGTAGTCTTCGATATAATATACGTATCGATCACCCTTGGCAGAAATAGTTGCTGTAGCATGAGAGCATGGAAAACCATAAACACGCCATCTTTGGCAGGTGCAAGTCTTGTTCAGCAGATCAACAGTGTGAGACCTGCAGATGCGTAAAAAGCTTTTCAGCACAAATAACTTAAAAGCAGTACATATATGCAGCACTCCAAACAAATACAAAAAAACAAAACATATGATTCACTCCTACATGTATGCTATAGTACAGTAAAAGTTGTTTTATGGGATAAAGCTAACCTAGGCGAATGAATCTCATACTCATACGCAGATGACTGAGTAACATTCCAAACTCGACCAATTTGAATATGTTCTTTAAGTAACGCCTCGTAGGTAGGAGTGAGATTCTCTGGGTCCATCAAAAGACTCATTTCGCGACGTTCATTCATCAACTCCATAACGCGTAACCTATGAATGGAACAAAAAGAACACCTGTAATAAATTTTGAACAAAAAAAAAATGAACCAAAAAAAAGAAAACACTAACAAAAAAAAACACACAAACCTGATCATGTCAATGAGGGCGCATGCAGGAAACCTCTTGTCTTTCCGAATCCAATTATTGAAGGACTCAGCAACGCTTGATGTAGTCTGACCAAATCTACAGCCAGTGAAGAACGCGCTGGACCAATGTTCCCTAGGCATATTGCGGCAATACTCAGCAACCCCAGTCCTTCCCGTTAACTCCATTTCCATTAGTGCTTCTTCATATCTTGCTGGTGTGAGAGCATAAGTTGCTTTTTTGAAACAAGCCATAACTTCTTTGTACTTCTCGTCCGATTTCCTGATTGGTAAGTTTCCTTGCAAGTGGTAGTAACAATAGCCATGATCGGAAGTAGGAAAGTGTTTAGGAATAGCCCTCAACAATCCTTCATGACGATCAGACATAAAGGTGATAGGACGGTCATCAACAATGTTGCTAAGATTGCACATAAACCAATCCCAATTGTCAACATCCTCTCCTGGGACCAATGCAAAGGCTAGCGGATAAAAACCTGCAAAAAACAAACAGTACATATATTATATACTGTCACTAAATATGTTGCTATATTAATAGACCTAACATATATTATGTACTGGAAAATAGACTAAGAATTTCCAGTACATAATAGACATATTGTACTCAAAAAAAGGTCTTATGCTTACATATATGAATTAGTGTATGTTAGACACAATAACTTTTCAGTACATAAATGGTATACTCAAAAAGTTCCAACGATTAAAAGAAGTGAATAACTTGTAAACAATAACAATTAAAACGTAACAAAGAGCACTTTCCTTGATTCCCATTCAGACAAGTAGCAGCCATAAGAGTACCTCTAAATCTCCCGGTCAGAAAAGTTGCATCAACAAAAATCATTGGTCGACAAAGTCTATAACCTTCAATACAAGGCCTATTGCAATGAATAACCTTTCAAATGTCTGAGTTGCATCGTTAAACTGAAAATCCACATAAGAGCCAGGATTTGTTTCTTTCAATGAATTCACCCACCAAACCAGATCAGACTAAGACTTTACATCATTCCCAAAAATTTCATGGTTTGACCGTTCCAAACCATGATATGCATGGTGATATTTGATATTAACAACAGCACCAACTTTTATATAATCTTCAATTTCGCGAGGCTTGATAAGTGGGTTGTGCATCACACGATCATGAATAAGGTTGTGTACCAGCTTCTTCGATACTTTAGGACTTCTCAACTTCACACCAGCTCCACAAGTGTGCCTCCCAACATACTTTTTTATCCTAAAAACATCGCAAGTAGAATTAATAGCAACTGCATGGATCATCCATGTGCATGGGACTTTACTGCATTTCATTGTGAACCTTTCACAATCATTCTTCACCTTTGTTACGCGATACCCAGTCTTCAAACAATACTTTTGACAGGCCAACCGAACAACATCAACACCACCACGAAAAAGCTTGTTCGATCATCAAAAACATTCTCCCACCCATCGGACAGAAGAGGTTTAACAATTTCTTTTCCATCAGTTTCATAACTATCTCTATCTGCCCTAATCAGTTCTGAATTGTTGTCGACGTCGCTGAATGTAGAGGAACTACATCCACCAGCAGAAAGAAAATCCACATGCAGCTTAAAGAACGCCGATTTCTTTGAAAAATGCAAGGCAGCGAGACCATGAAGTTGAAAGTCAGCAATCACAGGAACTTTGACACCATTCTCAACATAAGTGATGATAATCTCAGAAGGGTTCAAGGTTCTCCAGTTTTCACAAATAAGAAATTTCAGGTCATCAATACTAGACTTAAAAGTAACCAGCTGAGCAAAATGATGATGCTTATAATAAATGTATGCATAGCAGTAGGTATTTGGATTGGAACACTCTGCATCAGACATGTTTTGAACTTGCAAATGTGACAAAGATAACAGTATTAAAATACAGTATTTCACATACGTACTGATGGGTCAAACTAAAAAAAGCGAGAGATCTATGCAAGAAACAGATTCTAAGAGCAGTTTCTATGAGTATGCCATATATGTACTGCAGATTCATGAACTACAAAATCAACTGCATGACAAAGAATAATTAAGAATCTAGGAGAAACAACAGAATCGAAGCACGTAATACGGTATTCCACATACGTACTGATGGGTCAAACTAAAAAAAGTGAGAGATCTATGCAAGAAAAAGAATCTAAGAGCAGAAACAATGAGTATGTCATATATGTACTGCTGGATAATACGATCTGAAAGTGAAAACAAACCTGATTTTGAAAAGAAAACAGAAAGATAATCAAATCGAAAGCTAAAATAATCTAAAAACTTGACAATCTAACCAAATAACTGAATAAATACGAACAAGATTCATAAAAAACAAACAGAACACAATCGATCTCCATGAAATTGTAGCAGAAAGAAGAAAATAGAAAATATTAAGCAACATACCTGTTAAAATCACTAAAGAAATCTTCAGAAACCCTAGTCCGAAAGCGAGAAGAAGAAAGAGAGCAGAAACCTGTTCTGAATTCGCTGATATTTCTTTTTAGAAACTTTGAAATAGGCTGCTTAAATATATGTAGGATTGGAAGGGTAGTTTAGATATTTGAAAATTTCACATGATTTGTCCCGCACGTGTACAGGACCTGGGATTGAAAAATTGGGTTCATTTTTATGTTTTCTTTTTATTATGGACCTCTAGTTACTGGGTTTTAGTGGGTGGACCTGTCACTAACTAGTATCACTATAATAGTACATATTGATAATTCCTAGTATTGATAATGCCTATACTCCGTTTTTGTACAATCGCCACATGCATATTCTCTTTTTGTTTTGGGTTATAAAATTAGGAGAGGGAAACACATGCCACAACATTAATGGAATATTGAGGTTTAATGACATTGGCAACCGGAAAAGAGACTGAATCCGGAAGCTACTACAGGCGGTCCACCAGAGGTGACCAGACTGACTTGGTTAGTCTAGATATGAGCACATTTAAAATCTGCGAACCCTTTTATAAACGGTGGCTTTAACACACGTAGGACTGTGTGTTACCTTGGACCGGGCTGGATTTGGATTTTTTTTTTTGGGATTCTGAATGTTACAGAGGTGTAATATGGTTGGCAGTTGCTAGGTGGTACTACTAAACTAGGTTAGGTACGTACAATCAATGATCAGTACGCAACAAATTTAATTGTAAAATGAGAATTGATTTACAACTTGCAAAGATGTCAAAAAAAAGCGACTACTATAACGTGAGAGATAGAGAAAAACTGTGTGCGGGTGATTGCAGTGAAAAAACTATGTGCAAATAATTACGGAGTAATGATATTCGTTTTAATTTAATTAGTATGAATGTATATGAGTTCGTCGTTCAACTAATGGAGAATCATAAAATAAGCTCAACGGTGAAGCCGAACATGAAGTGTTGCCCAGAACTCTAGCGATGTCGACAACGTCTCAGCGCGGTCGTCCTTTCGACTTCCATATTTGTTTCAACATTCTTAGGGTGCTCAACAGATACGATTCCTACATCTCCCTAGAAATTTCACCACCCGTCGATAATTGACGCCTATGTAGTAGTTGTTTTAATTTAATGTATTTCTTTTATTCTAATGTATGATGTAGTTGTTCAATTAAGTATGTTTTTATTTATGAGATTGATGGTGCAATGTTTAATCGAGGAAAACTTTAAATTACTTATGATATTGATGGTTTTAGATAATCGTAATAACACAAAATAAACAACAAACTAAAAAACATAATATCATAGTGAATCGATTTTTCCTTCAACTTCAATCAGCCTCCTCCACCAAAAAACATTTAGGAATTACTTATGATATTGATGTTACACGCTGACAAGAAAAAGTGACACGTGTCATATAATCATACAAGGCTATCTCAGTTTGACCAAGAGCCTAAACCTTACTTGAGATTAATGAACTGAGTGCCCGTTCCAGTTTGGCGACCTCTCTGAAACTCCACTCGCGTAACAAAAGTAAAATAGAGTACATATACTAGATTCCGGTAACTAATACCGGTGTAGTCCTTCAACGATACGATACTTATATGTGAGAAACATTATGTTCTTTTGTGGTCCTGCAGATTCGTCGTTCGTCATGCATTTCATCATGGACGTTGACCCCGTTGCCGTGACCTGCTTCCTTGATCAGATCGTGATCTTGGCCTTGGTCTATCCTTAGAGCGACCTGTTAAGTAAATAAGAATAAAAATGCATCAAAGTGTTGTTCTAAAACTGATTCTGGGTGGTCTATCCTTATGCTTGTTTAGTTACATACCTAGGGCCACAGCAGACTTGAGTTGAGAGAAGAGGCTCAAGCATAACAAACGAAGCAACTGCCAAAACTACACATCCTTGTTTATTTTCTTGTAGATTCGTGGAAGATTAATTGTAAGCTCAGACTGCCGCACACAGCTGACAACCTTAATTATAAGCCTCGAATGGGAGGGGTAGAGGATGGTTTGACTTAAAGCAGTTGGAAGATGGTAGTGAAACTCAAATGCAAATGATAAGCAGGAGACTTAAGTCGTCTTTGATTGATTCAATGAGACAGTGAAACTCAAAGGCTGACGAAGAATTTTTAATTAATGAGTCCAAATTCAAAGGCACCGTACAGTAAAAAAAAATGGGTCATTTGTCCAAATATTTTTAAAACATGGTTGAAATGGACGTGTAAAAATTAGTATGGGTGAAATGGACACAAATAAAATAGCAAGGATGAAACTGGATGCATCCTGGTGTAAATTGAAAATAAGAAAAAATATTTGAAAATGGATAGGATGAAACCGTTTACATCCTGGATATTTTTACATTTTTGTCCATTTAAACGGTATCAAAATCTAAATGTCCTTTTTATCCAGGAATTGTTGATTTTGGTCTTTTTAACCAAGTTTGTGAACATTTTATGAGTGTAATGGTTGGAATTGCTTAGTTTATTGATTTAGTGACATTCCTACTTATGTACTTATGCTAGTTTGATATAGATAGGTACACCGAAGGATATGCGATTATTATCCCTATCAAGCAAATTCTTGTTCTTCTGAGTTGTCACTCAGACACTTTTAAGTTTATGGGCAGTTTTTAAATCTTAAATAATTGGAAATTGGTTCTTCATATGTAACTTAATTAGTCTGTGATGTCTGGATGGATGTATTTATATCTGGTTTGGTTTCTCTTTTCTTAATATAACATTTTTTTTTTCAGGAAAAATAAAAGATAACATTTTCTTTGTCAAAAAAAAGAAGAAGGAAATCTAATACGTAAGTAAATCCTGCAACTGGAGCTACGATGAGCCGGAGTCAAAGCTCATGTTGAGATACTATGGACTTTTCGAGAAAATTACTCGATTTGTGAAGTTGTTTTGCAAACTCACTACTCCATTGTATAAGATGTTCCAAAAGAACAATCTTGATATGCAGGGGTTAGGTGGATGGGAATCATGGGATCTTCTAAGGTTTGCAATTATTCTGCTTAAGGTTAAGTGTAGCAAATAACTGTCCAGTTCACCGAAAAGCTTGATGAGGCCCTTACTTGAGATTAAATCTTTACGTGGTCTCTTCAAAAATCTACTCGAAAATTAGAAATAAAATATCCAATATTTTCGTTTTTTATTGATTGAAAAGAAAATAATAACATAAACAATGACACACACATACTAATTTTTAAGAGTACTATCTTACATATAGATCATATATTTATTTATTCATTTTCTGCGGTCAAGATTTTTGTTCTTAATCATGGACGCGGACGCGGCTGTGACCTTCGTAGAGGTGGTGTTTCTGGCCTTGGCATATTGGCATCGCGTCCTGCTATTCTGCAATAAAAATCGAAAAATGTGTAAATGCTATAGATAAGTTATTTTGATAAGAAATATTTGAGATGATTAATTATTTAACGTCCAAATATGTGTTACAGAATTTGTAGCTTATCATCTAAATTATATCTTCAAAGCTCATTACATACCTTGCGCAAGAGACTTGAGACAAGAGGAGGAGTAAGCATAACAAACGAAGCAACTGCAAGGATAACATCTTTTTTTTTTCTTTTCTTTTTTTTTTTTTTTTAGAAAATTGGTGGAAGATTTATTGTTATCTCAGACTACCGCACAATGGACAACCTTATAAGCCCCGGATGGGAGGGGTGGAGGATGGTTTGAAAACAGTTGGAAGATGAGTATATGCATATATATTCCCATGAGCAAATGATAAGCAGCAATTTTAGAACTCAAAGGTTGACGAAGAATTTTTGATGAACGAGTCCAAATTCAAACGCACTGTACCGAGATATATACATAGATCTTATCAGTTGTTCTTTGAAATGTTGAGGGAGCAATACCCCTTAAAAAATCCTTCCTAAAAATATCCTTGACGGAGACATTTTGAAAGATCTTTTAAAACTCAACTAGGCCTTGGGATATTAACGTTGTAATTGATAGTCCTCTGAAATATTTGAGCAAGGGAAAGCATACCATGAGCAGGAATCGGCATAGTGGCAAGCGGGCTAGTCTCTCTGTGATACAGGAGTATCGTAGCAGAAGGTGAGCCATATTAAGCCTAGAAGAGTGACGTGAAGATTATCTTCACGGAGCTGTAACAACAGCTAGATAGTTGGATGTGCAGATTATATGCACAAAACTTAAGTAGTGTGAAGATTATATTCACATAAGCAAATAACAGAAGCAGAGGGACAGCTAAAGCTGCCAGATGAGGCTAATCATTAGCCTAGGTTTAATTGAGCCGCTTTACGGCTAGAGAGTATCTAGAAGATACTAAAAGAGGTGTAAGTTTGTTAACTTAGCCTAGAAGTTTGAGGTTTCCTACTTTAGATAGGATTCCTAGTTTAGATGAGTTCTAAAACTCGTAGCTTTATTTTCTTTTACAACAAGTTTTCACTCGTATAAAAGAAGGAGACTTGTAGACTAGAAGAGTTAGAGAAAAACGAGAGAGAGTGCGGCCATTATTATGGTTTGTAATAGAATTTTTCTTCAAAGCAGTAGTAGAAGAAGAAGAAGTTAGCAACAACAATCGTGTTATTTACTTTCTGTTATTATTCTTTTCTTTGTGTTCTCTTAATGACTTCTACAAAGCAGTACTGACTCTAGGTACCCTTGATCGATTTCGTATAAAGGGGTATCAGAGCCACGTTCTGACTTCTAGGGTTAGTTGTGGTGCATGGTCTTAACACTTGAACAATATACGCGATCAGGGGAAGCAACTGTTGTTCTACCAGACACAAGAAAACCTAGAGGAAGTACTAAAACCAAGATGGCAAGTGAAGATGATAAGAATCATAAACTAACAGATGAGGACAAGTATGCTAAACTTGAAAATAAGGTACAAGACATAGCAGATACCCTTGTTGCGTTCATAAAAGCAAGTATTGTCAAGTCAAAACCTAAACATAGAAAAGAAAGTACAAAGGGAGAAAAAGAAGGATTAAAGGAAGATGATGAAGAAAGCTCATAAGAAGAAGAAGAAGAAGAAGAAGAAGAAGAAGAAGATGATGATGATATAATAAATAAAAACCCATATGGAGGATTGAAAATTGAATTCAAGCTCGAGATATCTGACTATGATGGAGTCATGGATGCTTAAAAACTTGATGGATGTCTAGATAAGTTGGAAACATACTTCACAGTACATCAACTTGTTGAGTCACAAAAAATCATTTTTGCAAGTCTGAAGTTGTCAAACCATGCATCAACATGGTGAAAGCTTATAAGAAGAGGTATATTACAGAAAACATGAATTGACAACAATTTAAGACTCTCATGAGGAAACACTTTTACCCTGTGGGCTATCAGGATGAAAGATGGTATAAGTGGCAGCATCTTCGACAACGATATCAACAAAGTGTTCAAGACTATACTACAAAATTCTACAATCAAGCTCTGACTTTGGATGTAGATATGACCAGTGATGAGACTTTTCAAAAGTACAATGGTGGACTGCTTGACTATATACGAAGGGAGTTAAAACTTTTCAGTGTACAAGACATTGAAGATGCTATAGACAAAGTTGTGGCCATTGAACAGAAGGTTAAAGGTGCTGCAGGATCAGACAACAATAGACTTGTTACTAGGGGGAATATATGACTCAAAGAAGGGTTGAGACGAATAAGAACAAGTGTCTATTAGATGAACAAGAAGAAAAGGTGTGTGAGCATTGCAGGGAGAAAGGTCACATAAAAGACACTTGCTGGACTCTTTATCCTCATCTCAAACCAAAGAAATTGTGTGAGGCTGAAGGACAAATAAGTTTTAAGAAGAACACTATGATTACAAAAGATGTGCATACCGAAAAAATATCTGAAATAGATCATCCAGACCCAAAGCTTTTGTTGATGACCAAGCTAACAGACACAGAACAAGTGAATCTACATGAAAAATTGTTTCATGTCAAGATTCAAGTAAAACAAAACATCGTCGAGGCTATCATCGATTCTGGCATCCAAAAGAACTTAATTTCAGAAAAGTCGGTGGAGCAAATGAGATTATCAACAACTCCACATCCAAAACCCTACCCATTGGGATGGATACAGAAGGATACGGAACTTCAGGTATCAATGCAGTGTCGATTCAAATTTGCTATCACTGACAAGTTCATTGATGAGATTGTCTGTGATGTTGTGCCATTGGATGTAACACAAGTTATTTTTGGAAATTCATATTTGTGGGAACGTGACTTCTGTTCTCTATCATAGAGAGCGTGTATATTTGTTCAAGAAAGATGGAAAAGATTTTCGGATTCAGGCTAGTAAAACCCATTTACCTATGAAACTGGTTACCACTAACCAAGTCAAGAGATTGATCAACGCTTGTGGAAAGTTCTCTTTATTAATCAGGCATTTGATCAAAGAGGAAAAGAAAGTGGTATTACATACTGCACTTTCCACCAGGAAACAAAGTGAATCAAGTTCTCTAAAGAAGAAGTTCGTGGATATGTTCCAAGAAGAAGTCATTATACCATCCAACAGAGGTGTTGAGCATGGAGATGCAATATTCTTCACCAAACTTGATCTCGAATATGGTTATAACCAAGTGCGAATTAAAGAAGAAGACACTAGATCTCAAAGATTTATTAAGGAGATAAGTAAAGTACATGTTATAGCAGAAGCCTTGTGGATATAACGAGAAGAAGTTCTTGACGAAGATTGTATTATTGAAACAAAGGTGACGCCTACCAAAAGAGGAGACTGTGTAATGTTTCGTGTGGGACGTACATGACAAGTGCCAAGTAAAGCAAGGTGTTTCAACAAGGAACATGGGGAGATTGAGTTTCCCTATCTTCAGTTCAAAGCTTACACCGGAGTTCCAGCTTCCTAAAATGGGGAGCCATGATACAGGAGTATCGTAGAAGAAGTTTAGCCATATTAAGGCTAGAAGAGTGAAGTGAAGATTATCTTCACGGAGCTGTAACAACATCTAGATAGTTGGATGTGTAGATTATATGCACATAACTTAAGTAGCGTTAAGATTATATTCACACAAGAAAATAAAAGCAGCAGAGGGACAACTAAAGCTGCCAGATGAGGCTAATCATTAGCCTAGGTTTAATTGAGCCGTTTTACGGCTAGAGAGTATCTAAAAGATACTAGAAGAGGTGTAAGTTTGTTAACATAGCATAGAAGTTTGAGGTTTCCTACTTTAGATAAGATTCCTAGTTTAGATGAGTTCTAAAACTCGTAGCTTTATTTTCTTTTACAACAAGTTTTCACTCGTATAAAAGAAGGAGACTTGTAGACTAGAAGAGTTAGAGAAAAACGAGAGAGAGTGCGGCCATTATTATGGTTTGTAATAGAATTTTTCTTCAAAGCAGTAGTAGAAGAAGAAGAAGTTAGCAACAACAATCGTGTTATTTACTTTCTGTTATTATTCTTTTCTTTGTGTTCTCTTAATGACTTCTACAAAGCAGTACTGACTCTAGGTACCTTTGATCGATTTCGTATCACTCTGCTTATAGCGGCAGGCAAAGTAATGGTATCAAACCTCAATCTCCCACCATCTACAAGGTGCTTAATTAACCCTAATAAGCATTAACATATTATATTATGGAAATTCAAATCAAAAAAATTATATCATGAAAATTGTGGTTGACTTTTTTTAGGAGTAGTGCTACACATACCGGGAGATAATCCCGTGGATTCTCCCTGTAAATAGAAATTTTGGGTGGAGCCCACCAGGGAATTAACATGGGGAAGTGTTTAGGGTGGGATCCACCACACTTTTCTCTCTACCGGAAGAATCCACGGGATTATCTCCCAGTATCATTATTGTTTCTTTAGTGTGTTGAAATAAGTTCGATTAGAATACATTTAATAAGATAAAAACAACAATGCAACGAGCAATTATCTATCGTACATTTTACGGTAACAATACAGATTGAAATAAACGTATACAAAAATTACTTATTATGGAGATCGTATCATTACGATACGGATCAATTTCTAATTTCTAATAAGAGGTACTAGATTACTAAGGAAGGTGCCTAATCAACGATTTGTCTTAGGCCTATTCCTATGCACATGGTTAAAAAAACTTGTTTGACATACCAGGTGGCATGGCAAAGGAGTTGTACCACTAAGGGAAAACCATTGAGCGACAGAGTTTCTAGCGGACGAAATTCATTAAAACGCTAGCAATAATGTAAATATCGCTAGCGTCGTAAATTCCGTCGCTCGATTTTCATTATATCGCTCGTTTGACACTATATCTCTCAACAGGTATTTTATACCGACTATTTACCCCTTTTTTTCATATATATATATACACGCCCATATACTTCTTCAAATCACTCACGCATACTTCTACATATATTTTACCAATTTTTATATTTGTATCCGCAATTTTAAATTTTATAATCATCAATGGCGAGATCTAATGAAGAGGGGAATGTTATTATGAATCGGTTTAGTTTACATCAACAAATGCATCAGAGAAGGTTGCAAGAACTTGACAATGAGGAAACTTAAGATAATAAACTAATCGACACTCTGATGCTCGTACATTCAGGCCAAATACCTAGAGTTCCAGAGCCAAAAGAAGTATTCTCAAGAAGATATTCGTATCGAGGGAGGGAATTTTACCACTAAAAGCTGATGCACGATTATTCTCTTCCCAGGTGTGTGTACTGATAGACGCATTTATGTGTCTAATATGTCTCTATTGTATGTATTGTTAGTGCTCAATTTTGTATTTATTGTGTTCTTTTATGTCTTTGTAGGAATTCTTAGAGAAATAAGATCTTGCGGCGATATTGGCTCAAAAAGTGGTGTTTTACACCCGAGGATAGAGTACTAAAGGCACCCTCGAAATGCACCGGAAGCGTCCCAGAAATGTGCCGGAGGAATCCAAAAAAATTACTATTTCCACCCCAAATTTACTATTTCCACCCCAATTGCTATTCGCACCCCCAGTTTGGATAGGGGGACACCATCTTCTTCATTTCAAAAACTGAATTTTGGCGTGAAAACGTGCATGAGAACTGGCAGAAGTTTGATCGAATTTTTTAACATGTTATAGGGAGATTAAATGGCTGAGACTTGGAAGGAAGATGTGATTAAGCCTAAGGAAGATATTTTGGGTGTCGGGTCCGATCGAATTTGGCTAGAATCGTCTAGGAAATTCACGAGTTGGGAACAGGGCAGTTCATGTCTGTCACGGGTTTGAGAGAATTTTTGGAGGAATTCGAACGTGTTCTGATGATGCATGGAGGACTCTAACACACTTTTGGACCGTGTAGAAGACAATTAAGGTGAGTTTCCATGAAATTAACAGCTGCAGATACGTAATCGAAATAAAAAAGGAAAAAAAATATATTATGAACTGTCCGAGTAATGGAAGATTTTTGGGAGTTATTGCAAAGGATTTCGTCTACCTGTTGAGTATGAAAAGACTTATGGGGTAGAGTAGAAGGCTGTCGATAGTTGGTAGGAGAGAAGGAACGCTGCAGAATCGAGAACCATGATTTCTCTGTGCTGCTGCTGCTGCCATTGATGAAGATGAAGAACACGAAGAACGGACCCGCAGCAGCAGTCGTTTACCAACAGTGAAAGAGACTCACAGGCGTGGGTCGTAGGTGTGGGTCTTATAGATTCAGTTACAATAACACCTGTTCTGTGTCGTTTATTTTATACGCCTTCTGTGAGTCGCAGAATCCTGTTTAATACTATTTACTTATCTTTCTCTTCATTGTAAAACACTTTTGAGCATCAATGAAATTCTTAGAGAGCATTTTTACTATGATGAGTTAAACCCCAACACCGGAGCGACGGAGGAGGCCGAGCTTCATACATGGGTAATTTTATTAATTCTTTTTAAGACTTTTGCATAAAAAATTAATTGAAATATGATTTGATTAAATTGGGTGTTATTTGATTAGATGGGTCATGCTTAGCTTAGGTGATCTGATTTTCCATGCTAAACATTTACAACCAATGTTTTGAGAATCGACTTTGGCAAAATAAGAGTCCATATATGTTTTGAGCGATTATTATTGAGAATAAATCATTAAGCCTTATGTTATGAAGATTGGCCGAATCATTAGTCTCAGTACCTCTCTACCAATTTGTCAATATTTTTGTATATTTTTTTTTTAAATCTTTACAAGTCCGAGCAACGAACTTTTACTACCACTTTCAAAACTATAACAAAATGGCGCCGCCGACGCGGACTTGTATATAGATTGATTTATTTTTTTTAAGTTTATTATTTTTTTTAGAATTATTTGTTCCTTTTTACTTTTTCTTTTTTTCTTTGATTTACAGGTTCGAAGTGGAGCACTAAGGACTTGGAGAGGAAAAAGCTTAAAGCGAAAAGAGAAAAGAGAAGAAAAAAGGACAATTTTAGGATTTAATTTTTAATTTTTTTAGAGTGTGTGAGGAAAACTGTAATTTTAATTTTTTTTTTTTACTTATTTTGGACTTTGGACTTTAAACAGTTGGACTTTATTTTTGTTTAACCCTACGGAAGGGTATTATAAAAAAAATATTATATAAACTGTGTGCAGGGAAGGACGACGATTACTATATCGTCTCGGCCCCTCGGGTTCGTACATGACATAGGAGTCGTGGCCCGAGTCGACTTCAACGGTTCATCCACCGTCTGGTACGGGAGGTAAGTCCATCGAAACACTCGCGAATCTCCTGTAAGCGAGTTACTGTATTCCTTAAGTTGATTCATTGATTGAGGAAGAATTTGGACTGTTTTTAAATTCCTTGTAAAGGGCAAGGACTGGCCAATACAAGATAAGGGTTCGGATTTCATCACCGCTCCCTTCTTGACCGCCTTAGGAAAACGAAACCTAACGCGAACCCAAGCTTAAAATTTGGAATAGAACGAGACCGATAGGGTAACGAGCTTAATAGGAAACTCGTTCGAAAAATATTGGTTGCTCTTTAAGCACACTCCAAAGTTCATGATGGTTTCTGTGAGTTGAATGCGTGACTGCACCGCCTTGTGATAGCGGTGAGGCCTTGGGTATCAAAGCTCCACTGAGCTTCCGTCGCCTCAATTCAACTTACTTTGACTCGGATTGATTCCAGAGGGGTTTGCTCAAATTGCAACGAATTCGTTTTCGAAAGATAGAAGCTGGTCTAGAAACAATCTAAGTGGAGCCATCATGCTTTTTGTTTGCTAGAAATCTTTAGGTTTGTTTTGGTGGAGTCGAGTCGGCCTTGTTTGTGATTTTGTAAAATTCCCTTGCAATTAAGAATGTCGAGCTGGTATGATAGAAGCCAATACAATGAATATCGACCTGAATTTGAATATGGACATCGTCATTTTTATGACCATGGTGGGAATAGTAGTTGGGAACGCCAACCTTTTCAAGGTTATGGTTCATACCATAGTGAGCCCAATTACTATCCACACACGAATTGGTCTTACGAGCAAGAAAATCAGGAATATTATAGTACTAGTCATGCGTTTTCGGAAAATTACTTAAAAACTAGTCCTGATTATGACATTTCTAAACATGTTCAATCTCTAGAAGAAACCTACCAACAAATTCGAAGGGAGTATGAACGTGCAGTTAGTTCAAGAGAAGAGAGTACACAACGGTCTAAGATATTCAATGAGACTTGTGAAAGTATAAGTGTTACGCTCAGTGAAATTCAAGCACGTTTAGAGGAAGAAAATGAACAGTTATCTAATGCTGCTCGAAATAATCTAAATTTCCAAAATAGTGTTTCCAATTCTACCCTTGATATCAATAGTGAATATTTGCCTAATTTAGAGGACGAGGTTAGAATAAAAGACACTACTTATTTAGATAAGGTTCAATCATTTTCGTACTATGATGATGAGGATAGCAGTAATGAAGAATCCGAAATATGTAGGCATAGTGATCATGAGTCTAGTAATCCAATTGAGTTGTATAGTGATTATATTATTTCTAGTTCAAATCCAAATAATTTTTATGATTATTCACCTATTCAAAAGGACAAGGATTTGATTAGGGATACCACCGTTTTAGACGATGTAGTTTTTCCTTTTGATTACGAAGCCGATAGTGGTTTAGAGGAACGGGTTTATTCCGAAAATGCTGTTTTAGAGTCTAGCGACTTAAAAACAATAGTATTAGATGAAGAAGATATACCCGTAGAGATGAGTAAAGATGCACTACCTGATAATAACTTAGAAGAATCTCTTGAATATTTTAAGGACTCTGAAGATACGGAAATTCAAGAAATAATTAGAGGTCTATCTAGAGACACTGAAAACTCTAAGTTTGGGGGTGATTATCACTTCCCTAGTGCCTTACCTTTAACTCTCAGAAAGTCCCCACACTTAGGACTTGATATCTGTGCCTCGACCATTTTACAAGATTACCTTCATACTCGTTTTCCCGAGCCTAATGATGTCCATGAAGGAGTTCAGTCGTTAGAAACCCATCCTCTGGTTGATGTGGTTTTCCCAGGCTATGATCCCCAGATTGACTTTGTTTGCCCACCAAATAGTTTTCTTCCAACTGTGGGAACGTTTATATTCCAAATTTGTCGAATATTAAGTTGTGAGACTAGACCTAAATGCTTTAGGAAATTAGAATCGACACATTTGCTTAAGAATGACCACTACTCTCACTGTGGTCAATTATGTAAGTCAAACCTGATTGACTTAGAGGATCCTCAGTTATTTAGGTTATTATTATTTTGTGATTCTAAGTTCTTATTTGAGTTTTTCCAAACTCTAGGACCTAATAATTTGGATCCAACCTATGAAGAAACGCAACCAATGAAAATATTCTATTTAGACCCTTTCATAGAACCTGAACCTGAACCACAATTAGCGATAGTTATCGGGAAACTAGGTAAGGGCATGCTAGTGTTGTTCATTTTGTTGGTTCACTGCATTTTCCTTTTGTCAGCTCTTTTTGGTTTTAAAGACCCACAGTTATTCCGGCTACTGTTATACGGTTCGAGTTGACTAAACCTTTCCTACGTCTGGCTGAAGACTTTAAACTTAGCACTTCTTGGGAGGTAACCCAATCTCATGCAACACGGTAATATCTTTCCTTAACTCTTTCGCTTCAAATGGTAACAGTTTCTCCTTGTTCATGCTTTTAGTTTCATCTTAGAACATTGAGGACAATGTTAGATTTAAGTTTGGGGGTATGGGAGAAACTTTTTAGTTGCAATAAATAAACTCCAGAGCCTAGAAATTTACGCCTATTAAGGATAGCACTAACCAATCTAAGTGGAAACATTTTTGTTTTAGGAGCTGAGGAACCAATCTGACTAGATGGAAACATCTATAGAGTCTATTCATAAAAGCACAGAGCTCAGGTGTTAGAAATAACATGATAGTTTCGCCATATCTCGTCGAGTCCTTTTCACTTTCTATTTTTAGTTTTCTTTTATTTCAAGTGATTTGGTGGGGCACACGATTCAAGTTGTTACCTTCGCTAGGGTGAAATAGAGTGACTGAGTTACCTTTTCCAAAAAAAATAAAATAAAATAAAAATAAAGACCTGACCAGTTAGACCAATCGGAATAAGTATTAACACTTGGATAGCAATATGCGTGTGTTCTCCCTGTTTCCGTCGCCTAAGCAAGCGTGGAATGCAGGACCCGTGGGAACTATCGTGTAATCTGCTGACAAGAAGCATGCGCTTGGATCAAAAAGATCTATTCATGCCGTTAAAAAAAAATGGTTATTGTTATGTGTAGTCAACTGCTGGTTCCCTTGTATTTGCTAGTTTGTTGATCTAGATTTAAGTTATTGACCACTGGTTCCCTTGTATATACCAGTGTGTTAATATTAGTCAGACCGGTATCTCAGTCATTTAGGTTAGGTTCATCTTGGCAGAGGCCTTCAGACAGATATGGGAAACACCGTTCGCTTTTCAACCATCTACATTTTTCTTTCCATCTTCTTAATCTTTTCATGTGATTAGTCTGACTCCGAGTATGATGTCCATCGTGAAACTATCTTAGTAGAGCTCTGTCACTTATATGAATTTTAGTATGCTTGAGTGCAAACTCGTGTACAACAATTGGAATTTCCCATCAGGGTTCTTCCTCTTAGAGTCAATAATTGTATGCCAACCAAGGAGGTTCTTTAGTGCTTTCCAAGGTTCTGCGTAGATAGATAGGGTCAGGAGTATTGGGTTTTGTGGGTACACCTCTGATAAACCCACTCGAGATTAACTCGGTCTTTTTTCAAGAATAAATTTTGCTCGAGGACTAGCAAATAATAAGTTTGGGGGTGTTGATAGACACATTTATGTGTCTAATATGTCTCTATTGTATGTATTGTTAGTGCTCAATTTTGTATTTATTGTGTTCTTTTATGTCTTTGTAGGAATTCTTAGAGAAATAAGCTCTTGCGGCGATATTGGCTCAAAAAGTGGTGTTTTACACCCGAGGATAGAGTACTAAAGGCACCCTCGAAATGCACCGGAAGCGTCCCAGAAATGTGCCGGAGGAATCCAGAAAAATTACTATTTCCACCCCAAATTTACTATTTCCACCCCAATTGCTATTCGCACCCCCAGTTTGGATAGGGGGACACCATCTTCTTCATTTCAAAAACTGAATTTTGGCGGGAAAACGTGCATGAGAACTGGCAGAAGTTTGATCGAATTTTTTAACGTGTTATAGGAAGATTAAATGGCTGAGACTTGGAAGGAAGATGTGATTAATCCTAAGGAAGATATTTTGGGTGTCGGGTCCGATCGAATTTGGCTAGAATCGTCTAGGAAATTCACGAGTTGGGAACAGGGCAGTTCATGTCTGTCACGGGTTTGAGAGAATTTTTGGAGGAATTCGAACGTGTTCTGATGATGCATGGAGGACTCTAACACACTTTTGGACCGTGTAGAAGACAATTAAGGTTAGTTTCCATGAAATTAACAGCTGCAGATACGTAATCGAAATAAAAAAGAAAAAAAAATATATTATGAACTGTCCGAGTAATGGAAGATTTTTGGGAGTTATTGCAAAGGATTTCGTCTACCTGTTGAGTATAAAAAGACTTCTGGGGTAGAGTAGAAGGCTGTCGAGAGTTGGGAGGAGAGAAGGAACGCTGCAGAATCGAGAACCATGATTTCTCTCTGCTGCTGCTGCTGCCATTGATGAAGATGAAGAACACGAAGAACGGACCCGCAGCAGCAGTCGTTTACCAACAGTGAAAGAGACTCACAGGCGTGGGTCGTAGGTGTGGGTCTTAGAGATTCAGTTACAATATCACCTGTTCTGTATCGTTTATTTTGGACGCCTTCTGTGAGTCGCAGAATCCTGTTTAATACTATTTACTTATCTTTCTCTTCATTGTAAAACACTTTTGAGCATCAATGAAATTCTTAGAGAGAATTTTTACTATGATGAGTTAAACCCCAACACCGGGGCGACGGAGGAGGCCGAGCTTCATACATGGGTAATTTTATTAATTCTTTTTAAGACTTTTGCATAAAAAATTAATTGAAATATGATTTGATTAAATTGGGTGTTATTTGATTAGATGGGTCATGCTTAGCTTAGGTGATCTGATGTTCCATGCTTAACATTTACAACCAATGTTTTGAGAATCGGCTTTGGCAAAATAAGAGTCCATATATGTTTTGAACGATTATTGTTGAGAATAAATCATTAAGCCTTATGTTATGAAGATTGGCCGAATCATTAGTCCCAGTACCTCTCTACCAATTTGTTAATATTTTTGTATATATTTTTTTTTAAATCTTTACAAGTCCGAGCAACGAACTTTTACTACCACTTTCAAAAGTACAACATGTACTCTAATCAAAATTTTCAAGGTTGATTCTGCATGCCTTGGCATCTGGTGAGAAATATTATTGAAGAGATTTGTCAAGTAGAACCTCAATTTAATTATTAGTTTGATGCACTGAATATTAGAGGTCATAGTACTGAACAAAAAATTACTTCGACTTTAAGGATCTTAGGTTATGGAAAACCAGAGGATGCGAACGATGAGTACTTTCGTATGGGTAAAACATCTTCATTCACTTGCCTTTTATTGTTTTGTGAAGTAATGACTAATCATTATGGTGCAACATATTTACCAAAACCAACCAAGGAAGATGTTAGACAAATATTGAGGGAGAATTAGAAAAGGGGATTCTCAGGAATATTAGGTAGTCTTGAATGTATGCATTGGGTATGGAAAGGATGCCATTTTTATTGGGCTGGTCAATATAAGGGTCATTATCCGAAACTAACCGTTATCCTTGAAGCTGCCGCTTCTTATGATTGTTGGATATGGCACATTTTTTTTGTCTTCCGGGTTCACAAAATGATATTAATGTTCTTCACAAGTCGCCTCTAATTGAAGATATGAAATATGTAATTTGTACCCAAGTCCGTTCATGAAAACCGACCATCAATACACTCATGGGTATTATCTTGCAGATGATATCTACCCAAAATGGTCAACCTTGGTTCAATGTTACCGCAGCCCCTTGCCGGTGCATTGGGCTATTTATACCGGCATTTTAACGAACTCCAAATGGAGGTAAGGAAGGATGTGGAACACTCTTTTGGAATTTTGAAGAGGAAGTTTGCTATCATTTGTGGGCCTTATCGTGGGTCGAGTCCTCGTGAAATGCACAAGACTATGCTCACTTGCATTATTCTTCATACTGTGGTAATTCAGGAAACCCGTCGCGATTAGAAATGGACTAACTATGAAGATGAATATCTGAGGCAGGCATGCCTGCAAAAAATTATACTCAAATGACTAATAACATTCAAAGCCAGAATTTGTATGACAGTTTAAGAGAAGATATGAGATGAATCTTTGGGCAGGGTATGGAAGAGCGGGTGGGAGTAATTATTAAGTTATGTATTTTAGTTTAAACTACTGATTTGTTTGTAGTTTGTTTTTGTAGCGCCCCCAAATCTAGCAGCTGACTAATCCAAGAGATTAACTAAACAAAGAGACACTAAGAATCTAAATCAACTAATTAAAGATTCAATAAAAAAATCTGCTTCAAAACTTAACCCAAAAACTAGCCCCGCTCTGGATTATATGTATACAGGAACTTCTCTCAAATGATACATATACAATAGTCATATGGTTACAAATATAATATACAACATAATAAACACAAACGAAGTTAACCAACTAACGAACTAAACCCTTGAAGCTTTCGCTGCGCGACTCTGAACTGTCTCTGAAACTGAAAGTGTGAATGTGGGCACATCATCCCTAAAAGGAGTGCCCAGTAGGAATAACGTTTAACTTTCAAGTAATCACTGAAATGATCAAGAAAATAATACATGTTTTTCTTAAACATAAAGAGGCAACCAATTCACAGATGTAAACAATCATGTATATGAAACTAACTCCTTCGTCAAACAATGTATAATATTTAATGCCAAATTCCAGCACCTAGTAGGTAATATTGCGGTGTATCTCCCTAGCCATTGCATAAAAGCTCGAAAGTAAGTAGGTATAAATGAAGGAGAAGTATCCTATATACCACAGATGGAAAATCTTATTTTCTAAGCATTCAAATGGAAATATTATTTCCCAAATAATTCATAGAGACAAACAAAGCATTACAGTTCCTTTCCAGACCATGGAAAGATTAAAAGAAATAACAGAACTTTCGGAATTTAAAACTAAATAATGCATGGAATACACAATCAGATAATGCATGAGTTTGTTAAACATAACTTTTGTAAAAGAAAACAAAAATAATCACAAAAGAGCTAAATGTATATTCCCACCTATTTTAATGACAAGCCACGCCTACCTCGAGATCCACGATCCACTGTTTCATCCTTTGAATCGATCGTTGTTAATAGACTAACTGGAAATCATACAAGCACTCTAAGAATATAGCCAAAATGGCTCACACAAGAATCATACAAACCTATCTAATAGTTCTAAGCCCAAGTCCAATAATCCAAGGCCTGGTCTAACTGGTCAACTAACGGTCTATAACGGCCAGCTAAGTCAACTAACAGTAAACGTCAGTCAAAGGTCAAAGTATAGTCCACGGTCAAATTTTAACTCGATCAAGGTTCACTGAGTCAGATAGGGAATCAGTGAGTCAACTCAGGTTCACCTCAGTCAGATTAACTGAGTCAGGCAACAACAAATCAGCCAGATGAGATGACTAATAAGCTTAAGCTATTACAGCTTCAATTCCTACAACATAACATTTTTCTTTATCATTTCAACTCAATCAAATTAAAAATAAAATCTTCATTATAACAAAACATATACATTTCAATTAAAATTCATGATTTAACTTCAACTACAAACTTAGCTTTACCTGCAAATGCAGTTGCAAGCTTTCACTGGGGAGGTTCAATTCAACATATTCATTTAACCCTCATTCTAATATTTCAATCACAAAAAATCTCATTCAGTGGCACCTATAATTTCATTACAAAAACACCAACACCTAACCTCCACTAGCCACTGATATCCCCTGCAACCTCAACAGCTTCACCACAACTCAATAGCTCAGACCAACAACGCCAGTAACAACTCTTCACAATGAACACCAACAGTTCATTCATACTCTTCATCCGCAATATCTACAAGCACTCATCCGTTCTAACTATACTCAATTCGCATACACATAATTCAATTCTCATAACCTGCGTCTCCACCTCAACACCAGTGACCACATATAATCAAATTGAATCTCAACATGTACTCCATTCATCACAGTAAACTACTACAACAACTACCACAAAAACCTCATACATTTCTTGAATTTCATTTTCACCAATAAAAACCATCATTAGAATAACCCCAGCCACCTTGTTTATCATAGCAGCATCCAACAAATCATCTCACTAACACCAATTTCTTGTTCAGATCATAACAATTCTACATAAATCTTTGTAACTCAACAATAACATCCATTTAATTTTCCCTGGAATTTAACATAAGTCTAACTACATACTTTAGATCAATTACCAAAACACACACTCATTCTAAGAAATTAGAATCTCCATTAATTAACACAGAAGACAATTACCTCAAAACCGCTACTTTCAGGCACTTGAATTAGATTCTCTTGTACTTCCATTCGATCCTGAAATCTTGATCTACCAATCTTCTCACCATCAATTACATCTCATTCAACTGATATTCAAACCCAGTAATCCTAAGTCTCTTCTTTAACAAGAACCCTAATCCATGAAGTTTAAATCCAATAATCAAACAAACCCATCTAACAATTCTATCCAACTCTTCTTCACTCACCACTCGAATCAAATCAATTCAATTTCCAGAAAACCTACAATTCTTAAATCTTATTTTCTCTAATTCAAATTCAAACTTCAATAAAACTCTTCAAAACTATCAAACTCATCTTTTAATTCAATCCCCTAATCAACAACTTCATCTTCTGTGTAACACCCAGTGTTTTTAGCATGGTGCATGCTAAATGATGCACCATGGCCTGATATGAAGCTTCATCTAAAGCTTTCGTTGCTTGGTAAGCGGTAGATTGGCTTAAGGCCAATGTCGCGCCAAAATGGCGCATTATGTTTGGCGTTTGGCCAAGGGTCAATGTTGCATCATCATGATGCATTAGGCCAGTTGGGTAAGTGGCTTTGAGATTGTAGCATAATCATTGCGCATTATGGAGGCTATTGGCCTAGAGCCAATATCGCACAATCATTGTGCATCAGGCTAGAGAGGGATGTCCGAACGAATGTTGCGAAATCATTACGAATGAACAGTGAAGCAAGCATGTCATTTTGGTCCCTAAAACATACTTGTAGAAATTCCATTAAGACATATATAGGGAGGGGTACTTGGTTGAACGTGCATATGCGGACTATGCGCCAAGTAAGCTTCATAGCTTAGCTGGAAGAGTATAAATGATGCCTAAAGCTAATTTATAGTTGCATAGCCTTGCGAAGAGGGCATTTTATGCTTAGAAATCACTATGCCATGTCGTGGACCCGATGATGCATAATTATTGTGCATCTTGACGGAATGGCCCACAGACTAGGCCATTACCATTTTTTCTTGGCTACGGCCTTGCAAACGAATTGGTTAAGCTTCTGTCCCTTTGAGGATGAACTACGGTCTGTGCTTGATCCCTTTAGATTAGGGAAGGGTACGTAGGCAGCCGCAATGAGTTCCAGCATTGCCGGTCCAGCATGTTGTCACTCATATCATCTAATTGCGAGATGATTGCGGCAGAGTGGCCCCTCATATCATCTAAGATCGGTAGCTATATGCAAGAGATGATTGTGCTCAAGATTGATGAGGCTTAGTTGCATTCCAGCAAGAGGATGCTCATACTTCCTATCAAGCTACAAAGAGAAAACTATAGCCTATTTGGAGGCTTAAAACCCGAGTGTCGTAATTTAGCTCAAGAGGAGTCCATTTTGATGGGAAACGACCCAAAGATAAATACATGTCGATCTATAGATCCACATGGTCACCAAAATTTATCCAAATTCCATCGTTTAGGGCCTCAAAAGGCCGTTTTAGGAAAGTCTTTATTTTCTTAATAAACCCTTTGCGGATCAAGGGTGAGTTGGAAAGGTGTGGAAGCTAAGTTAGTTGCATCATTCCCCACGAGCATGCTTGCAAGGGAAAATGAACGTGCATTTTCCTATATTTAAGGCCCAGATCGTAGCTTCATCATGGCGCACCGGGGGAGTTACGGCCTGCGGGGAAACGCGCCAAAGGTGTAATTTTCCGGTCCGTCACACTCTGTTTCTTCTTTGAGCTTCTTATAAAACCTTAAATCTTGATTCATCTTCAGAGATACTTCAAAACTTCAATTCAGCTACAACCCAATTGTCTTCATCTAATAGCAACCCAATTCACCTCTCAATTCGTCACAAACCCTAACTTCTAAAACCCTATTTTCGATTTACAGCAGCAACTCCATCATCTTCATCCCGAGCTCAATTAACATCAATACCACTCTCATATCTTCATCAACATCTTCTAATTCGTTTGCTCTAACTCATCGATTGTCTCTCTCTCTCTCTCTCAAACAAACTCTCAAACACACGCAGAGCAAGAAGGACAAGGGAAGAAGGAAAGAAAAGGAGAAAAAATAGATAAGAAGAAATTATCTTATTCGATCGGTTTTGGTGAAGATAAGGTCGACTAAAATTCTAAAGTCACACAAGAAAAGTACAAGGGAAACCCGGCGGTTAAGATATAAAATGATGATTCTACCCTTCGTAATAATATGACGATATCTTCTTCGTCCGGTGTCCGATTTAAAAGTTCGAGTAGTCCATCTCACATAAATTCTCGAGATCTATCTAGTGATACTAGTTTCGTATCTAGTTCGTTGTTAGATTAGTTCATGTTAATTAACGTTCGTGTCAAATTAATCGAGTCATTATCGACTAAAACGTCTCTTGACTAGTCTAATAACGTTGACGATATTGAGGGTCCTTACAGTATTATTCAATATTAAGTTAATGAGAGAAACTTATTTAAGTTGACTGCAACAACATTTCAAATTAATCGACTTATCATTTCAAACTAATATTAAGTAGAATACAACAACATATCAAATCAAAACGCAATACTTCAAACTTAAACTTAAATTAATACATCAATTATCTAGAGGTTCTACTAAATCGAACTCATCTTCATCATCATCATCACTACCAGGTTGGTTATTATTAAATCCATCTTGTTGTTCAATCTCTGCTTGAATCCTGACAAATTCGATTTTCCACATATGTTTTTAATGGGGGTTCATCATTGAAGTGTCAGCTTGAAGAACTTTATGCTTGTCATAGTCATTCACAAATTTTTCTCGAGAAAGACGACTTTTCTTACTCTCTCTGTTTTGAAATTTCCTATCAGTCGTTCTTTACTTCTCGACGGTCTTCTGATGTTCATAAACTCCGCCATGTTAAATCCACCGGAGCTTCCACCTTCTTGAGCTAATTTTATAGCAAGTCTTGCTCTGTTTCTTCCTAGAAGTTTTTTATTAGCATCATCATTATTGAGAACTAAGTTGACATTGGAGTTTCTTGGGGTATCTGGTTAAGACTTTGATGGACTTGCTGAAAATGGTGAAGAATTTGGTGTTGAGGGAGAAGAATTGTATAGTGACCTTTCAGGTGCTTGTTGATTAGCTGCTAACACTTCAGTATTATATTTGTTCAACACCTTCAAAATATGATAACAACTTTCAAAAATTTTGCCATTTTTTCGCTACCAATCTGTAAGAACCTGTATTTCAATATCAACATCCACAAGACTACTCTCCCGGCCTCCGTCTTTGGAAAAGTGTTACTTTCACTTTTTCAATTTGACTTATTTTTAGGCCAAATTGAAAAATGTGAAAGTAACACTTTTCCAGAAACGGAGGGAGTATAATATAAGATCTTTTACAATACTGTTGATTATGTGGTTGAGTAGAACTGTAGTAGAATATTACAAAAACTACGGGCTAATGATATTTATTTAGACTTGAGAGATGATTTGAGGTGGAACAAGGACCAGAGCCGGGCAGCCTACCTTTGATTTAATTAATAATGCCCATTTTCTGTACAATTGGCACTTGCATATTCATTTTCGTATAAGACGGGAAATTAGAAACACATGGAAAATTGGCATAACATTAATGGAGTATTTCAGTGTGAATTATCAAAGAAATTAGAAACACTTGTATCAAAGCTAATTGATTGCGAAACAAAGAAATGAAATATTAACTTGTTACAATCTATGTTTGAAACACTCTGGTCAAAAAAATTTGAACATAAGGCTCTTCTTAACAGACAACGGAAAATTGAAAAAAGATAAACTCAGATGGATGCTCACCACCAATGGAGAATTCACTGTGAAATCTCTTTATGCTAAGCTTCAAAATCAGACAGATTTAATCTCAATCAAAACAAATAATTCTGGAAAAAAATTATGGAGCATCAAAACATCACAAAAAATCAAGTTGTTTATTTGGAAGTGTTTACAGTACACACTACCAACAAAACAGAATCTAAGTTTAGTCATGGATGAAGAAAGAAAATGTCTCTTCTGCCATCAAATGGAAGAAACAAATTTTCATTTATTTTTTGAATGTGACTATGCGAAAGCAGTATGGCAGTTGCATCCAATGCCTTTCCAGGGAGTACTCTTTAATTTTTCCTCTCTGAATATTTCTTTCTTAGACATGTATAACAAGTAGTTGGAAGGTGACCTGAATTCCATTTCGATGGCATTAGCTGCCACTATATGTTGGTTCATTTGGAAAGAACGTTGACTTAGAGTTTTTGAGAAAAAAAAATAGAACACCAAATCAATTAGCACAAGACATTTCGAGACATTATAACTAATGGCACCCAATATCACAATTGTCAGTCATAGTTCAGAACAATAACACAATACAAGCTCAGTTATTTTGGACACTTCCTTACAAAATAAATTGTGATGCTTCATGGTTATCTGCTAAGACTAATGCAGGTTTTGGCTTTATTTTGGGAAATTGGACAGGTGCCTTCAAAGGCGCAGAAATGGGCAGTTGCAGGACAGAGTCAGCAGAAGAAGCTGAAGCCGTAGCTTTGCTGCAGACTACAACATGGGCTATCACAAACAATCTGCAAAATGTGGCTATTAAAGGAGACAACCAAAACACTATAAATTACTTACAAGTCCAACCAAACTCAATCAAATGGAAATGTGAAGCAATCTTAGATGAAATTAAGAAGTTGGTAGATAAATTAATCTATTTTGGGGGATTTCATTTTGTGGATCCAAAGGCAAACAAAGCTGCTGACATGCTAACTAGGAAAAGAAGAAACTCATCTCAACATATTACTTATTTTCCTGAACCACCACTTTTTTTAATTCCAACAATAGCTTTTGACACTGTCAAAGCTTATGCTACCTGTAATATGAGCTCTAATTATATTCCACCGCAGAAGCTAATCACACAGATTCAGTCATCGGACGGACAACTCAAACAGAGTTGATTCCACATGAGTCTGAATCTGCAGATTAGTCTCTTGCTAGTAATATATATGGTTATTTCAAAAAAAAAAGTGTGAATTATCAAGATTGGAAATGAGACTGACTTAAAGGTGGTACTGAATACTGATATGTCTGTTTTTCTCAATATAACTTTTGTTTGGGTACGGTTGGTTATGTTGGTGTTTTATTGTGCAACTATACTGCATAACAAAAGATTCATGTTTAGCAAGAAGCCCGGAAACTCTAGATCTATTATTTCGTTGAAGAAGAACTTGATCTTACCTCCGTCAAATCTCCCAATGTACTTGTATCTAAAAGCCCGAATCACGAACAAAACTATAGAAAGAAACACTATGAAAGTGTAGATAAAATCGCTCTAATAGCGAAAAAAATTATTCAAAACGTAAAATAAACTAAAAACAGAAAATCTTTGCTCAGATCTAGCCCCTAAAGGACTAGATCTGAGCCTGGGTTGCACAGATGCGGACGCTTAGACACGCATACGACATGGCGCGGACGCGGACACTACAAAATTCTCAAAAAACTAGGATGCGGACACGTATACACATATTTTATTTATATATACAATTTATGTTTTTATACAGCAAAATCAAGTGTTTCGATCTTAAAAATTAGAAAATGATGCTACATTATGTTGTTTTTATGTATAAATTTCAAAAGAAAATAAGAGATCCTTTGTTTATACACGCTGAAGGTCAAGCAAGCTATCACTATTAAACACATGGCACAATTAAAATGCATTTTTAGAACAATACGTGCCCAACCAAGGGTAGTTACATAACGTCATTCCAAATACAAAACCCTAATAAAGACCTTACTATCCCATTTTTTCTCTCTGTCTTCTTATTCTCGCCTCCTCTTCTTCACTTTCCTTCACCGTCGAATAGTTTTGCTTTATCTTCTACTAACACTAAATCCACATCTACCTAGTTATCTTTTCATTTCCGTATTCTTTAACGTTTCTCCTCTGTTACCTATGTTGTAATAGCATGACAAAAATTTGTTCCGAGACTTTACATTTGCACGTATCTCGATGTATGTAGAATAAATATTGGTGATCATTGTTTACAGAAGAATGATCAATGCGTATGGACTATGGATCTGGAATGTAATTAATTAATGTTCAAATTACATTTCCTTAAGCTTGTTATTCTGTATTCTTATCGGATGAATCGATTTAATGATTAATCTAAATGTTTGTTCTTCTTCATTTAGTTAATAATATCAAAAATAAATTAAATGAAAATTAAAAAAAAAGACGTCAAATCCGAGTCATCAGTGCGTACAAACCCGATGCGGGTGGGACACGCATCATGTCAGCGTCCCACACGAATTCTGCGTCTCGACTTAAAAAATGGAGCGTCCATGTAACACAGAGCAAAGGAGGAGGAATATGAATTTTCTCCAAGAGAGAGAAGAGAGAAGGAAACAATAGCAAAACCGCCTCTCACAATTTATTTATTTTTTCTTGGGAGGGTATGTGAGAGGCGGGTTTTTTTCCATGTCTTTTTCACGGTTCGTCGAGAATTTTTGATATTACTATACCTAAAAGATTACAAATACCCAACCGTACACGTACAAATATATTTTTTGTCATTAAATGCTCCACGAAACACAATTAAATATATTAATTTAATCAAATTTACCACAAATATGACAGTGCAAATCAATTTTTGCGACATATCCATGGGAAGATATTTTTGTGCAAGCGATCAAATCCCCTGATATCTGATGACAACATAAAGTAATACAAATGCAGTCCTTCGTAAAATTATAGATTGACGAAACCAATGATCTGAGCTCGAAACTCGGTAGCACGAGAAAAAATTATCAATCAAAAACGAAAAAGCACTGCCATGCGATCAAGAGTTAAAACCACATGTTTAAATTCCCGAAAACTCCACGCATATGATAACAATAAAATTCAAGACACATTAAATGTTAGCATTATCGTATTAAATTGTTATGGAGTCCTTTGCGGATACATATGCAAAAATGCGAAACATTATGCTTTTTCTCGTAGTCCAAATCAAGGGCGTGGATGCCATGGCCTTCCTGGAGATGGTGGTCCTGTATCCTGAGCGCGGCCGCTCGCATAGTCTGCCACCGGTAGTAGTATTCTACAAATGGAAAATGAAAATGCATCAAATGTTACGAGTAAGTTAATTGGATCGAGATACGAAAACTTTATGATTTGGAGTCAACGTTTTTGTTATATCTACATGATTTTCGATTGATTGTTTCTATGATACTAGTAATCTAGATTAGCAGTTACGTACCTACGGCAAGTGACTAGAGATAAAAGGAGGATCAAGCATAACAGACGAAGCAACTGCGAGAACAACATAATTGTTTCTTTCCTTTTTTTGTAGATTGGTGGAAGACCGATGGTAATCTCAGACTGCCGGACAATGGACAACCTTATAAGCCCTAAACGGAAGGGATCGATAATGGTCTGAAAGAAGTAGTTTTGTCCCCGAAAGAGGAAAGGTTATTAAAGAAGAAAATGCCATACATGCGCAGGGAATGTTCTTTTACAATTATTGCATATAAACAAAGAACACTGTCCAAATTATGCAAAACCTGAGTAGCACCAACATGCTTGAAAGAAAGTTAGAAGATGAGTCGTTAGATATAGAAATCTCATGACCAAATATGATAAGCAGGAAATTTAGTCGTCTTTGATTGATTCAATGAGATAGTGAAACTAAAAAGTTGACGAACAGTATATTTAATTAACGAGTTCAGATTCAAGGGAAACATCAGCTCTCAACATTGTCGCACGAAACTTTCAGGGGTTTGGGAAAAGAGGCTACTCTGCAACTCGAGTCACTCTGGATAGGTTTTTACCCCTAAAAAAATATGGACCACCTGAATTTTTGCCGATGGGCTTTTGGCAAAGAGCATTGATGTTCCGCACCGTTTTGCGGGTAGTTATCCCGTTCAAACGGTTTCTTTGCCGTTAGATCATGCTAAAATTTAGATATAATAGTCTTGAACCCTTTAGAAAAAATGGTGGGTCCATTCCTGAATATGGTGGGTCCTTTTCTGAATATGAACACGGCAGGACGCAAACATGCCAAATTCTACAAAAGTTCCGTCTTTTTCAGTTTTTCGAGACAATGTTGATGTAATAAAAAAACATAAGACTAGATTCAATCTTTTTGTAGCCTCAAATGTATTACTTGTGAATAGAACTGCTATCATGCGTCAACCAGGTAACTAGGTTTGCTTGAAAGACCAAAAACGGTAAAAAGTGGCATGGCAACTTTTCTAACCCTCATATATATAAAGAGTTGCAAAAAGACGCTGTTACGTAATTTTCTTCTTTATGAGTTGTTTTTGCATCAGAAATCGGAATAATCTAGATAATCTAGTGACCGTAATTTTAATCGGACCCAACGATTAAGAACCGCCTGGCACATATAGTCAAATTTGCCACTGTCAATGAATTCCTCCTCCTTAATTGATAAATGGTCCATGAATATCGAGTCAGTTCTCTCTGGTCATAAAGCTTTAGAAGAAGATGGACTTATTGTGTTTCCTCACAAATGAATTTGGAATCCAAGCCACAAAAAGTTATATTCTTCATCTGGACTTTATGCTATGAAGGTGCACCAACAATGGACTCTTACAGGAACATGATTATGATAAATGGTTGTCTCTTGTGCAAGAAAGATGCAGAGTCAAATCAGCACATTTTATTTCATTGTGAATTAACAGGTCAGTCTGGCACTATTTTATGAGTTTCTACAATTTGCAATGGGCGTTCCATGATTCAATTAGGAATACAATATGGGAGTGGAGAAAGAAGAAAGGAAATGTTACTTCAGTAAGTATGAGGATTTGGGATATTTATCCATTTGCTATCAAGTGGGCTTTATGGATCGAAAGAAATGCTATGTTGTTCGATGGAAAGTACATTACTTTATAATCAATCATTGATAGTGTGAAGATTTTTATCTTTAATTGGTGTATAGGAACTAATATTTTTGATGATTATTGCATAAATACCGTCATTAATAATTGGGATGCAGTTATAAGATAGGGTTGTATTTTGTTTTGTTCAAGCTCTACTATAATCGAGCTTTCCCTGTTTCTTCTCAGTTGTTCTCACCATCTTGGTGTTTGAGTTGTTTTTAATCTATGCGCCCTTTTCGAGTAAAAAAAATACCAAGTCAGTTGATAACTCTTACATTTGGGTTATAGTTAATAATTGGAATATTTTATTCAGTTTATTGGTATATTTTTCGCTATTTGGGTGATTTTTCTGTTCGCTTTTAGGATGATTTTTTCTTCGCTCTCTATCAAATCTTTACAGTGTTTTATGATTTTCTATTCTCGAATCAATTAAAAAATCGGCGATTCTGTTCGGCATCATTTCAGATTCTTATTCAACATGCGGGATTTAAGACATCCAAAATGAAGTGTTTGTGTTCTGGGATAAGTTTGCAAGAAGAACAAACTTCACTATTTAGAGACCAGGGTACTTTGGACACCAAGGAATTCCCAAATCCGAAAATATCAAAAAATATGCAATAAATACCAATTTTCGATTTTGTCTAATTGCAACTGTAAACTAACTAGCATACCGAAACCTCTCATGGATGATAACTCAATATTAGTTAGCATACAAGTATACTTTACTAATGTATTCTCCAGAGATATGCTTTACTTACTGGGAAAATAAAGACATACAAATTCGAAAATCAAATAAAATTTCTCAAATATTTTGGTTTGGGATCTCACCTTGAGCATCAAGAAAATACCCGAACATTAAGAAATAAGATTTTAGCACATGTTCAAATGATGTCGACTTTGTGAACTTTCCTAAATAGCAACTCATACCGAAATCTTTTTAAACCCTAAAGTGTATAGAGAAATCTGAAGTACTATTGCTATTAGGGATCGGTCTTGTAAGGGAACTCCACCAAGTAAGGATCGGTCCTGATATAGATCTCCGAGTAGAGATCGGTCCTGCTATAGATCCCCAATAGATATTGGTCTAGCTATGGATATATGGGACCGGTCCTAATATAGATCTTTGTTTAAGGGATCAGTCATAGAATAAATCATTTGATTCCTTTCAACTACGAAAATTTTTTCTCAAGTCAACTCCCTTAAACTCATGTAGCTAAACATATTTTTTTAGACATGGAATCAACCTAGTGTTCAACACATAATTTAGTAATGAAGTGTAGAGATAGTGTTATACAGCGTATATGAACTTCAAAAGATAAATGTTATACTCCATATTTCAATATACCAAAGTTGTAACACTACTTGTATATTCTTCCTTGATACTTTGACCATACTATAATGATCAAGTCATTACTACTAGAGATGCATATATATACTTTGAAAATTCCGTGCAGGAACCTTGTGGTGAACATATTATTGTTCACCCCAACACAGTCTAATTGGGTTGAAGGTGCATCTTGTCTCATGTGCCCAAATTTCAAAAAGAGACAAGAATTGTACACAGTTGGGTTCTAGGGTCAGAAACTATTCTAGTTTGTTTTTTGAATTTTGATTACTGAATTTATCTTCATTTTTTCATATCCTCAAGTAATGCTATTGAAAAGATTTCACCATTTTTTATTAATAAAAGGGGGTTAAAATCGACATTTCTACCCTTCTTAGGGTTGTTTGTGTTGATCGTACGTGAACCCTACTTACTTGTATATAGGTTCTGATGAGTGCCAAATATTGTATATATTTATCCCTTTTTGTTGGCATTTAACTCATCTTTTATGCACTAATTCTACATTTTATCCCATATTCTGTATTTTCATTGTTTTCAAGAATAAATATTTTTATTAATTAATTTTGCATTTTTAGGTAATAAATAAAGTTCGGATGAGTCGCGGAGCGAAAAGAGCAGAAAAGTAGTGAAAAGACGGGAGAAATCACGCAAGGAATCCGCGAAGAATGGTGCGCACAACCTCATTTTCCACACACAAAAACGCCTCCGTTCTCAGCCATCAGATTAGTTCTCAGAAGCATCCGACGGTCGCTCCTTCATAGAGCATCAAAATCTGAAGTCTCTGCCGAGCACCACAGCGCTGAAATTCCAAGCCTTCAGATTAGATGGTAGTTGAATCCAACGGTTGCTCCCTTGCTGTTCATCAAAGTTTGATATCCCCGCCTTACACTACAGCACCTAACCTAATCTAGCACCGTTCGTTTCGTTGTATCCCTTCATCCGACGGTCGCTCCTCGCTTGCCTACGCATCACCGTCCGATCTACCTACCAGCTCCACATCCCACGGCTCATCCTCGCTGTTCATCCAATTTGATGAAGCCGCCTAACACCCTAGCAACCGAACCTTACCACCTAACCAAACACCCCCCTTCTTCCCAAAACAGTCGAGCCCCTCTCCTCCATCACCTCCCTGTTTGCAGAACCAACTCCACTGCCACCACCGCCGTACCTCCATGTCCGCTACCACCAACTCCCCACCTGCTCAACATTGAAACCCCTATCACTCTAACATGCCTCTCACTTCTTTTCACTGTTTTCCCCTAGTCTAGGGTTTTGAAAATAGAGAAAAGCATTGATAGACATGGTAGAGAATTAGGTGAAGCTAGAGTGAAATTGAAGGCATGGAGAGGTAGAGGAGGACAAATAGAAGAATGGGTCGAGTTCAATTTGATGTTGCTACATCAAATTAGGTAAAGAAATCAAACCCTAGTCTACTGTTTTTAATTTGGGAATTGTTTTTGGTAGAACCCTAATTGTGTTGTGGACTATAAATAGCCTGGTGGGTGTGATGTAAAGACTATGCTTGGATTAGCCTGCATCCAGAACTTTCAAGTTCTGTTAATTTCAGTTCACTTTTCAATTTCAGTTCATGTTCTGTTAATGTTGTTTTTTTTTTTAGTTCAATTTGCTGCTTTGTTTGATGTTCATGTTCCACTTGCAATTTCAATTTCAGTTGTTTTACTTTTCAATCCCATGTTAGTTCAATGTTAATGTATGTTGTTTACATGTGTAGTTCACTGTTGTTGCTCACTGTCAGTTAAATGTTCACTGTTGTGTTTAATTTGCTGTCACATTTGATGGAATGCTAGGCTAGATACCTGTGAAGCATTGAACTGATTGTGCAATGGAAGAAAATCAGTGCTCATAGCAAGCTGATTATCTTGCCATTCTATTTGTGTATGCTTAGGTTGCACTGTTGATTGAGAATTGGGAGAAATTAGTGCTCATAGCAAGCTAATTCTCTTCCCATTCTTTTAGTATGCCTGTATTCTTGCCTTAGCCTTGCTCTGATTAGTTTCACTATCACCCTTGCCCTTGGCCTTAGGCCTTGGTTCATCTTGCTTTGTTCTTTGTTTCTGTCACTGTTTTACTTTCACTTCCATGTTCATTTTATTTGCTGATTTACCTCTGTTGCTGCAGCTGCCTTTTCTTCCCCTTGGCTTGTTCTGCTGTTGTTGCCTCACTGCTGTGCAGTATTGCTGCTGCTGCTGCTGCTGCTTCCTCTCCAAAGCCCAGCTTTCAAAGCTCAAGTTCAGTCCAGTTCAAGGCCTAGTTCTCAGTTCACTACCAAGCCCAGTTCACAAGTGAACTATTAAGGCCCAACCACAGTTTAGGTTAAGTTAAGCCCAAAGGCCTAGCTAAATCAAAACTGAAGTTCAGTTCCTCAAAGGCCCAAAGGCCCAGATCCTTGACTGAAACCAAAGCCCAAGTTTACAATTCATCATTCAAAGGCCCAAAGCCTAGTGCACTTCAAGACCAACTGAGCCCAAGCTCAGTTAATTTCATTGTTAAAAACAAACCCATTAGACCTAATTTACTCAAAGGATAATCAAAGCCCAACAAATAGCAATTTAGAGCCCAAAATAGCTAAACACTACAAAACACTCCCAATCTCTGTGGATCGACCCGTACTTGCACGAGCTACAACTGACGACCGTGCACTTGCGGTATTACTGTAGGCCCGCGTTTTCATTGCGCTTAATTTTATACATATCTCCGGGCCCACCAAGTTTTTGGCCGGGGATAATTTCTATACCCTTTTCAAGGCCTGCCAAGTTTTTGGCGCCGCTGCCGGGGACCATTTTGCATTTAAATATAATATCTTTGAGGTCTACCAAGTTTTTGGCGCCGCTGCCGGGGATTGGTGCTGTGTTTTATCTGTGTTTTTTATTAGCTATTTTTGCATTTCACTGCATAGCATTTGCATCTGCATCTGCTTCACTTCATTTGCTGTTGGACCTGCTATTCTGAACCTGTTCTTCCTCTGCTGGGACGCCACCAAGGAAAAGAACCAAAACCCAACTGGGTTTTTGCAACAATATCAGAGCAGCTGGGCTGTGCTAAAAAGGTAAGCCTAAAACCCATTCAATTGAGAGAACCCAACCTGTGGGCTTCCAAATTTCTTTAATTGTGGGCTTGTAATAATTAACCCAATTTTTTGGGCTTTTTATTTTTCTATTTTGGGTTTGTAATTAATTATTTTTGGGCTTGTTGTTTAATTTGTGGGCTTGTATTTATTTTGTGTGGGCTTGTTTAAATTCTTCCATTGGACTTGTATTTTGGACTCTGGGTTTAAACCCAGCTGAGCTTATAACTGATTGTGGACTTGCTTCCACTCAAGAGTGGACCTCGAAACCAAAGTTTTAAAACAAACGTCGGGCCTTAACCAACTGGGCCAAATTAAACTTTCAAAATTAAAACTTAGTGTTTCTTGAGCCGCAACCTTCCATTCCATTAGAGGACAAACAGTGGGCTTGCTCCCATTTCAAAAACCAAATTTTATTTTCTTAATTTTATTTTCTTTAAAAAAAAAAAATTCTTTTGCTCCCAACTTTAAAACCAAATTTTTTCTTGCTCCCATTTTTAAACCAAATTTTCTTTTCAAATATATCCCATCAAAAAAACCAAAAATTTCCCAAAAATCCAAACCCATTAAAACCAAATAGTGGGCTTTGTGTCATTTCAAAATGGACCAACCTCATGCTCTCCATGAATACATGTATCCGTCAATAAAAATTCCATTATCATGTATTGTATTACCTCAAACCAATAACCCTTTTAAAATAAATGCAAGCATGATACAAATACTTCCTATATTTCGAGGGTTCGATTCTGAGAACCCCTATACTCATGTAAGAGAGTTTGAGCAAATTTGTCGGACTATGCAACCTGATCACATGTCCGAAGACTCTCTGAGATTGCATTTGTTTACATTTTCTTTAAAAGAAAGGGCCAAAACATGGTTTTACGGTTTGAGACCACAATCAATCACCACTTGGGAACAACTCACTAATCAATTTTTCCAAAAAATTTTTCCACATCATAGGACCATCGCTATTCGTCAAAGTATCAATTGTTTTGTCCAATTGGATGAGGAAACTGTTTTCACTATTTTGAACGTTTTAATGATTTGTTGAGTGAATGTCCGCACCATGGAATTGAGAAGTGGAGACTTGTCGTCATCCTCTATGAGGGACTAGACTTTAAATCTCGAACCATGGTTGAGTCTATGTGTAATGGTGAGTTTATTGATAAATCTGTGGATGATGCATGGAATTTTTTAGCCGAGATTGCAGAGAAAACCCATCAATGGGAATCCGTTAGGGAAACAGGAACAACACCACATGATATGAGTCACCCTCATGAATTAGAGTTTTATTCTTGTAATAGCTCCGACCTTAGGATTGAAAATTATCCTAGATTGCAAAATGCCTATCATGATGATGATGATGATTATGATGTTATGTTAGAAGAACATGTCTATACTGAAAATGTTATGGAACCTTTGGGTTCAAATACATTAGGCTTCTCTGCCCCGACCTTAATGCATGATATTTCTTCTAGTATTCCATGTGATGTTTCCCCTGATTTGCCGATGCATGAAAATCAATCTGTTGATGATGTTGATAATTCTAATTGTGATCTTGCCAATGTGATTGATGATTGTGAGCATGATGTGACATGTGTAGATGAGTTAGGAGATTTTGATTTGATTGATAATGATATGCCTATTCTTCTACCTAAGTCACAATCTGATGGCCTTCCACCCAACCTAGATTTGGTTTGTACCAATATTGTAAAACCAATTTCTCTGAAAATTCCTAATCTAGGATTGGAACTGTGTGCTTCCCAAGTCCTCTTGGACTATTTTGCTTCAAAATATAACACTTTTAAAGAGCCACAGTTGGAAATTGCATGTTTGCCCATCCCGAAAACAGTCCATTATGAGTTAGACCTTTTGAATCCTGAACCCTTAAAATTGTTAGATTTTGTGCTTAAAAGTAAACCTGTTGAAAAATTTTGGTTTAGGGGTGATTCATTCGGTTTTTCACTCTCACTCCCATTTAAGTCCAATTTTAGTGTTTTAAAACTTTGTATGTCTTTACACTTTTTCTTTTGGGTTGATCCTCAACTCTTTAGACTTTTGGTGTATGGTGAATTTTTTGTATATAATCCAGTAGATAAAATTTCTTAAAAACCCTTTTGTTCCTTTTGTATATATTTTACTAATCCAATATGATCTCGGCTGAAATATGTTGGATTGTTTGCCTTGAATAACGGAGTTTTAATTCTGCTTTCGCCGAAATCGGGTATTCTCTCTCCTTTTACTCTACTCAGCATGTCCCTTTCCATATGTTGCATTTTAATTCTTTCCATATTTTGAAACATTGAGGACAATGTTTAGTTTAGGTTTGGGGGTATAGAGTAGATACCATGATAATATGCTATAATTAAAAACGAACTCCTTCTTCTTTTTGAAAAAATTGAAAAATTCCAAAAAAAAAAATTGAAAAATCAAAATTCAAAAAAATTCAAAAATTGAAAAAAAACAAACATAAAAAATGGAGCTCATTTACCTTGAAATGTTGACTCTTGTGCAAATATGTATTTTTATTAGGAGTCTTAGTCTAGATATTTAGGCACCCTGATTCTAGCACAATTCACATAGTGATAAGAAATTTGCACGCGCACGATCTACCAATACATGTATGGCCTCGATCTTCAAGGTGTTTTATAGGAAGTTACGATTGCCAATCACTTTAGAATACTGAACGAAACTTGACTAGCTTGTTCTTTGGTTGGTTGGGATAGAAGGTGGAGGTTACATTAAGAAAGACAACCATCGAATTTAACTGGGTGCATCAAAAAGGGCTACCTCTTGCAAAGTGTCATGTAATCTTTTGTATCCTTTTGTGTTTGTATCAAAAGTGTTTCCTTGTCAAAAAAAAAAAAAAAAAAAAAAAAAAAAAAAAAAAAAAAAAAAAACGATGTATATTCAGAAAAAAAAAAAAAAAAATCAGAAAAATATCAGAAAAATACAAAAAAATCAAGTATTTATCAATTCCATCATCTCTTGTTCCAAAAATAAAAAGAGAATAGTCAATGTAAATAAGAGTCATGTAAAGAGTCATTTTGTTGTTTCATTGTAATAAGCAAGGAGGGTGTATGCCATTGATGTACAACGCGAGTAATTGTGAAATACCTCCAACTCATTCACAATTCTCGTAAAGTCCGGACAGCTAGCTAGATTTCGACCTCAGTTCTTAGCCTGAGAAACTATCTCTTGGTGATTAGTAGTCATGACTTCAAATCTTTCTTTACACATGTGTAGATACACTTTACACTCTTATCACATGTCTTTTTTTGTTATCAGTGCTAGGAATGTGCCTTCGATAGCTAGATTGACATCTCCATTTTGCTGTGAGCTTAACTGTTTTGCACATGTCACATTTGATGGAATATGAGCTTATATTTTGTCCTTAGGTTTTGTAGGCACACCTCTGGCAAACCTTCACGAGACTTCAACTCGTCCACTAGGGACACTTAGTGGTTTAAAAGGCTTAGTGCATACGCTAAATGCATTCGAGAGACCAGCGACAGTGGTATAGTTAGGATTTCCTTAGTTTTGTTTTACTTGAGGACAAGTAAAATTCAGGTTTGGGGGTATTTGATGAGTGCCAAATATTGTATATATTTATCCCTTTTTGTTGGCATTTAACTCATCTTTTATGCACTAATTCTACATTTTATCCCATATTCTGTATTTTCATTGTTTTCAAGAATAAATATTTTTATTAATTAATTTTGCATTTTTAGGTAATAAATAAAGTTCGGATGAGTCGCGGAGCGAAAAGAGCAGAAAAGTAGTGAAAAGCCGGGAGAAATCACGCAAGGAAGCCGCGAAGAATGGTGCGCACAACCTCATTTTCCACACACAAAAACGCCTCCGTTATCAGCCATCAGATTAGTTCTCAGAAGCATCCGACGGTCGCTCCTTCATAGAGCATCAAAATCTGAAGTCTCTGCCGAGCACCACAGCGCTGAAATTCCAAGCCTTCAGATTAGATGGTAGTTGAATCCAACGGTTGCTCCCTTGCTGTTCATCAAAGTTTGATATCCACGCCTTACACTACAGCACCTAACCTAATCTAGCACCGTTCGTTTCGTTGTATCCCTTCATCCGACGGTCGCTCCTCGCTTGCCTCCGCATCACCGTCCGATCTACCTACCAGCTCCACATCCCACGGCTCATCCTCGCTGTTCATCCAATTTGATGAAGCCGCCTAACACCCTAGCAACCGAACCTTACCACCTAACCAAACACCCCCCTTCTTCCCAAAACAGTCGAGCCCCTCTCCTCCATCACCTCCCTGTTTGCAGAACCAACTCCACTGCCACCACCGCCGTACCTCCATGTCCGCTACCACCAACTCCCCACCTGCTCAACATTGAAACCCCTATCACTCTAACATGCCTCTCACTTCTTTTCACTGTTTTCCCCTAGTCTAGGGTTTTGAAAATAGAGAAAAAGCATTGATAGACATGGTAGAGAATTAGGTGAAGCTAGAGTGAAATTGAAGGCATGGAGAGGTAGAGGAGGACAAATAGAAGAATGGGTCGAGTTCAATTTGATGTTGATACATCAAATTAGGTAAAGAAATCAAACCCTAGTCTACTGTTTTTAATTTGGGAATTGTTTTTGGTAGAACCCTAATTGTGTTGTGGACTATAAATAGCCTGGTGGGTGTGATGTAAAGACTATGCTTGGATTAGCCTGCATCCAGAACTTTCAAGTTCTGTTAATTTCAGTTCACTTTTCAATTTCAGTTCATGTTCTGTTAATGTTGTTTTTTTTTTTAGTTCAATTTGCTGCTTTGTTTGATGTTCATGTTCCACTTGCAATTTCAATTTCAGTTGTTTTACTTTTCAATCCCATGTTAGTTCAATGTTAATGTATGTTGTTTACATGTGTAGTTCACTGTTGTTGCTCACTGTCAGTTAAATGTTCACTGTTGTGTTTAATTTGCTGTCACATTTGATGGAATGCTAGGCTAGATACCTGTGAAGCATTGAACTGATTGTGCAATGGAAGAAAATCAGTGCTCATAGCAAGCTGATTATCTTGCCATTCTATTTGTGTATGCTTAGGTTGCACTGTTGATTGAGAATTGGGAGAAATTAGTGCTCATAGCAAGCTAATTCTCTTCCCATTCTTTTAGTATGCCTGTATTCTTGCCTTAGCCTTGCTCTGATTAGTTTCACTATCACCCTTGCCTTTGGCCTTAGGCCTTGGTTCATCTTGCTTTGTTCTTTGTTTCTGTCACTGTTTTACTTTCACTTCCATGTTCATTTTATTTGCTGATTTACCTCTGTTGCTGCAGCTGCCTTTTCTTCCCCTTGGCTTGTTCTGCTGTTGTTGCCTCACTGCTGTGCAGTATTGCTGCTGCTGCTGCTTTCTTTGCTCTGCTGCTGCTGCTTCCTCTCCAAAGCCCAGCTTTCAAAGCTCAAGTTCAGTCCAGTTCAAGGCCTAGTTCTCAGTTCACTACCAAGCCCAGTTCACAAGTGAACTATTAAGGCCCAACCACAGTTTAGGTTAAGGTAAGCCCAAAGGCCTAGCTAAATCAAAACTGAAGTTCAGTTCCTCAAAGGCCCAAAGGCCCAGATCCTTGACTGAAACCAAAGCCCAAGTTTACAATTCATCATTCAAAGGCCCAAAGCCTAGTGCACTTCAAGACCAACTGAGCCCAAGCTCAGTTCATTTCATTGTTAAAAACAAACCCATTAGACCTAATTTACTCAAAGGATAATCAAATCCCAACAAATAGCAATTTAGAGCCCAAAATAGCTAAACACTACAAAACACTCCCAATCTCTGTGGATCGACCCGTACTTGCACGAGCTACAACTGACGACCGTGCACTTGCGGTATTACTGTAGGCCCGCGTTTTCATTGCGCTTAATTTTATACATATCTCCGGGCCCACCAAGTTTTTGGCCGGGGATAATTTTTAGGACCTTTTAGAAGCCTACCAGGTTCCGTAACCCTACATTCTTTTTCCTTTCCTGAAACTCTTTTCATCAAAAGGTTGCTTGTGGAGCTGTTGTTTTTGTGTTTCTTTCAGAATCCCATATTCTATGGAGACTCCAAGCATCATCTCTTCTAATGGAAAAGATGGTAATATGATTGTTAAGCCATAAGTCATGAAGAAAAAAGACAAATTTCAATCTTCTACAACTTTGAAGATAAAAAGGAAGAATATGAAGAAACCAAGGGCTAACACCTCAAATCTTCAGAAATTTTCTGTTGTTCTTGAAGAGTTAAAGAAATAAGGATGGAGATTCAGCAAATAAAGTCTATTGTTCTAAGATATCTTGAAATTCAGAAGGCCCTTATTCGGCAACAATCAAGAAGGGTTGTTGGAATTGACTCCTTTCTTCATGAACCTTATGTTCCAATGTCTGTTGACGACAAGGAGTTCGGGGACGATAAAGAATTTTTCAAGAATCTTAATGTCTAGATAACTTCTTATGAGAACTTATTCTTATGTTTAAGAAGGATAACTAGGGTTTGGAATAGCAATTATTGTGATTACACATAGCTATTTCCAACGATTTTCATCTTGCAATGTTTTTAGATTTATTTATTTAAATTCTAAGTTATTTGGAAGATGATCTTGCATCATTTAATCTTATTGGTTTTATATATTGCAAATGTCTTATGAGATATATATGTGTTTATGTTCCTGAACTATGCTTATCTCATATATGCTCAAAAGTTAAGTCTATTATGTCTTTATGCAAATATTGGTAAAAAAATAGAATGAACTTTTCCGCAGTATTGATCTTTCCCTGATCCACTTCTATGTGAAAGTATTGTATGGCTCCGTAAGTTTCTTATGTTGAGTGTTTCCGATTAAATTAATCAATAAGGTCTCCTTGTGGTTAATTTATTCGAATTTTCTGGATACAAATCCATGTGATTTGTTAATGTCAAAAGAAATACTTGTTTTCTTTTAAAAGTAAGGTCACTCATGTTGTTCTCTTGGGAATGACATCATAAATTTGAAGTAGAGGACTCGAAATCTAACCTAAAAAACTGGAAAGAAAAATCTACGGCCTTCGGCCGCCAAGCTAATTCTAAATTATCGCTTTTATTAGTATGCAAACTTATCTCCAAAACTAAAAAATTCCTTATGTTCTTGACTTAGAATCACATAAAAAGGCCTCAAAATTGAAGTTCGCATAAGACACTCCAAAACTGTAAGATGGCCCTGGTCTCACCAAAAAATCCGCCGTTTTTCTCTTCTCGTGTAGCCTCGTTAATGACATCCAAACAGTATTCTTTCAAAATCATGGTTATTCAAGTATTTCAATTTTTCCATGAGAAGATTTAGCTTTTGCCAAAATTTTGAGTAGCAGACAGACAATTGACAAATCAAAAGAATCAAATTAACTCTATTATATTATTTATCGGACTAAAAGGTAGCTTCCTCAAAACTAAAATGGAATACATACAAAATTGTTGGAGTAACACTAATCTAACTGGTGTATCATAGATGAGAAACATTATGTTTTATTTTTGTGACCCAGATTCGTTCTTGTTTATCATGGACGTGAACCCTCATGTGGCTTTCTTGGAGATGGTGGTCCTAGCCTTGGTACATCAAGATCGCGACCTTCTTTGGCATCGGGAACTGGTCTGCAAATAAAATTTGATAAATGCATTATAAGTTACGAACAAGTTTTTAGAGTCCAGAATTTAAGATGATTTAGATTCTACATATTTGTTTTTTTTTTTGTCAATCAACAATTTCAATTTATTCATATCAAAATCTTGATTACATGATCGCTTATAAGAATAACAAAAACATCAAAATACAAGATAATCAAAACCCTAATACAAAAAAAGATATCAACTGCAAGTAAAAAAAAGATATAATGAAAATGCATTATATCAATTACATATTTTTTATTACTAATGCTATTTCTTATTCCCGGTTGTTCTAAAACTACTAAAACTAATTTTCGATGGTTTTTAGAATTTATCTTATTTTATCGTTATATTGTGTGTACCGAATCACGGATCACCTAGATTTGTAGTTTATCAGCTAAATTAAATCTTCAAAGTTGATTACATACCTCCCTGAAGATACTTGAGATAAGAGGAGGATCAAACATAACAAACGAAACAACTGCGAGAAAAACATTTTTAATTTTTTTCTTTTGGATTGATGGAAGATTAATTGTAATCTTAGACTGCGAGTCTGCGACACACAGTGGACAAACCTCATGTTATAACAAATGGCTCTTCCCAAGCAAAATCAATCAAGAATTGAAATAGAAATGAAATCAAAGTAAATCAAGCACACACAATACAAGGATTAATAGTGGTTCGATCAAGATGACCTACATCCACTTGCGAAGACAACGAAAAGATTTCACTGTGTATCCAACAAGATTACAAGGTATTGAATCAACCCCCTCTCAAGAACCCTAGCCCCCTTTTGATACCTCACTCTCTCTTCACATGATCTTTTCTCTCTATTAAGAAGATAAGGGAAAACAAAAGGATCCTTATCCTTTTATCTAACCTAAAAGTTCCTGATGCCCTTTTGGTTATGTGGAAACAAAGTTTCTCACCTGGGCTCTAAAGGGGACAAGCCCACTGAATACAAACCGTATTCAAGTCATTATACAAAAAATCTCCAACTTGACTTGAATACCATCACCACTCATCATCATCGTCTTCGTTCATCCCTCATGGGCTCTCAACACATGTTGACACCAACCAAGTCCAAGCAATGCTTGAAATTGATACTTGGAACCGGCTTCGTCAATATATTTGCAGGTTTATCCGCTGTAGGAACCTTTAGCATCGGTATCTTCCCTTCCTCTACCGCATCCTTGATAAAATGATACCTGACATCGATGTGCTTAGTTCTCTCATGATACATCTGATTCTTGTTCAAGTGAATGTCACTTTGATTATCACAAAATAAAACTGCATTCTCTTGCTTGAATCCCATATCACCAACCAAACCCATCAACCATATACCTTCCTTCACTGCTTCCGCGGCTGCCATGTACTCTGCCTTTGTTGTAGATAATGCAACTGTGCTTTGCAAAACCGACATAGTACTACCACACAATGTAAAAGTATAACCTGTCAACGACCTTCTTCTATCAAGATCACCTGCATAATCAGAATCAACATAACCCACAATATTTGTCGAATCACCATAGTGTTTATCAAACACTAAACCAACATCTGTACTGCCCCTTAGATACCTTAAAATCCATTTTACAGCTTGCCAATGAGACTTCCCAGTATTTTCCATGTATCTACTTACCACACTCACAACTTGTGCGATATCCGACCTTGTACAAAACATAACATACATGATGCTACCAACTGCGCTTGCATATGGAACTCGAGACATGTACTCTGCCTCATCAGCAGTTTGAGGTGATTGCCTTTTAGAGAGTCTAAAATGAGCTGCCAAAGGAGTACTTACTGGTTTCGAATCTTTCATACCAAACCTCTCCAACACCTTCTCGATGTAATCCTTCTGGACAAATACAACTTTCCTTCAGCTCGGTTTCTATGAATCTCCATGCCCAATATATTCTTTGCTGCACCCAAGTCCTTTATCTCAAACTCACTACTCAACTGCAGTTTCATCTTCTGTATCTCTGATATGTCTTTTCAAGATATCAACATATCATCAACATATAAGAGCAAATACACAAATGAACCATCTTGGAGTTTCCTGTGATATACACAACTATCATACTTACTTCTATCATATCCATTTTCCAACATAAACGTATCAAAACGATTATAGCACTGCCTTGGAGATTGCTTCAAACCATACAAAGATTTCTTCAACAAACATACATGGTTTTCTTTGTCGGGAACTTCAAAACCTTTTGGTTGTTGCATAAATACGCTCTTCCAAATCACCATGAAGGAAATCTGTCTTAACATCTAGTTGTTCCAATTCTAGATCATTCAAAGTAACTATAGCAAGTAATGTTCTAATAGAACTATGTTTAACAACAGGAGAAAATATCTCATTGTAGTCAATTCCTTCTCTTTGTGTAAACCCCTTTGCACAAGCCTTACCTTGTTCATTTACCATATGAAGTACCATGTTTCTCCTTGAAGACCCATTTGCTTCCTAGAATCTTCTGTCCCTTTGGTCTTTCAACTATCTCCCAAGTGCCATTCTTGTCAAGAGACTCAATTTCTTCAATTGTAGAAGCTCCCCATTTCGCTGATTCTTCGCCACTGATTGCTTCTTCATAGGTTCTTGGATCATCCCTATCTATGCTCTCACCAACTGCAAGTGCATACGCAACCAAATCAGCATGGCCATATCTCTGAGGTGGTCTAACTTGCCTCCTCTCTCTGTCTCTTACAAGATTGTACTGATGATCTTGTGCTTCTTCTTGGGAAGGTTCTTGCACAATTTTTTGATAATCATCATCATCATCATCATCATCAGAAATAACAGTCTCATTGTTTCCTTGAACTTGCATCTCAAGTTCCACCTGGTCACCAAGCTCTACCTTATCACTAACACCCTCTTATGCTTTTCCCTCTAGATCTTTATTTTTTTGCTTTAACATCGACTGCTCATTAAATTTCACATCTCTACTGATAAGAAACTTGTTTGATATCTCTTTCGGACACCATAACCTGTAGCCTTTCACACCCTTTACATACCCAAGAATATACACTTCTTTGCTCTAGGCTCTAGCTTCCCCTCATTCACATGAGCATGGGCTGGACATCCAAAAATCTTCAAGTCTTCATAGTTAGCATGTGAACCCGTCCAAACTTCATTTGGAGTCTTACACTCAATGGAAGTCGATGGGGATCTATTAACTAAATAAGCTGATGTGTTTGATGCTTCTTCCGAAAACTGCTTTGGTAACCCGACATTGGAGAGCATACATCTTTCCTTCTCCATAGTGGTTATGTTCATCCTTTTTGCAGCATCATTTTGCTGTGGTGTTTTTCTGACTGTGCGACGTCTCACAATCCCTTGCTCCTTGCAGAACTCATTGAACTCACCCCCACAAAATTCCAAACCATTTTCTATCCTCAAGCACTTGATTTGTCTTCCGGGTTGCTTCTCAACCATAGTATTCCATTGCTTGAACTTGACAAAAGTTTCATCTTTGTGTTTAAGTATGAATACACATACGTTCCTTGAGAAATCATCAATGAATGTCAACATATATCTCCCACCACCATGTGACTCCACACGAAAAGGACCCCAAAGATGAGAATGAATATAATCCAAAATACCCTTGGTGTTATGAATAGCTATACTAAACTTAACTCTACATTATTTCCCAAAGACACAATGTTCACAAAAATCAAGCTTACCTGTTTTATGACCACAAAGCAATCCATGCTTGCTCAAAACATCCAACCCCCTGTCACTCATATGCCCTAACCGCATATGACACAACTTGGTAGTATCATCTTCAGAACTTGAAGAACATACAGCTGCATCACCTGTCACAGTAGTACCTTGCAGTGTATAAAGACCATTAATTCTCCCGCCCTTCATAATTGTACGATTTCCCCTTGAGACACGAATAACTCCACCTTCACCTTGATACTTGCAGCCATTTGAATCAAGTGTACCCAAAGAAATCATATTTCTTCTCAAGTCTGGAGCCTAACCTTAGTTAAAGTCCTCACCATACCGTCATACATCTTAATTTGAATTGTACCTATACCCACTACTTTACAAGTGATATTGTTTCTCATAAGAACTTTACCACCTTCTCTAGCTTGATAAGTAGTAAACCACTCCCTATGAGGACACATATGAAAAGTACACCCCGAATCAAGAATCCACCCATTCTCCGAGCTTTCGGTATAAACCGCGAGAACCGTTCCATCATCACTTTCTACTCCAACATTTGCTGCGGTACCTTGGTTAGTATTCTTCTCAACATTCTTCCTTTTTGGACAATCCTTCTTGAAATTCCCTTGTTCCTTACAAAAATAGCAATAGAATTTACCTGATTTAGATTTAAAGCTTGACTTTGATCTACTCCTATCAAATACACCTTTTTGGTTTCCTCTTCCTCTTACAAACAGCCCATCTCCCGAATTATCTTTATCATCAATATCCGTCTTCTTTAACTCCTTAGAGTTCAAAGCCTCTTTAACTTCTTCCATGGAAATTGTGGTTTTTCCATACATAACGGTATCAACAGAATTATCATAAGATGGTGGTAAGGAACAAAGAAAACCCAATGCTTGGTCTTCATCTTCAATTTTGACATCAATATTTGCCAAATCCAAGAGAATTTTATTATAATCATCAGTATATGATCTATAATAGACATTCCTTCATGCATTCTAAGAGTATGTAATTTGTTCTTAAGATATAAACGATTAGTTACGGATTAGTCGTATACCTCTTTTCCAACTTGTTCCATAGTCCGTCCGGTGTCGTTTCCGTCGCAACTTCTCTTAAGACATCATTGCTTAAACACAATAATATTTATCCATGTGCTTTCTCCAATTGCTCATCCTTCTCCTCATCCTTCAATGTTGCTACGAGACCCGTTTTCCCTTCAAAGTTTTCACCAAACCTTGTTGTACCAAACAAACCTCATCTTTAGCCTCCATAAATTGAAATCATTCCTTCCATCAAATTTCTCAATCTCATACTTTGCCGCCATCCTAGATCGCTCCCACCCGGAGCTCTGATACCAATTTGTTATAACAAATGGCTCTTCCCAAACACAATCAATCAAGAATTGAAATAGAAATGAAACCAAAGTAAATCAAGCACACGCAACACAAGGATTTATAGTGGTTCGATCAAGATGATCTACATCTACTTGCGAAGACAACGAAATGATTTCACTATGTATCCAACAAGATTACAAGGTATTGAATAACCCGCTCTCAAGAACCTAGCCCCCTTTTGGAGCCTCACTCTCCCTTCACATGAGTTTCTCTCTATTAAGAAGATAAGAGAAAATAAAAAGACCCTTATGCTTTTATCTAACCTAAAAGTTCCGGATGCCTTTTTGGTCATGTGGAAACAAAGTTTCTCACCTGGGCTAAAGGGGACAAGCCCACTGAATAGAAACCGTATTCAAGTCAGAATACAGCATCTTATAAGCCTGAGTGGGAGAAGCGTAGAGGTTGATTTTAAAGCAGTTAGAAGATGAGTCATGGGGAAATGACAAGCATAAAAGTAGTCGTCTGTGATTGATTCAAAAAGTTGGTGAAACTCAAAAGTCGACGAAGAGTTTTTAATTAACGAGTTTAAAAAAGGCATTGTACGGAAATATAGAGTTGTTCTTTGAAACTTTCAAATGATTATTCAAATAATTTGATGCCACATATTATTTCTTTATGCTGCAATTTCTTTATAACCGCAATTTTGGTGCTAGAATATGGGAGATCATTTTACACTAGAACAAGTGTACAACCAACTAATTTTGGTGCCAACATAAATCATTTTATATAAAAGATCATATTACATGCTGACAACATAAAGTTGCACGAGTTATACGATGAATTAGCTCAGTTGACCAAAAACTTCGACTTATTTGAAATCAACGTCCCTTTTACAGTTTGGTGAGATCCTGAAAACTCCACTGATCATATAACAAAAATAAAATAAAAGACGTACTAAATGTTAGCAGAACACTATTCTATCCGGCATGCAGTTTGCTGATACGTAAGTAAAGATATAAAACACTGCTTCTTCTTTAACTGATACAAATCCGTTGTTGTTCATCATGGACGTGGACCTGCTGGCCTTGGCTTCCCTGATGGTCCTGGCCTTGGTTTATCGTGCTTGCGGCCACTTTGAGTGGTGGCGGTGGTGTAATTCTACAAATTAAAATCGAAAATGCATCAAGTGTTCGGAATAGTTATGGATGGAACTAAAAAGTTATATAGAACGAGTACTTTAGATGATCGCTGAACTAGTGATCCAGATTAGAAGTTTAATACGTACCTTATGCAAGAGGCTTGAGATAAGAGGAGGATCAAGCATATCAGACGAAGCAACTGCAATAAAAACATCCTTATTTCTTTTCTTCTAGATTCGTGGAAGATTAAACTGCAATTTCAGACAGCCGATCACAGTGGACAACCTTATAAGGCCTGAGTGGGAGGGATAGAGGATGATTCGAATAGAAGATGAGCATAAGGTAAACTGGATATTTAGTCGTCTTCCTGATTCAATGAGATTGTGAAACTCAAAAGTCGACAGGCTAACTTGAAATCAAAAATCTTTTTTGGCAAAGGCACGGTAAAGTTGTACACATATTTTTTGATATGTTATTTCAACATATAGAGGTTTGGAAGAGTAGTGGGTGTTGACAATTAACAATGATGGCCGCTCTGCAACTGGACCAATTTGGAAACGCTAGGCCTAGCCGCCTAGGCCGCATAGATTTATAGAGGCGGTGTTTTTTTAGTGTTTGCTCAGAGGATCATACAGTCAAGTTGATAAAATCAACTGTTAGTTCAAGTGGAAATCAACACATTCTAAGCAATTGCTAATTGAAAAATCTTAAATTGCTAAGTAATTATTTAGTCACAGTCAAAATTATTGCTTTCAAATGTAAAATATTTTAATCAATCCCCTTGAACATAAATAAAAATAATGTTTTAACCATATGGTATGATTCTTATTTGCCGGGAACATGTTCATCAATAAACCGGAAACATGTAATTCAAGAAATTTTGGAATATTACACAAACTACGGACTAACATATTTATTTAGACTTGAGGATGATTTGAGGTGGAACAAGGACCAGTGCCGGGCACGACAGCTTTGATTTACTTAATAATGCTCATGTTGTGTACAATTGGCACTTGCTTGCATTTTCGTATAAGATGGGAAATTAGAAACACATGGCAAATTGGCACAACATTAGTGGAGTATTTCAGTGTGATTTATTAAAATTGGAAATGAGACTGATTTAAAGGTGGTACTGTATATGAATGATTCTTATTAGCCCTTCATAACTATAACAAAAATAATACACGCTAATTTTAGCAGTTACACTAATCTAACAGTGTAATCCTTCATGGACGTGGACTCTTTGGCCTTCCTGGTGATCGTGGTGTTGGTCTTCCTTTTCGCGACCTGGTCTGCAAATAAAAATTGATTAGGAATAAGATAGTTTAGAATCTACAGATTCATGCTATTTCGCATTACCGTTGTTCTTAAACCAATTTTAGTTACCGATTTGACCTAGATTTGTAGTTTATCGGCTAAACTAAATCTTCAAAGTTTGTTGCATACCTAGGGAAAGATGCTTGTGATAAGAGGAGGATCAGGCATAACAAATGAAGCAACTGCGAGAAAGACATCCTTCTTTCTTTTTTCTAAACTGGTGGAAAATTTATTGTGATCTCAAACTGCCACGCACACACTGTCAACCTTATAAGTCCTGAATGGGAGGGGTAGAGGATGGTTTGAAAGAAGATGGAAGATGAGTTCTCATGAGCAAATGACAAGACTCCGTGATATTTACTACTCCCTCTGTTTCAAAAAGATCGTCCTCTATTCCATTTTGGTTTGTTTTAAAAATATGTCCAGTTTCTGTTTATAGTTATATTTTTCCAATGAACTCTCTAGCATGCTCTTAAGTTTTTACATTCATATTCATAAATTATTTTTTAATGGGACTCAATCTAAAATATTAATGAAATCTGTATAATTAAGGAAACAATATATATGGTTCCAAATTAAATTCCTTATAAAGGTTGTACTCCATAAGTATACAATCTTTTATCTCTATAATTTTTCATCTTTTTCTTTTCCAAACACCATTTTTGGTAGTTTTTATTACTAACATATTTATTGAAATAAATTAAGCAAGTAATTAAGGGTAAGAATGTAAACTACTATGATCTCCTTAATATCTTGGCAAAGTCAAACCGGACTGTCTTTTTGAAACGGAGGGAGTATGAGATTTAATTTTATAGATACATAATTTAGGATTGTTGAACTTCATGATAATCACACGATAATTATATACAAGAATAGTTTAGACGGAATACCTGGTAGCGCTAATCCATCCTATGTAGATCATCTTTGGGGCAACGATAATACCTTGTGGAGATCATGGTTTTTCTCTCTTGACCTTAGCTGTAATGAGTATCAATTTCTCGGATACAATAGTAATGGTTATTGTTTCTCTTTCATAGGTAGAGAGAGGACCAAGTTCCTAGGTTTTAGTTTATGGACTTTAGATCTCGACCGTCTATTAAATAAGAGATAATAATAGGAAGCTAACTTCTTAAATAAACCTAATATAAGTTTAGCAACGTCTAGATTAGCCCTGAGTTATCACATGGGCCCAATGAGATAATTTCATGTTATGGAAAATATATAACATTCTCCCACCGGTTCATGGGATAATTTGTATAATGGTTAATCGTAGAAAACATAAGGCGCGCATAATTGCAAAACAAAATTTAATGGTTAACATAATACCTTGGTCAAGAAAACTACTCATGTGAGTCATAGCGGTGGCACATTGTCTTGTTATCAACATGTTCCCTTTCATGTACCACAACAGGAGTACCTCGCTCAATTAGGCCTTAAATAGGAGTATCATAATGGTCCAGTAATATCTTTAAGAAAGACGATTTCTGTTCACATACATCCATTCACATAAATGTATACTAAACATGGGTAGAGAAATATATTCAGAATTACATTAATAAGAGTTCAATAAGTGTTCAAAAATAAGCATCTGAACTAGCTGAATTCAATAATTAGTTACCGTCACTAACCTAAGATTTCAATATTTTCTTATAAGGACTTAAAAGTAACTTTCAATAAGTGCATCCGTGGATACAGTTGTGCTTAATCGGTAAATGAACGACCATTGTTTCTGAATTGCTTGATTCACGTATAAATACTCAAGGTTCATGTGTTTTGTTCCTTTTGTATCATATCGTTCTTTAATGCTCTGAAGCTAAGACGATAAATTTCAGCAGTGTGGAGACAAACTTAAATCTCTAAGTCTCGTAGTCAAAAATATTCAAACTCAATTGTGGAACTAATATTAATGGATTCTTCCTTTATAGAATCCGTACATCCACCAAAATTGAAGTGTGAAAATCCAATCAACTCTGATTGGATTGGTTAAATAATTGTAAGACATAATTCAAGATTAGTATCTCAAGATGCTTGATAACTTTTCTATAATTTGTTCTTTCGAAATCATTAGGCATTTAGCTAACACACCAACAATTTTTTATATGTTCCATATCATAATTAAGATGTAATGAAGATTAAATTTATATTTTCTATTCAATAGGAAACAAAATTTGCTAAATGTGTTATTATCTCAAAATTGTACGAATATTTGATATACGCTTTACATGAGAGCTTTAGTAATCCACATTATATGTGACTATCACATGGTAAGCTTCATTGACATCCTTTATTTCGAAAAATATAGAGATATGCATAAAGTCAAGATCATTACTTGTAAGTAGTAAGTCTTAACATAAAATACCAAGAGTATGAACTTCTCCCACTGATCTTGAGGTATATGCATGGATCTACAATAATTTCATCCAAAACCAATTAACATTAATGGTCTTGTTGAATTTTAGATATGCAATATTCGAGAGGCTTGCTTAATTTCATACTTTGATTTCTTAAGCTTGTAGACTACATGTTCTTGTATTTATAAGGCAAAGCCTTCTTATTGACACACGTAAATTTTATTTATAATTTATCAGTAATAAAGGCTATTTTCACATTTGAGTAATGCAACTGTTAAGTCATACTGAGATACTAATAATACTATGATAATTCTGAATAAGTCTTTTTTTGATACGAGAGAAAAACATATTTACAATCAGTGTATCATTTCATAAAATCTTTGGCTACAGTTCGTGCTTTATATCATTTAGTAATGCTATTACAGTCATGCTACGGCTGAAAGACCCATTTGCACATAACTGTTTTGTGTCGTTCGAGCAACGAAATAATATCCCGGACTTGACGTTCAACCATTGATTTTATTTCACATATCATCAATCCATTGATCAAAATTATTATACACATAATAGTTTGTGAACCAGAAACCGAGTCTTTGCTATTCCATATCAAAATGAAATAAATTCTTGTAAGTAAATCACTGAAACAACATGAATAGATTTCTTTCAATCTCTTTTGAAACCTTTTTAATGCTTGTTCAAGTTGTTATCAAAAATTTCTTTATTGGCAGTAGTTATATTATGGATTATTGGATCAGTAATTTGTGGTCTTTCATTATCTAACATTCCGACAATGAGAAGATTCACAATATTTATAGAAATATTAAATAAAGGGATCATTATGATGAATTCTTGAACAGATATATCCACGTACGCTCACTGATTATGCCATCACTAATGAATTTATATTTTCGGTTTCAATAAAATCTCATACTATGGTTAGAACATTAAAAAATACCATTTGGATTATTTAGGAAAACCAATGAACCAGTAATAGTTCACAAATCCAATTTTCATTCTTGGGAATGTAAGGACTTACCTACAAATAAACAACCATAACTTAAAGGTGATTTAAACTAGGTTTCTAGCCTTTCTAGGCCAAAGTGTGTCTTTGAAACTGCTTAACTCGGAAATCTATTTAAATTACGCAGTTATAGAAAGAACATACATTCATAGATGTGTGGCCATTATGCATAACTCATCATGTTTGTAACCATTTACATAAAGGTATGATTTTGCCTTTTGTTATACACCATTACGCCAAGGATAAATTGGCCTTTTGTATTGAATAACAATTCCAAACTTTTTAAGATAGTACGTAAAAAATTTAGGATATTATCCCATTTTGTCATACCTTCCACAATATTCACCAGCTTTGTCAGACTTTATGATTTTTCACTTTCTATATAATTGCCTCTCAATTTGAATAATGAATGTTTGAGAAAACATCCACGGATTGAGATTCTTAATGCAATTGATAGATGTACACAGTATGGGAAAAATCATCAAGAGATAAACAATTTTGTCTTCCAAAGTTTAAACCCAAAAAAATCTACAAAATAATCATAATCAATAATTAATAAGAACAAAAGACAGAATTGAGATAAATAATAATTAAGTTTACAATAGTTTCATACCTTCAATAACTTCAACAAGATTCTCCTGTGGGTAAAACCTTATCAAGGAACAATATGAGACATGAAAAACATCTGTAGATATCTTACCTTCTCATGCACACAACATTATGTTTGTTTAATACCACAACTAGGGTCACCTGTGGGAGAATCTCGCCCTAACATGTATTAACAAACTCAAATAATTCTAATGTTCAACCTAATAAATCGAAAGAATAGTTGCCTGTGGGTAACTATTATTTTACATGATATGAAACATTTAGATAACATTTATGTTTGTTTAAACGTGTGAACCAAAACTACTTGCAGCAGCATTGTTCTTATCGTTAACTTAAACAAGAAGAAAGTTTAGAATCACTGTGGTGATAACTAAACAATCCAGCAAATATGTAAATTGCAAATATCACACTAGCTTTTCTTGTGATATTGCATGGTCCCACTCAATGATACGAACATTCTTGATCTAATCATAAATTTAGTAGATTGTAAACAATTAAGAGTAACCCTAAAATATTAATCACAAACATATATACTCAAAAGCATGTCATATATGACTTGTGAAAATATCAACACCCTTTGATAGAAAAATATCAAGACGTGATGAAATCTTTCTTAAACCAGAATCGACCATTAAGCAAGTCTATAAGTGTAATTCAATAATGAAATTTCGTTGAAGAAAAACCTCTGATGCATCGCTAATTTAAATTTGATACAAGCTTAAAGATCATTTTAAACAAAGGGTATAATACAGATAAAAATGAAGGATGTTTAGAATAGGCAATGAACATCATCAATTTTCACAAACATTGAGGAATTTATCCAAAAATAAAACCTCAATTTTATAGGGTATGCAATAGGTTTTGGATAAAACAACATAATAATATTTATGAACATCTGAAAAAATCCATAAAGGGTTACTCAACTTTATTTTATGCATTTTATAAAATAATAAAAAATGTTATGTAGCATTTACTTAATCATGATCTTAACTTTTATGTCTAAATGTTGTCAAAACGGGCACCCAAGTTTGAAAATGAAGAGAAATGACATTAGACACTCATTAAAACATAAAATGATTTAGATCTGTAATGTATGATTAAATAAAGATCATGTCTTTCAGTTTTGCCTTAAATATGTGAACCCGAATCACATGTGGGTGATTTTTGTTCATATATATTTGTGCCAATAATGACATTGTAAGCATCTGACAATACGCTGATTACGGCTAAAAGGTTATTTAGCATCACCGTGGTGATTGCCAAAAAACTTTGTTATAATGTCATTATCATAATATTCAATAATTGCAAAATTTTAATTTATGGTTTGGCGGAATGCTTAAAGCAACGTTACAACGATTATTGCTAAGATAACACTCGCTAGTATTACTGTGGTGATAGCTAACGAGTCCTGACATAATAGTCTTAGGCACAATAGCTAAGTTCAATATTGAAGAGAAACAATATCATAATGTACACACAGATTTAATGGTGCCGGAAAATAATTTTACCATAAAATCATTTGATATAAAGAATTCGATCAAAAATAATTTTATCTCAAAAATAATTTTATCTCATGGATCAGTGGGAGAATGTTAGATATTTTCCATAACATGGAATTATCTCATTTGTCCCATGTGATAACTCTGGGCTAATCTAAATGTTGCTAAACTTATATTAGGTTTATTTAAGGAGTTAGCTTCCTATTATTATCTCTTCTTTGATGGACGGTCGAGATCTAAAGTCCTTACACTAAAACCCTAGGAACTTGGTCCTCTCTCTCCTATGAAAGGGAAATAATAACCATTACTCCCATTACAACTAAGGTCAAGAGAGAGAAACCATGATCTCCACATGTATTATCGCTGTCCCAAAGATGATCTACATACGATGGATTAACGCTACCAGATATTCCGTCTAAACTATTCTTGTATATAATTATCGTGTGATTATCTCATATAACAAATTTTTTTTTTTTTTCTAAAGCAGTTTGGCAATTTTTTTCTTTTTCATTTTTTGAAGCAGTTTGGCAATCTCTTGAGAACTCCACTCTGTTAGCAAAAAGAATTTACAGCTTGGCAATCATTTTTTTCCTATGAAGTTTGGCGATCTCTGGAGAACTCCACTATTATAGCAACAAAAAGATTTTACATCATTCTTGTTATGAAGTTTGGCGACCTATTGAGAACTCCACTCTATGACAAGAAGAAAATAGAATAGATACTAGCAGTAACGTTAAGATCTAACTGGTGCCGCAGTTACCGTAGTCCTTTGCAGGTAATTATGTGTATTTTATACTTTTCGCTGTTGTTGTTTATTACTGACGTGGACCCCCCTGTGGCCTTCGTGGAGGTGGTGGTCTTGGTCTAGGTTTATCCTCATCGCGACCTTGTCGGCCACCACGAACTGGATCATCTGGCGGGCTGCAAACGGAAATTGGCCTACAAATAAAAATTAAAAATGCATAACGTTGCCAATAAGTTATTTGGATCAGAATTTAAAGATGATCGATATCACTGATCTAGATTTATAGTTTATCAGCTAAACTAAAATTTGAAAGTTCATTACATACCTATAGCCGAAAGAAAGTTCATTACATACCTATAGCCGAAAGTGACTTGAGATAAGAGGAGGAACAAGCATAACAAACGAGGCAACTGCCAGAAAAACATCCTTATGTTTTTCTATCAGATTGGAGGAGGATTGATTATAGTTTCAGGCTGCCGCCCGCACACACTAGACAACCTTATATGCCTTGTGGGAGGTGTAGAGATGGTGTGAAAGCAATTAGAAGATGAGTCATGATCAAATGATAAGCAGGAAATTAATCGTCCTTGATTGATTCAATAAGTTGGTGAAACTCAAACGTTGAAAAGAGTTTTTAATTAAAGAGTCCAAATTCAAAGTCAAAGACACTGTACAAACGAAGTATACATATGTTTTTGAGGTGTTAGTCGAACTTTTAACATATACCGGTGTGAGGAACCATCCTTCGGAAGGATAACTTCGTATCGGGGAGTATATCGCGGAGTAAATAGGGACCGAAGAAGTATCGTCGAATATATCGTTTGAAAGGATGCACAACATAGCAACATTCGAAGAGAATTATACCTATGTATAATGTTTTTTCTTCCCTGAATAATTAGTAGGACATTTCAACAAGAGAAAGAGAAGTCCTGCCTTCAATGAGCGGGCCAAACTTCCAAACCGATGTTGACTTGGTAAACGACAACATTTTCATGTACAATTCAGGCATCATTCGTCAGGAAAGGCCTTTTATATGATGCACATTACACCTCGGTGTAAGATTACACTTTTGTTATAGGGAGAGGGCTTTTGGATCAATGCTTTCCTATGAATAGGACAACACAACCCTCAAACAAAATTCCCTTTCTCAAACAGAAATAATCTTCCTTCTGTACTCATTCCAATTAACTGTGAAGAACACTCGTAAAACCTAAACCCCAATTGATCCATTAAATGGATTTCATCTATGATTCTTCCAATGCAAACCATCAAGATCACCCAAACATATATCTTCAAAAAAGGTACAAATACAATGATGCGTGCACATCTATCTAGTGATTTAAGAATTTGAAGGAGCAATTTTCAACGGCAAGAAAATCACACATAGCATTTTGTGAATATGTGTTCTCAAATATACCAAAAGAATCTGTTGGAAACGAAATATTCTAGGTACCCAAACGATTAAGCCGTGATTCACTCTTTTCTCGGTTTATCTTTATAAAAAAATTCAGTTTGTAAAACCTTGATTCGTCCATACCAGTAAAAGAGAAATGAAACTATCACGTTCACAATGATGAGCGTGAATATCAAATCCCTCTATCATGTAGGTGACAGCGAAATGCAATATTTCACTATTACTTAAGTGCCGTGAAAATATTAATTCCAAACAGCAAATGCCTTAATCGAAAGATTCAATAATCTTAGGGGTTAAATTTTGGAACATAACAATAAAAACACCCATAACTGATCTCACTCTTTATCAACTTGTCACTTCGCAAAACTGGGATGAATTGTCAATCTCTTTTCGTTTTTGTATTTCTTTTCGGTTGCTAGCGTTTTAAGGTTTCTTATTTTCCCCAATTTATCCATAATTGCCACAACTTTGTTAACAAAATCATAGAAAGATGGCTCTTGTGGTAGATCGATCTTTTATAAGTGGTTTCTTAGACTAAACATCATATGAACTTCTGGCTCTTGAATGTGGGTGGTGTTAGGACACGCAATTGGCTTCAGTGGCATAAGAAGAGTTTTTTCTTTGAAAGGGAGAGTTGCAAATAGAACAAAGCTAAACATTCAAATTAAGTATAACATTAACAAGACTAATCAATCAAAGCTAAAGGGAAACAATGGACGATGAAATATTGTATTTTACCATTATTTGAGTGTCTTAAATTTGATAACTAAAGATTAGACTAAAACCCAAATATTGGTTTCTTCCCTGATAGTGGAAGATTAAAACTTCATGTCTATTTATATTTTACTATTACATGAATACAACGAAGAATTTACGTAAAGATGAAAACAAAATATTCACAATGAATACATATAATCCTAGTTTACGTAACTAAAAAGGTTTAGTATCTTCTTAGGTGTCTTCTTTCCATTCCATGTGATATATGACAGCCTGTAGTCTTGAATATGAGATATACGGAATTGATTCTCATTGTTTCAATATCTTTGATAATCTTTTAGTCTTTATTAGGATGAAAAACTCTTTACAGGTTGGAAAGAAAATTACACGTATGTAATTTTCAATACCCCCTCTCAAGTTGGAGCGGGGGAAGAGATAGAGACCACGCCCAACTTGCTAACGATTCTTTGATAAGCTTCAGCTCCCAGTGGTTTAGTAAAAATGTCAGCAAGTTGCTGATGGGAAGAAAGAAAAGACGGGATAAGCAGACCAGATTTGATTTTTTCACGAACAAAATGACAGTCGATTTCAATGTGTTTCGTGCGCTCGTGAAAGACTGGATTATTTGCAATGTGCAATGCAGCTTGATTATCATAGTAGACGGTCATGGGTTTAGAGTGAGGTATCCCAAGATCGCGGAGTAGAAACTTGAGCCATTGAAGTTCCGAGGCTAAGGAGGCAAGTGCTCGCTATTCAGCCTCAGCAGACGGTCTTGAAACAATATGCTGTTTCTTACTTTTCCAGGAGAGTGGACTAGAACCCAACATGGTAAAATATCCAGTAGTAGATCTACGTGTTATTGGGCAACCAGCCCAATCAGAGTCAGTGAAGCCACTAATATGAAGTGAACTAGAAGAAGACAAAATAAGACCGTGATTGATAGTACCTTTTAGGTAACGTAGACCTCGTGTAGCAGCATCCATGTGAGCTGTATGTGGATTTTTCATAAATTGACTTAAGTAGTTGACAGAGTAGGTGATATCCGGCCATGTTACAGTTAGATATAGTAAACGACCAATTAAACGACGATAAACAGATGGGTCGGGAAGAGGAGTGCCGTCTGTGGGAAGAAGTTTTAGATTTTGTTCCATTGGAAAGTTACAAACTTTTCCTCCAAGCAGACCAGCATCATTGAGAATATCTGCGATAAATTTACGTTGGCCAAGAAATAGACCACGTGGAGAGTGAGACACTTCAATACCTAGAAAATATTGTAATCGTCCAAGATCCTTGATTGAAAAATGACGAGCGAGTAATATTTTAACTGAGAAATTGTCTGATCGTCGTTTCCAGTGATGATTATGTCATCTACATAGACTAGAAGATAAATAATGATTGAATTTCGACGAAAGGTAAACAGTGAGTAGTCTGCGTAATATTGTTGAAATCCTTCACGAAGCAAAGTATTTGAAAATTTATCAAACCATTGTCTAGAGGCTTGTTTTAGCCCATAAATATATTTGCGTAAAAGACATACCTTATTTGGATTTTCTTTAGCGAAACATGGAGGTAGACGCATATAAATTTCTTCATGTAAATCTCCTTGTAGGAAGGCATTATTGACGTCAAGATGATGAAGTGACCAACCTTGATTGGTAGCAACAGATAGTAAGGCTCTTACAGTAACTAATTTAGCAACTGGGGAAAATGTATCATGGTAATCCACCCCTCCGACCTGCGTATACCCTTTGGAAACTAAGCGCGATTTGTGGCGTTGTATAGATCCGTCCGAATTGCGTTTGATTTTATATACCCATTTACATCCAATAGGTGTCTTGTCGGGAGGTAAATCTACGATGTCCCAAGTGCCATTTTCTTGTTGTGCCTTAACTTCTTCAACCATAGATTTGCGCCATACAGGAATTTTCGCAGCCTCCGTATAGGATCGTGGCTCTCTATCGGATAGAACTGTTGTGAGGAATGCCTTGTGAGTAGGAGAAAATTGTTGAAAAGATAAATAGGAGGTTAATGGATATTTTACGGATTTTGGAGATTCATGCGTCAGTAAAGTAGTAGTCTGACAAACATAATCTTTTAAGTGACTTGGGGTTTTACGAGTACGAATAGGTCGTCCCTCATTTTGGGACATAGATGGTGATGGAGATATTAATTGGGAATGCGAAGTATCCGTGGATGATATGTCAACTATAGTAGGAGATGGATCAGTTGTAGTATCCATTGGAGGAGGAACATCAACTGTAGTAGGATGATTAAGTGGCAATATGTGTGTACCATCAGAAGATTCAGTGAAATAGTGATCATCTTCATCAAATGAAGCATAGTTAGACAAGGGATTAATATTAACGGAATGAGAAAGTGACGTCGATTGACCATCTGGAGATATGTCACTGTAAGGGAATGTAGTTTCATTGAAATGAACATCACGAGAGACATAAATTTTCTTGGTAGCCAAATCATATAGTCTGTATCCTTTTTGTCCATGTGGGTAACCCAAAAAAATTGCAGGATATGAACGATTATCAAATTTGTGAGATGGTTTGGTGTTGCGTCCAAAACAGAGACAACCAAATGTTTTTAAAATTGAATAGTCTGGTTGACCACCCAGGAGCATTTCGTGGGGGGATTTGTAGCCCAAAGTAGGAGTAGGCATCTTATTTATTAAATAAGTAGCATGCATTATGCATTCACCCAAAAATGATAAAGGTAAATTAGATTGTAAAAGTAGTGCACGCGCAACATCCAAAAGATGCCTATGTTTACGTTTAACAATACCATTTTGTTGTGGAGTGTGGAAACAACTTTTTTGATGGGTAATTCCATGTTGGAAATACCAAGCATTCATTTCATTAGAAAGAAATTCAGTTCCATTATCGGAGCGAATCGATTGTAATTGAGGTAAATATATATCTCAAGATCCAGAGCTTATAACGGAGACTCTCTTTTTAAATTGAGTAATAACATGAGCGTAAAAATACTTGAGAAATTTTGATGTTTCTGACTTGGTTTTCATAAGAAAAATCCATGTACAACGTGTGTAACCATCGACTATAGTAAGAAAATAACGATCATTAGAGAGTGAAGCAATATTAAACGGCCCCCAAATATCGCAGTGTATTATTTCAAATGGTTGTTTATTACAACTAGTGCTTAAAGGAAATGAGTTGCGAGTTTGTTTCGCCTGCGGACATACCCCACAAGGTCGACTGCAACTTGAACTAATATAATTAAAATTTTGACATAAAAACTTAAAGCGCGCTGAAGACGGATGTCCTAATCTCCAGTGCCATAGTTCAAACGATGATTGAGTAGTGACTAATGTTGCCGAGGGTGGCCGTAGGTAATAGAGACCATTACGGTACTCACCCAGACCAATTAGCTTCTTCCCGGATAGGGCCTGAAATTGACAATAATTTGATGAGAAAAGTGTTGTAATAGAAGACGACTTGGTGAGTTGACTCACATATATTAAATTGAATTTGAATGAGGGTACATAATAGACCCTTTCTAATATTAAATCGTTGGAGAAAATAATACGTCCAATATGTAATATGGTTGCAGGAGAACCATCAGGAAGATGGACATTGAAATTCTTAGGTGCTGGTTCGTATGTACTAAAGACAGTAAGATCAAAACATACATGATTCGTCGCACCAGTATCTATAATCCATGAGTGTGATGAAAAAACTAATGATTTGGATGATTTAGAAGTTATATTAAAAACTGATGAAGAAAAGTGTAAAGATTTACCTGCTATGTTGAGAATTGGCGCAGTGTCAGCAGGCTCGGAAGAGAGCATTTCCAGGAGCTTAGCATATTGATCAGCTGTGAGTGCCGGTGCCGGAACAGAGGACGATGCTTCACCAAATGTAGGGGATGCAGCAATAAAGGTGGATCCTTATTTTTTCTTTGGTGGATAACCATGCAACTTGTAGCATGTTGCACGAGTGTGCCCGACACGGTTACAATGGTCACGGTGAGGCCTAGGCCGCTTGTTAGGACCACTGTTACGATCTTGGAATCGCTGAACATTGAGTGTCGCAGATTCAACAGTGGGTACAGCAAGGGAAGCAATTTCTTGCTGCTTCTCCTCCTGACGTACAAGAGCATAAATTTTTCCAGTAGATGGACACGGATCCATTAAAATAATTTGGCTACGTACCATTGAGAAGCGATCGTGGAGACCCTGTAGAAATTCAAAAGCACGATCCTGATGAAAACGTTTCATCATATCCTTGTCGTGGCCACAAATGCAAGGTTGGACGGTAGTCAGAGAGTTGAGTTCGTCCCAGAGAGTTTTCAGCTTGGTAAAATAGGATGAGACATCCTGACCTTCTTGCTTGAGGGAAGAAATTGAATGCTTCAACTAATAAATCTTTGGAGCATTTGATTAGGAAAAACGCTCATGGAGATCGGTCCAAATTTCTTTGGCGGTGTCACAGTAAAGGACACTTGAACGAATGTCAGGGACGATGGAGTTGAGGAACCAGCTGCTCACCATGTAATTTGAGCGTTCCCACTTTTTTTAGATCCTCTGAGTCTGCTGCAGGTTTTTTTAGAGTCCCATCGATGAATTCGATTTTGTTTTTCGCCCTTAAGGCTAGTGAAATCCCACGGCTCCATATGCCGTAGTTATCAGCAGTTAACAATGGAGTTACTAGGATTGATGTTGGATTGTCTGAATGATGTAATTCGAATGGGTTGGTGAATGGTGTGATCAAAGAACGACCATTTGAGTTTGAGTTTTCAGAGTTTGATTTGTCAACGGAAGCATATAATGGATCCGTAACCCTAGGAGATACCATCTTAAATTTGATAACTAAAGATTAGACTAAAACACAAATATTGGTTTCTTCCCTGATAGTGGAAGATTAAAACTTCATGTCTATTTATATTTTACTATTACATGAATACAACGAAGAATTTACGTAAATATGGAAACAAAATATTCACAATGAATACATATAATCCTAGTTTACATAATTAAAAAGGTTTATTATCTTCTTAGGTGTCTTCTTTCCATTCCATGTGATATATGATAGCCTGTAGTCTTGAATATGAGATATGCGGAATTGATTCTCATTGTTTCAATATCTTTGATAATCTTTTAGTCTTTGTTAGGATGAAAAACTCTCTACAGGTTGGAAAGAAAATTACACGTATGTAATTTTCAATATACATACGTGAAGGGAAATGTGGTATTTCGTCGTAATTTGAATGGAAGGGAATTGTTGGTTTTTACTACCACTACCCTAGCAGAGAAACCAGGTATTCACATTCAAAATGTAGATGTGAATTCTTCATTTCACTACCTCTGATTAGAGCGAACCAAGATTATACATATAGATTTTATTCATCTATAGTTCACCTACAATAATTATAGAGATTAGGGCTGTTCATGGTCGGCTTTGGTTCGGTTTCTAGCCAAACCAAAACCGAAACCAATATTATTGGTTTCTAAAAATCTAAACCAAACCAATCCATTAACCATTGGTTCGATTTCCAAGTGGTTCCAGTTGGTTTCGGTTTGTCCCAGTGGTTTTTTGGTTAACCAATAATTATGTCAAACCAAAAAAAAAAATACACAAATTTACAGATAAAAAATCGTAGTTGCTGATAGTATTGGTTTACACAAATTTATAGACAAAAAAATAAAATAAAAAATATCAAGAATAGTTAAAGCTTACTCTAATTCTAAAGATCAAAAGAAGATATATAATATATCTTAATTTAGTTATTGACAAATAAAAAAAAAGGAAGACGGGAGGAAAAAAGTCGAGTAGCAGCAGCTGTAGTTGGGGGTGGAGAAGGGAGGCGACTGAGAGAAGGAGAAAGAGAAATAGGGAGAGTATCATAATGAAATATTATATTTAGGATTTCTATTTATCCTCTAAATCAATGGGTAGAATCTAATACTTGTAAATCGACGGTAGAAACTAAGTTTAAAAATTAATAGGTTTTCCAATGGTTTTTGGTTTGGTTTTAGAGGTCAAACCAAACCAAAACCAACACTATCGGTTTTCCACTTTCTACACTATAACCAATCCATTAGTAAATGGTTCGGTTTGGTTTCTTCCTAATTGGTCTGGTTTGGTTCGGTTTCAGCAAAAAACCGAAACCATGTTCAGCCCTAATAGAGATTTCCCGTTTCTATACAGATTTCATGAAATGAGAGATTGACTGTTTCCATTTTACTCACGTACGTTTGCTGATAAAGATTAACAAATTGTTACCGTTTTCTTGGATTTGAAACGGAAATGAGAGTATTAATGGTTCTTAGCTAATTCTTCCACTCCCCAAATTTCCTGTAACGAAAGTTCCATGAGTCAGCTTAAAAAGGTATTTTGGTCCAGAAGAAACTGAAATATTACTCATTTATGGATCAGCGGGTTGAATACGTTTTTCCCACTCCCGTGATTCAAATACCCCCTCCCTATGACAAAAATGTAAGATTACCCGTAGCACCAAATGAAAGTATATTCATTTTTTATTAATATGTGAATCATACAAGTGTCAGAGAAGCATCCTTATTTCTTCCACTCCTCTTATCTCAAGACAAGAGACTTGAGATAAGAGGAGAAACAAACATAACAAACGAAGCAAGTGCCGGAGAAACATCCTTATTTCTTTTCTTCTAAATTGGTGGAAGATTAGTTGTGACCTCCGACTGTCACGGACAGTGGACAACTTTATAAGCCCGATTGGGGGTGGTAGAGGATAGTTTCAAAGCATGGCTTTCGGTTCCAAATGGAGAAAATGGATAAGTGGTTGTATTCAAAAAATTCCTTTCTCGGTCGTCATCAACGGTACAACTTGTGGTAAATTCACTAGTGAGAAAGGCATCCGTCAAGGCGATCCGCTATCCCCTTTCCATTTCCTGTTAGTTTCCGAGGTTCTTTCTCGAATGTTTGCCAAGGAAACTGAAATGGGTTGGATTGGTGGTTTTTCAGTTAAAGCGGATGGCATCAAAATCAGTACTCACCTCCAATTCGCAGATGATACTTTGGTTTTTTTGGATGCTGACATTGATCAAATGAAACATTTGAAGTATAATCTTCTTTGTTTTGAGTATGCTTCGGGTCTCCGTACCAATTTCAAAAAGAGTTGCATCTTTGGAGTTGAATTAGTCGACAATATTGAAAACATTGCTGCTGTTCTTGGATGATCTTATGACTCTCTCCCTACAATTTACCTTGGTCTTCCATTAGGGGATAAAACTCTCTCTGCAACCAAATGAGAAAAAGTAGTGGAAATATGTAAAAGAAGACTCTCTACTTGGAAGCGTGGTCTTCTAAATCGAGCAGGTAAACTCACTCTCATAAAAAGTGTTCTTCTCAGCCTTCTTGTTTACTATTTCTCCTTGTTTGTTGCTCCACAATCCGTCATCTAAAAAATAGAGAAAATCATTAGAGACTTCCTTTGGCATGACAAGGAAAACACTCGAAAAGTGCACTGGGTTAAATGGAGTAAGGTTAACGAGCCTCTTACTCAAGGTGGCCTGGGCATTCGTGGTCTTAAGATAATGAACAAAGCTTTAATATCAAAATGGTGGTGGCGTATTGGAAAAGAAAATAACTCCCCGTGCGCTAAAATAATTAAGGAAAAGTATGATTTTTTGGATCTAGGCTGGCGAACTAAAAAACCGCAGCAAGCTCATGGTCTAAGTCTCTGGAAAAGAATTTACTCTACTGCATATTTCTTCTTTGATAATACTATCTTCAAGGTTGTAAATGGAGCTAAAATCAGATTGTGGGAAGATAGATGGCACGTCGACGGTTCACTGGAGGTGCATTGTCCTAATCTATACAATAGTTCTTCTACTAAAGGCATATCCCTGCAACAATCTTTTTCAGCTTCTTCCAATGGATTTCAGTGGAATTTGGGCATTACAAGAAGACTGTATGATAGAGAGATACAAGAGTTTTCTCGTATTACTTTTATTCTCGACTCTATTGTGCTAGACACCAGTGAGATAGACCAACTAATCTGGCTCGGGGATAAATCAGGTGAATTTTCAGTTAAATCTTCCTACAATTCTATGGCGGTCACTCGCCCAGTCAACTTTTTCCCAAAAAAGCGTATCTGGAGAAAAAATTGGCCACGTAAAATAGGCTTATTCTTATGGAAAGCCTACTTGGATAAATTGCTAACTTTGGTGAACTTACATAGAAGGAACTGTGCTAAAACTACTCCAAATGGAAACCAAATTGTGAACTTCTACAGTTTCTGCCATTCGCATCAAGAGTCTGCCAATCATATTTTTCTTAATTGCAATCACGCTAACAAAATCTGGAGCTACTTCTTCACTGCCGCAGGTAAGAATTTTCAACCTCCTACTTCAATCAGGTCACTTATATCTAATTGGTCTTCTACTTCCCTCTATGGAGTGTGTAAGGCGTTATGGAATCGTCTTTATGCAAGCATCCTGTGGACGTTGTGGCTGGAACGTAATGAAAGAACGTTCAATCATATGGAAAAATCTCCTGAAGCCATTATATTAGAAGTTAAATTGAAGACCTTCGCTTGGGCTAGTAACCTGCCTTCTTTCTCTAATGTCGTAATTGGCGATATCTTTGTAAATTTGGTTTCGAAATTCTTCGATCCTCCATAAAATTTTCTTCGTTTTGCTCCTTTTTTGGGTCCTTGTGACATCCATTGTATATAACCTTGTACCTATTTTGGGCTTTGCTTCTTAGCATTTGCTTCCGTAAATGTATTATCTTTACCGATAAAAAGAAAACAGGATAGTTTCAAATCCATCGTGATGAGTCATTAGACTCTTTTTTTCTCCCCTCAAACCGGAGACTTGGTCTTTCTAGTCCAATGAGACAGTGACTCAAAAGTTGACAAAGAATTTTTAAATGATGAGCCCAAAGGCGATGTACAACAATATACAAATATTTTGATCTGTTTTGGAGAGAGAGAATTGTTAAAATGTACACCCTCCAATCCTAATTAATAGGTTGGTTTTATTTTTAGAGAAAATTAAGAAAATTAAGATAACTAATCAATGAAAGTGGTCATCATGACCTTGTCAATAAAAGAAGTGAAGTGAAATGGTCCCCATGACATTTGTAAGCAAAAAAAGTAAAGTGAAATGGTCCACATGACACTTGTCATCAAAAGAAGTTAAGAGAAAAGTGGTCTCAAAAAATCAAAGTAACATTTGACTTTCCCAATTAAGAAAACAACCTATTTTTTTGAAACATCTATTTATAGAAACCAACCTATTATTTAGGAACGGAGGGAGTATATCATTGTTTTAAGTATTGTATTATACAATTAAGGTTAATTTTTAATGAAATATAAAATTAGTTTAGATTTAAACATTAATGTAAAATATAGTTTTCATTAATTAAAAGAAAATTTACATTATAAATATTAAATAAATTACGTTCATAAACTACTCATTTCCCTGACCAAAGATCCAATTGCACGTGCTTTCCTAATCAAGAATATTGTTCAACACATCAGTTATTGAGCCGGTTTGAGACTGACTTGGTGGTTGAGTCTCTTCAGAATGATAATAACCTTGATAAATGATGGGTTCACTCGGGCGGAGGGGAACATGATACAAATCTTGAAATGTGTGTGGTTGAAATGCTGATACGGTTGAGGCAATTGGGGTAAACAGATTCGATTGCCTAACTGCTTCAATGTTTACACCACCATGCCAGGAATCATTGTGTCAGATTGAAACTGGTTAAACAAACATGCAGGAGTTGTATTCATGTCAATGTCTTCATCACCTTGACATACTACTTGAGTATCTAACACTTCATTTGGAGTAGAACTTTCTGGTACGTCCTGCATAAAACTAGTTCTCAAACTTCTTATTTCACTTCCATGACTTCGCAGAGTTGATCCACTGGGACTCATATCTCTAACACTAGGGCTCATGTCTCTACTACCAGCAGGACTCATACCTCTACCATCATAACCGGAAAATCCTGGACTCTGTCAAACATCATGCTTTCCCTCACTTTTTGCAACTCATCCAAGCGGAATCTCTGAAATCCTTGTAGTAGAGCATGATAATCGTTCAACTGGTTCTGATATTGCTCCGGTGTAGCATTGACCCTCAGTAGGATAAATTCAAGTGCACTAGAAACAATTGGATGAGTAACAATTTGTTCATATGTGGTAAATAGAGTCTATACATCCCAACAAAATGGTGGCATAGTCGACGATGAACCCACTTGAGTAGGATATGCAAATGCGTCTTCCCGTCTCTGGTGGAGGTTGGGAAGAGAAGAGAACGGGAGAGAAAAAAAGAAAAGAGAATGGAAGGTGTGAGAAGGGGAATTAGAGGATGGTGCAGTATTTATAGGTGTTACAAAGTCGGCGATTGGCGATCTTAATTCGAACATTGATGATATTCATGGTAGCACTAACGATGGAGACTTTGGCGATTTCGTTCGCTAAAAACTCTGTTGTTATGTGATTTTCCCATAGTGATGCAACTCATTTGTCATGCCACCTAGTATGTCAAAAAGGTTCTTTTTTACCGTGTATGTAGGAATATGCCTTATGTAAATATCAAGGTGTGTCATCGAAACAAAAAAAAAAGAAGGTGCATCATCAAATGACTTGCTATACCAAAATACCACTCGTTACCTTAAGAACAAGGAAATGAGTCCAATTTATACAACAAATCTGGTGCAACTATTTTGGTGATTTTAGAATCAACAATCCATGAGTTATACTGGCACTACGACAAAACTGTGATTGTTGCGTCGAGAAAATTATTTTTACCTCCCTTCCCGAACTTATCAAAATAAAAAGTCGAAGATAGTTGCATTTATCTACATTGAGAGGCAATGGTAATTCCCATTGTTAACGTTTTCTCGAGTATCCTGCAGTTGGTGAAGTCAACTCAAGAGTCGTGATCGGCACATCATCATAAGCAATTGCTAAGAAAAATCGGAGCGTTACTTAAAATATTATTTTCAAAGATACGTAATATTCTAATCAAATTTTGTCGAACATGAAATGTAACATGGAGAAGAGAAAAACTTGGGTAGAAACGCCTAGACTATGTTTAGACCATCTTTATCTGAATATATTGTAATCAAATTATACCCATGCGGAAAATAACAACCGATTGCATTCGAAAATACATAAAATAATTAAAAATCATAAGAGATGATGTTAACTATCATTGAAAATCTCGTCCTCAATGAATGCAAATTTGGAAATATCATTTGCATTTACCGATGCAATTTAACATTATTTTTAATTATTTTTTTATATTTCCTAATGTAATGATTAGCTATTATCTTGTGCATGGATGCATAGGACAACAAAACTATCTGTTATTAAAAACCCCTTGACGACAGTACAAATGTACAAACAAGTTGTTAATCATTTTCCTAAGTTCACGCTTAGTTTTATTTAGCTTTAATACATTTAACAAATAAATGGGGCCACTAACTAATGTAATTACTGGTCCAATAAATCAAAATCATTTACCAAAAAGCAATTTCATATCTACAATCCACGGGAGATTGGGTTTTTTACTCAAATTATAAGATGAAAATCATACTCTATTAAACTTAAAATAACAAGATAACTCAGTTTGTATATAGTAAGGGATATACAGGGTACAAATAAAATAAGGTATAAAGACTTGCTCTAGAAAATAGAACACAATTTTCTACAAAAAGACCACTACGTTGTTGATATAGTTTTATAATGGTAAATAAAGTTCGTTCAAATCGGAATTGTGTAGACTCTATTTCAGACTTAATAATAAAGAAAATATATACACAAAAAAAAGTTGTCACAATAACGAGAGGTACTGAGACTCGGGATTTCACCAATTTTCATACTCATGTGGTTCAAAAATTAATTCTACACAATTATAGCTCATATGATAAAGATTATTGACTCTTATTCTTTGCCAAAGTAGATTCCGAAAGTAATGACTGTAAATCTAAAGCATGGGACATCAAAACACTTAACCTAAGCATGACCCATCAATTGAAATCACAACCATTCAAGATAAATCATAAATCAATTCAATTTTAGTGCAAAAAGTCATATAAAGAATTAATAAAATTACCACAATGATGAAAAAGGGCTTCCTCCGTCGTCCCAGTGTTGGGTTTAGCTCCTTATATCAAAAACATGCTCAAAATATTTATTCATGGCTCCAAAGTGTTTGAAGAGAGTGAAAATACAAGAAAAAGATACATATCAATTGCAACGTGTATAAGCGTTCCAGACTGACTGTTACAAAGGACTACAGAGAATATAAGACTACCTCCTAAACGATACTTCTCTGCTGCGGTAACTAAACTACACTTCTCTGCGACTGACTTAGGACGTCAGTTCTTCTTCTTCTTCTTCCTTCTCTTCCCTAAAAGTGTAGAAACGACTCTGCAACTTTCTTTTTCCGAGCAGAGACCTCTGTTGTCTCTCCCTAAGCCTCCGTATCAACCCCAAACTCTCTACCCTTTTTTCTTAATACTCCTCCAAGACTATATATACACCACAGTCCAAGAATATTGCTTCCAAATCTTTTTTTATTTCACCAAAAGACTCGGGATTTTTCCTTTTTCTCTCTACTTACGCGTTTACAATAGGAGCTGAGTTATTCCAAAGGTAAACTCAAGTCAGAAGATAAGATATTCTCCCTGATTTCCTCCATGTAACTTCCATACTCCAACCAATTCTCTTTCCCTATTTAACCGAGAAAATATTAGACTTCCCTTTCCTTACGATTCTAAAATAGTATCTACCCTGTTTTGATTAAAACCCTCTTTAATAAATATAGGATGCGATCCTAGATGTACATATACTCTCTTCATATATCACGTATCTTCCCAAATCATCAACAGACCCGACAAAGTTTCCACCTCCTCTGTTTTATCCAAAACCCATGTAGATTTCCTTTTTTCACGTAACGGAAGTCATTACCAAGCCTGTGCTGTCCTAACAGACTAATTCAGACCCAATCCAGCGAGAAAGTCCAATAATAGCTCGCTTGAATTTTTCCCAGAATTTCACGTGGTGGCTGTAATTTTTCCCGCCAATTTGCCAACTTTGAACTGTGAAGAAGAGATGTCCCCTAACTTCTGATAGGGTGTCTTTATCAGCCGGGTGCCCTGGGGTGCAAACAGCAAGTGGGTGTCCCTTAGTAATTAGGATGCCCCTTATTCAAACTGAGAGTCCGAATAGTAATTTTCTCCCACGAGCTCAAATACCACTTTTCGAGCCAATTTTCCCGCAAAAACTTATTTCTCCAAAAACACCTACAAAGACATAAAATAACCAAATAAGTACACAATCGAGTACAAACAATATATACAATTGAGATCAAAATAGACACATAAACACGTCTGTCAAATACCCCCAAACTTATTATTTGCTAGTCCTCGATCAAACAAATCTAGAAAATAAAATCCTAACTCACTGTCGCAGGCATCGTCGGTTGCATTTAGCGTATGCAATAAGACTTTAAACCCCTAGGTGGCCCTAGTGGCTGAGTTATAGTCTCGGGAGGGCATGTCAGAGATATACCCACAAAACCTTTACTCCAGACCCTAACTATCTACGCAGAATCTTGGAAGGCACTAAAGAATCTCCTTGGTTGGCATACTTATTGACTACAGGAGGAAGTACCCTGATACGAAATTCCAATTGTTGTACACGAGTTTGCACTCAAGCATACTAAAATTCATATATAAGTGACAGAGCTCTACTCAGATAGTCACACTATGGACATCAATATCCGGAGTCAAAACTAATCACATGGATAGATCAAGTGGTAGGTTTCTAAAAAGACCTACAAACTAATACCGCAAGTGCACAGTGTCGATTGTAGCTTGTGCAAATACGGGTCGAATCCACAGGGACTAGGGTGTGAGTTGAAGTTTCCTAAACTGTTTTCTAAGCTTAACAGAGAACAAAGGCAGTGATAAAGAAACAAAGGAAATGAGCCAAAGGCAGTGAAGATGATTACAGCTACAGATGGTAGACTAGGAGGATACTAAGGCATTTGATTCCACATCTTGATCCTAAACTAAGGAAGTTCTTATGCAAGCTATGTCTTGTTCTTTCAGGGAAGACTACAATGAGTGATTTACTAACTAACCTTGCTAACTTACCCCTAGCATCAACTGTCTTCTTACAGCACAGCTGATCACAGGCTTGTTCGCTCAACCAGTTAACTATCAATTCTAAGGCAATCTCTATAGTGGATTGAATTCTTAACTATTGACTAGCTACACTCCTAGCATCAACTGTCTTCTTACAGCACAACTGATCACAAGTGAGTTAACCCAAGTAGAAATTCATCAATCCTAAGGAAGTTAAATCATTCCAAGACAATACATTACAGTCCTTCAAATGGACTGATTTCTTAACCACAGTCACAACTTCACCCCTAGCATCAGCTGTCTTCTTACAGCACAACTGATCACATGTGAATTAGCTCAAATGGCTAATTATCAGTCCTACTTCAGTTTAAACATCACAAGAACAATAAAATGTATACTAACTATCCTAGCATGCAATCAAGAGTTTCATCTAAGCCCTAAAAAGTAAATTAGAACATACTAGACATGGTGAACAAATACAATTGAAATTTACAAAATAATTTAACATAAGAACTAACCCTTGAGGAACTGGTTATTCCAGTCCTCTTGGGTGAAGCACTGGCTAGCCCAGGCATATCTTCAACACAACACCCACAAACCATATTTATAGTTACAATATACAGAATTAGGGTTACAGACATTTCCCCCAAATTCAAAACAGGGCAGTTGAATTAGGGTTACACAATGACCTAATTTGATGGGTCAAATCTTGCCCATGCTGACTGCAGCTGCTCCTCTTCCTCTGACTTCACTGCTTCATTCCCACGCCTCAATTTCTTCTTTAGCTTCACCTAATTCATCACTCTCTAACTTAGGGTTTCAGAGATAAGAAATGTGCGAGATTGATGAAGTAGGAGGCTAGAAAGATGGGGGAAATGATGGGTTTCACTTTTAGGGTGGAGTAGAGTGGTTTGGTGGTGTCAGGGAGTGGTGGCGATGATGCAGAAGGTGGTGACAGTGGAGTAGTTGCAGAGGGAGTGGGAGGAAGAAGATGGGTTCGATGGAAAGGAGGGGAGTGTATGGCGATGGGTATAGGTGTTAGGTGTTTGGGTGTTGAGCGGTTGCATCAAGTCTCGATGATTCGCGAAGCTGAGCCGTGGGATGCGGAAATGATAGATTGATCTAACGGCTACAAGTGAAGAGGCTGGTATCGATCGTCGGATGCCTGATACAACGAAACTGACGGCTCAAGATGGAGTTAGGTGCTGTAGTGTTAGACAGGATCTTCAGACTTCGATGTACTGGCGATGCTGCGACCATTGGATTCAGATGTGATCCAATCTGACGGCTGACGAAGGAGACGGGTATGGATATTGGAAATGGGTTTGGGTAAGGGTTTTGGGCCTTGGGTATGCCAAGCCCATATCTTCTTTAAGAACAATTCTTTCTTGTTAAGCCCATTTCTAGCATTTTGGTCTTGTGCACAACATTCCTCGCGGCTTCCTTGCGTAATTCCTCCCGGCTTTTCACTACTTTTCTGCTCTTTTCGCTCAGTGAGTTAACCAGGCTTTATTTATTACCTAAAAATGCAAAATTAATTGAGAAAAGTATTTATTCTTGAAAACAATGAAAATACAGAATATGGGATAAAATGGAGAATTAGAGCACAAAAGATGAGTTAATTGCCAACAAAAAGATATAGAAATATGCACTTTTTAGCACTCATCAAATACCCCCAAACCTGAATTTTACTTGTCCTCAAGTAAAACAAAACTAAGGAAATCCTACCTATACCACTGTCGCTGGTCTCTCGAATGCATTTAGCATATGCACTAAGCCTTTTAAACCACTAAGTGTCCCTAGTGGACGAGTTGAAGTCTCGTGAAGGTTTTCTTAGAACGTACCTACAAAGTTCTAGGACAAAATATAAGCTCAGATTCCATGAAATGTGACATGTGCAAGACAGTAGAAGCTCACAGCAAAATGGAGATGTCAATCTAGCTATCAAAGGCACAATCCTAGCACTGATAACAACTAAAGACACGTGATAAGAGTGTAAAGTGTATCTACACATGTTTCTAGAATGACCTGAAGTTATGACTACTAGTCACCAAGAGATAGTTTTTAGACTAAGAACCGAATTCTAAGCCAAACTAGCTGTCCGGATTTACGAGAATTGTGAATGTTCACCCAATGAGTTGGTGATATTTCAGTTTACCCGCGTTATACATCGATGGCTGCACCCTCCTTGCTTATTACAAGACTATTTACAACAAAAAGATGACTCTTTACATGACTCTTATTTACATTGATTACTCTCTTTTATTTTTGGAACAAGAGAGAACTATTGTCTTTAACATGACAAAACATGGAATAAATAAATACTTGATTTTTTTTTTCTGATATTTTTTTTGATTTTTCTAAATTTTTCTGATTTTTCTGATTTTTTTTTTTTGAAGAAATAACTTTGATCTTTACAACATAATGACACTTTTGATACATGAACAAAAAGAAAAACATAATTACATGACTATTAGCAAGAGGTGGCCCTTATCGAATGCATCCAGTCAAATTCTATGGTTGCTTTTCTTAACGTATCCTCCAACTTCTATCCCAACCAACCAAAGAACAAGCTAGTCAAGTCTCATTCAGTATTCTAAAGTGATTGGCAATCTAACTTCCTATCAAACACCTTGAAGATCGAGGCTATACATGTATTGGTAGATCGTGCGCGTGCAAGTTTCTTATCACTATGTGAATTGTGCTAGAATCAGGGTGCCTAAATATCTAGACTAAGAATCCTTATGTTTACATACATGCACAAGAGTCAACATTTCAAGGTAAATGAGCTCCATTTTTATGATTTTTTATTTTTTATTTTTTTCAATTTTTCAATTTTTTTCAAAAAGAAGGAGTTCGTGTTTTCAATTATAACATGTGATCGTGGTATCTACTCCATACCCCCTAACCTAAACTAAACATTGTCCTCAATGTTTCAAAAGATGAAAAGAATTGTAATACAACATACGAAGAGGATCATGCTGAGTAGAGAAAAAGGAAAGAGATTACCCAATTTGACGGCGAAAGCAAGATTAGAACTCCGTTATTAAAGGCAAAAATCCAACATTTTTTAGTTAAGAGTCACATTGGATTAGCAAAATATGTACAAAAGAAACAAAAGATTTAACTAAGAAACTATCTACTAGACTCTATACAAGAAAATTTGGTTTTTAATGGGATTGGACTTTTTGGGAAAAATTTGGACTTGTCGGGAGACATTTGGTTTTGTTGGGAATGAAAAACATTTGGTTTTTGATGGGAAAGAGAAAATTTTGATTCTTAGGGAAAAAGAAAATTTTGGTTTTTAGGGAAAAAGGCCCAGCTGACAACTTATAGTTTGAGTACGAGGCCCAACTGTTCAGTAAACCAAGCCCAGAAGTTAAGTTTCAGTTGGGTTTTGGGCTAACAGAATAGCCAAAATTCGAGGCCCAGTTGGGCTTAAAAATTGTTTTTCCAATTGGGTCAAGCCCAGAATTCAGAAATTCAAATTTCAGGGTTGAAACCCACAGTTCAGAAACAAAATAAGCCCACAGTTCAGCTTAAATACAGGCCCACAGTTTAGTTAAACTACAAGCCCAGCATTCAGTCTTAAAATTACAAGCCCAAAAATTGGGTTTACTGATGGGTTTAGGCTTACTAGTTAGCACAGCCCAGCTGCTCAGTAATTGCAGTTGCACAGCCCAGTTGGGCTTGGTTCTTTTCCAGCAGCACAGAGCAGCAGCAGCATAGCAGCACCAGCAACAGCAAGAGGCAAACAGCAGCAGCACCAGAGGCTGGCTGTAGAAAAAACAGGAGTTAACAGCAGCAGCAGCATCAGTTCAGCCACAACACAGCAGCAAGTAGCACCAGCAGCAAGTAGTTCAGTGCAGCAGCAACAGGAAGAAGAAGAAAGAGTAGCAGCACAGCTGCAGCAACAACAGCAAGAGCACCAGAGGCTCAGCACCAGCAGCAGCAACTCCACAGCAACAGAAGACAAACAGCAGCAGCACTAGCAGAGAGCAACATCAGCAAGTCAGGCAGCAACAGGCCAGCAGCAGGGTGGCAAGCCCAATGGTACCTGCACTCAACAGAGATGATCAGTCTCTTTGAAGAAAAGTGAGGCAGAAGCAAGGGAAGAATGCAATAATGAATATGCAGTGCAAGATGCAAATGCAATGCAAGATGATGCAAATATGAAGATGAAGATGCAAACTAAGTTACAGCTAAAGATACAAAATTACAGCTACACTAAAACAGCAACATTAAAGCTACACTAAGTTACACTACAGGTGGTACTAAGATACAAAACTACAGCTATACTAATCTACACTAAGTTACAGCAGGTTGAAAACAGAAAAGCAAGAGCAATTTTTTTTTTTCAACTACACAGCGCCAGTCCCCGGCAGCGGCGCCAAATGGTGTGACAAGCAAAGACACACAAAAGCTTGCAAGTATACAAGGTCAAGATTTGTAATAAAAGGGTGAGTAAGGGTTTGTCCACAGGGAGAGGAGCATATAAGAAGTTTTCCTAGCTAAGGTGTGTAATGAGCTAAGGGCAGGCAAGGTTTCAGGCATACAAACAAGAATGCAAGGTAAAGCAATGGAGAAACAGGCTAAGAACCACAGCAGGGAAAGATAACAGACAATAACCAAGGCTTGGAAGGTAAAGCAGCAAAGAAACAGCCAAGAAAAGCAGCAAATAACCAAGGCTTGGCAGCCAAGGGCAGGGTGAGGATTATGCACTGACTTCAGTGCACAAAAGCTACAAGGTGCAAGAAAATAAAAAGCAAGAAAATATAACTGAAATTGCAAACACACAGGACTTGAAAATATAAGTGACTGAAAGGGAGTTGGTGGGTAAGCCAAGGCTTATGATCCACCTTGTGTCCTAATCAAGTGACATGTTTCTAGATTATGTTCATTCCTAAGCATACAACTAGAAATGAAAGAACACCAAATTGCTCACTAGTCTACCCCTAGCATTGGCTGTCTTTTGACAGTACAACCAATCACAGGCTCTGTGAGCATTGATATCTCTCATTTGCTCAATCAAAACATAGCAACAGGAAGTAACTATCCTAGCTCATTCACACTTGACAGTGCACAAGGCTTCACTGAGCCTTGGCCTGAAGCTGATTAGCTCATGCTAACCATAAAGTAGCAACATACATTCATCATAAGATATAATTTAGACACAAATTGCAACATATCAGACAACTACAAACATAAGCAAATTTCAACTGTCAACAGATACACACTGAAATTGAAATTCATAAAAATTCTGTGGCCAATTCTCTACTGGCTAGTCCAGAGAGGTATATAGTGTCTCCTCTACACACTTCACATAACATCAATTTATACCCATTACACCTTTTTGGGTTTTCCCCCAATTTTCCCCCAAAATCAGTAGAACTAGGGTTTGGTGAAATTGATTTACCTACTGTTGATGAGATATTCGCTCCATCTCGTCGACCCACTCTCCAATTACTTCTTCTCATTCCTCTCGAGCTCCAATTGATGCTTTAATCATCACTTATATCCCCAATTTCTCACCTAGGGTTTCAGTGAGCAGAGAGATGAGAAATTGAGGTTATTAGTGATGCTAAAGAGATGGTACGTGATGGTGATGATGGGATTAGGTAGAATAGAGTTGGGGAGAAAATAGTGGAGTGATTTGGGGTGAGGTGGTGGTGATGGAGACGGACATGGTGGTGGTACAGAGTATGGTGGTTCTGCAGAGGGGGGTGATGGAGGAGATGGGTTCGACAGAATGGGGAAGGGTGCGTTTGTTTGGGGTGTAGGTGCTCGGTCGCTAGGGTGTGAGGCGAGTTTATCGAGTTTGATGATCTGAGACGCTGAGACGTGGGATAGGGAGATGAAAGATCAATCGGACGGTGAGATGAAGTGAAGTTTGTAGCGACCGCTGGATTATATAATACAACAAAATCAACGACGCCAGATGGAGTTAGGTGTTGAAGTGTTAGGCGGAGATATCAAATTTCGATGAACAGCAAGGGAGCGACCGTTGGATTCAACAACCATCTAATCTGAAGGCTTGGAATTTCAGCGCTGTGGTGCTTGGCAGAGACTTCAGATTTTGATGATCTATGAAGGAGCGACCATCGGATGCTTCTGGGTACTGATCTGACGTCTGAGAACGGAGGCGTTTTTGTGTGTAGACAATGAGGTTGTGCGCACCATTCTTCGCGGCTTCCTTGCGTAATTTCTCCCGGCTTTTCACTACTTTTCTGCTCTTTTCGCTCCGCGACTCATCCGAACTTTATTTATTACCTAAAAATGCAAAATTAATTAATAAAAATATTTATTCTTGAAAACAATGAAAATACAGAATATGGGATAAAATGTAGAATTAATGCACAAAAGATGAGTTAAATGCCAACAAAAAGGGATAAATATATACATTATTTGGCACTCATCAAATACCCCCAAACCTGAATTTTACTTGTCCTCAAGTAAAACAAAACTAAGAAAATCCTAACTATACCACTGTCGCTGGTCTCTCGAATGCATTTAGCGTATGCACTAAGCCTTTTAAACCACTAAGTGTCCCTAGTGGACGAGTTGAAGTCTCGTGAAGGTTTACCAGAGGTGTGCCTACAAAACCTAAGGACAAAATATAAGCTCATATTCCATCAAATGTGACATGTGCAAAACAGTTTAAGTTCACAGCAAAATGGAGATGTCAATCTAGCTATCAAAGGCACAATCCTAGCACTGATAACAAAAAAAGACATGTGATAAGAGTGTAAAGTGTATCTACACATGTGTAAAGAAAGATCTGAAGTCATGACTACTAATCACCAAGAGATAGTTTCTCAGGCTAAGAACTGAGGTCGAAATCTAGCTAGCTGTCCGGACTTTACGAGAATTGTGAATGAGTTGGAGGTATTTCACAATTACTCGCGTTGTACATCAACGGCATACACCCTCCTTGCTTATTACAATGAAACAACAAAATGACTCTTTAGATGACTCTTATTTACATTGACTATTCTCTTTTTATTTTTGGAACAAGAGATGATGGAATTGATAAATACTTGATTTTTTTGTATTTTTTCTGATATATATATATATATATATATTTTTTTTTTTTTTTTTTTTTTTTTTTGACAAGCAAATACTTTTGATACATAACAAAAAGAAACAAGATTACATGACACTTTGCAAGAGGTAGCCCTTTTTGATGCACCCAGTTAAATTCGATGGTTGTCTTTCTTAATGTAACCTCCACCTTCTATCCCAACCAACCAAAGAACAAGCTAGTCAAGTTTCGTTCAGTATTCTAAAGTGATTGGCAATCGTAACTTCCTATCCAACACCTTGAAGATCGAGGCCATACATGTATTGGTAGATCGTGCGCGTGCAAATTTCTTATCACTATGTGAATTGTGCTAGAATCAGGGTGCCTAAATATCTAGACTAAGACTCCTAATAAAAATACATATTTGCACAAGAGTCAACATTTCAAGGTAAATGAGCTCCATTTTTATGATTTTTTAATTTTTTTTTTTTTTTTTAATTTTTTTTCAAAAAAAGGAGTTCGTTTTCAATTATGGCATTATCATGGTATCTACTCTATACCCCCAAACCTAAACTAAACATTGTCCTCAATGTTTCAAAATATGGAAAGAATTATAAACAATATATGAAGAGGAACATGCTGAGTAGAGTAAAAGGAGAGAGAATACCCGATTGTACGGTGGAGCTCGATTAAAACTCCGTTATTCAAGGCAAAAATCCATCATATTAGCAGTCACAATGGATGAGCACAAAATATACACAAAAGGAAATTTAACTAACACATTATCTACAAGAAAATTTGGTTTTTAATGGGATTGGACTTTTTGGAAAAAATTTGGTTTTGTTGGGAAAAGACAATTTGGTTTTGATGGGAAAACGAAAAATTTTGGTTTTTAGGGAAAATTTGGAAAACTTTTGGTTATTTAGGGAAAGAGTGGACCAGTTTAGTCCACATAGACTGGGTCCTCCAGGTCGGTTGTTTCAATGTCGGGTGGAAATGGCTCAAGGAATGGCTTTAATCTCTGCCCGTTGACTTTGAAAACGTTCTTGTTGGAGACATCCTCCAGCTCTACAGCTCCATGAGGAAAAACTGTGCGTACTAGGTACGGACCCTTCCATCTGGAACGCAGTTTTCCTGGAAAAAGATGTAATCGGGAGTCATACAGCAAGACTTTCTGACCAGGAGTGAAGGATTTGCGCAGAATACGCTTACATGAAATATCTTCATCTTCTGCTTGTACAGCTTGGCACTGTCATAAGCCTCATTTCTCAATTCTTCCAACTCGTTGAGTTGAAGTTTCCTTGAATTCCAGCTTCGTCCAGAGAAAAGTTCAGCTCTTTGATTGCCCAGTAGGCACGATGTTCTAATTCCACAGGTAGATGGCACGGCTTTCCATACACTAGACGATAGGGGGACATGCCAATTGGTGTCTTATAAGCTGTTCTATAGGCCCACAAAGCATCATTCAATCTCAATGACCAATCTTTCCTGGACGGGTTGACCGTCTTCTCCAGAATGTGCTTAATTTCCCTATTAGACACTTCCACTTGTCCACTAGTCTGAGGGTGGTACGGAGTAGCAACCTTGTGAGTTATGCCATACTTGCGTACTAAAGACTCAAAGTACTTGTTACGAAAATGTGAACCGCCGTCACTGATGATAGCTCTAGGGGTACCAAAACGTGAAATATGTTTCCTTTAGAAATGAAAGTACCACCTTGTGGTCATTTGTTCTGGTTGCTATGGCTTCTACCCACTTAGAAACGTAATCAACTGCGACTAGGATGTACAACTTGCTGTCAGACATGGGAAATGGACCCATGAAGTCTATCCCCCAAACATCAAAAATCTCCACAATCAAAATGGGGTTCAATGGCATCATGTTTCTCCTCGAAATGCTTCCTAGCTTTTGACAGCGTTCACAAGCAACACAATAATCATGGCAATCCTTGAACAATGATGGCCAATAGAATCCACACTGCAAGATCTTTGCAGCAGTTTTCTTGGCACTGAAATGGCCTCCACATGCTTGGTCATGACAGAAAGATATCACATCTTTCTGTTCAGTGTTGGGGACACATCTCCTAATGATTTGGTCTGGACAGTACTTAAACAAATATGGGTCATCCCAAAGGAAATGTTTGACTTCAGCCAGGAATTTAGAGCGGTCTTGTCTCGACCAACGTGAGGGCATCCTACCTGTAGCGAGGTAGTTAACAATATCAGCAAACCAAGGAAGGTCTGAGATAGACATCAGCTGTTCATCTGGGAATGATTCTCTAATCAGCTCACATCATCAATAGACTCTAAAGTTAATCTAGACAAATGATCAGCAACCACATTCTCACAACCTTTCTTATCACGGATTTCGAGATCGAATTCCTGTAATAAGAGTATCCATCGAATAAGGCGAGCTTTAGCATCCTTCTTGGAAAGAAGATACTTCAAAGCCGCATGGTCTGTGTATATGATGATCTTAGACCCTATCAGATAAGATCTAAACTTGTCTAATGCGAAAACGACGGCAAGCAATTCCTTCTCGGTAGTTGAATAATTGAGTTGGGCATCATTAAGGGTTTTGCTAGCATAGTATATCACATATGGTAGTCTATCAACTCGCTGTCCTAAAACAGCACCAACAGCATAATCAGAGGCATCACACATAAGTTCGAACGGAAGCTTCCAATCGGGTGGTCGGACTATAGGAGCGGTGGTGAGAAGGGTTTTTAATTCCTCCCATGCCTTCACACAAGCATCGAAATTGAAGGCAACATCTTTGGAGAGAAGACTGCACAGAGGTCTGGAGATTTTGCTGAAATCTTTGATGAATCGCCGGTAAAAACCAGCATGACCTAGAAATGATCTGATCTCCTTCACAGAGCAAGGTTGTGGTAGATGTTGAATGAGGTCAACTTTAGCTTTATCCACTTCAATTCCTTTCTCTGAGATGATGTGTCCTAGAACTATTCCTGAATTCACCATAAAATGGCATTTTTCCCAATTTAGAACAAGGTTCTTTTCTTTACATCTGGATATCACGAGGGCAAGATGCTTCAAACATTCGTCAAACGAGGAACCAAAAACAGAGAAATCATCCATAAAGATCTCGAGAAAACTATCTATCATGTCAGAAAAAATGCTCATCATGCAACGCTGAAAAGTAGCAGGTGCATTACACAACCCGAAGGGCATACGTCTATAAGCAAACGTCCCAAATGGACACGTGAATGTAGTTTTTTCCTGATCTTCCGGAGCAATGTGAATTTGGTTATAACCGGAAAAGCCATCTAGAAAACAGTAGTGACTGTGTCCAGACACACGTTCTAGCATTTGGTCAATGAAAGGGAGCGGGAAGTGATCCTTCCTTGTTACTGTGTTCAACTTCCTGTAGTCGATGCATACTCGCCATCCTGTGGTTGTACGAGTAGGGACTAATTCATTCTTGTCGTTCTGAACAACAGTAATGCCTGACTTCTTAGGCACAACTTGAATGGGACTAACCCATTTGCTATCGGGAATTGGGTATATGATACCCGCATCAAGTAGTTTCAGGATCTCTCCTTTGACTACATCTCTCATGTTAGGATTAAGTCTCCTTTGCATTTCCCTCGATGGTTTGGCATTCTCTTCAAGGTTAATGTGGTGCATGCAAATGGTGGGACTAATTCCTTTGAGATCTGAGATGGTCCATCCTAAGGCCTCTTTGTGTTCCTTAAGTACTTCTAAAAGCTTACTTTCCTGTTCCGTGTCTAAACATGATGAAATAATGACAGGTAAAGTATCAGAAGAACCTAGGAATGCGTACTTCAACGTACTAGGCAATGTTTCAATTCAAGCTTGGGTGGCTCAACAATGGATGGAATAAGCTTGGAATCAGAGAATAGGGGTTGTTCCACTTCATATTTCCTTTCAGTGACGTCCATTTGAGGTACAGATTCGAGCAGAGATAGGACGTCACTACAGTATGCATCATCATAGAAATCAGGGTTAAAGTTCTCCATACATGCTTGAAAGGGGTCACGGATAGAATGTTAGTCAACGAATCTTGCATTAATCCTTCAATCATATTAACTTCATGCACATCATCATCATCAAGATTCACAGGTTGTTGACTAATATCGAACACATTCAATTCTACCGTCATGTTACCAAAAGACAGTTTTAACACTCCATTCCGACAGTTGATGATCGCGTTGGACGTAGCCAAGAAAGGACGTCCTAAGATGACAGGAATGTGACAGTCTGGGTTTTGTACAGGTTGAGTGTCTAAGACAATGAAGTCTACGGGAAAATAGAATTTGTCAACCTTGATCAAAACATCTTCCACCACTCCACGAGGAATCTTGACAGATCGGTCTGCCAGTTGTAGAGTGATAGATGTTGGTTTCAACTCCCCAAGACCTAACTGCTCATAAACAGAATATGGCAGTAGGTTAACACTTGCACCTAGGTCTAATAACGCTTTATTGACCGTGTGTTCTCCTATAGTGCAAGAAATTGTTGGACATCCTGGATCCCTAAACTTGGGTGGAGTTTTGTTCAGAATGATGGAACTCACCTGCTCAGCTAAGAAAGCACGTTTTTGCACATTGAGCTTGCGCTTTTGAGTACACAAGTCTTTGAGGAATTTGGCATAAGCAGGGATTTGCTTGATTGCTTCAAGAAAAGGAATGTTGATGTTGACTCTCTTGAACAGATCTAACATCTCATTGTAATGGGTACTTTTCTGTTGATAGATCAATCTTTGAGGAAATGGGCAACAGGAAGATGAGTTGGCAAAGGGACATTCACAGCAGTAGAATTGTCAGATTTTCCAACTTGCTCAGATTCTTTGGTTTTCTGGGGTTGTGGAGACAACGTGGAATTTGTATCAGATCATTAGGTTCGCCCACGTTGTTCTCGATGACTTTACCACTTCGGAGGGTGGTAATGGCATGGATTTGATCAGGTGAGGTTTCAGTGCAGGATGTTGTGCCTGTTTGAAATATCCTCTTTGGATTTTGTTGGGGTTGGCTCGGAAGTTTACCCTTTTCTCTCTCACACATTTGATCCATCTTTTGATCAAGATTTTTCTGACTTTGCATCAAACTCTGGAACATTTCCTCTAGGGTGGATAATCTCTTGTCGGTATTGTGTTGAGGATATGATTGTTGTTGAGAGTTTGATTGTTGTTGAGGGTTTCTCGGGTGTTGATAACCTTGATTGTTCTGATATCCCTGATTGTTTTGATAGCTCTGATTGGGTTGAGATGGTCCTCCTTGAGTGGGTCCTTTTGACCATGAAAAGTTAGGGTGGTTTCTCCATCCTGGATTGTAGGTCTGTGAATAAGGGTTATGCTCTGGTTTTTGAAACATGGCATGTGCCTGTTCAAGCCTAGACTCCTGGACTGCAAGCAAATCTGGACAATTTTGGAATTGATGGTTGGGGTCGTTACAAGCAGCACAAACAGCCGAAGCGACATGTTCTCGGAGAGTAGTGGTGGAAGGTTTTGAATTTTTATGTAGTTCTAACTCTTCTAATCTCCTAACTATTGATGCCATGTTTGCTCTACCCTCAAAATCCGCTTCAATCCTAAAAGCCTTTGCTTCGGATGTAGTCTTTCTGGTTTCACGGATGGATTCCCACTGTTGCGTCTTTTCAGCTACTTCAATCAAGAAGTCCCAAGACGCATCAACAGTTTTATCTACGAATAGACCATTACACATCGACTCAACCGTTGTTCGGGTGGACACATCTAGACCTTCATACAAAATTTGCACAAGTCTCCACTTTTCAAAACCATGATGGGGACATTGGAGCAATAATTCATTGAATCTCTCCAGGTATCTAGCTAAGGTCTCACCTTCTAATTGCACAAAGCTATTCAGACTTTGACGAATTGTCGCAGTCTTGTGGTTCGGGAAAAACTTTTTGAAAAACTCCTTTATGAGGTCATCCCATGTCATGATGGATTGAGGCTGTAAAGCATAGAGCCAGGCCTTTGCCTTATCTTTCAGGGAGAAAGGAAAAAGCCTTAACTTCAGGGTTTCGTCGGTCATTTGAGTGAAACGCAGAGTTCCACAAATTTCCTCGAATTCTCTCACGTGGTGGTACGGATTTTCATTCTCAACACCTCTAAAAATTGGAAGCATCTGTATTGTGCTTGATTTCAGCTCATAATGGCCATTAGCCTCGGGCAGCAAAATACAAGAAGGTTGACTGGCTCTAGTTGGGTACATATAATCCTTGAGGGTACGGGGTTCTCCCATTGTTTCTGGTTGATCTGGACTGTCTCCCTCAGAACTTAGAATTTCGATAGGTTCGTCTGGGTTAATTCTAACAAGTCTGTTTGTCTGGTCTCTGTAGGTCACAATCATGTCCTAGTAGGTACCTTAACTAACATGTTGGTCAGACAGAGCAATCGGAAACAGTTTGGCCCACAAGGGTTATGAAGATTTGGTTTTGAATGGGTTTTGGTTTAAAGAAGGGGTTTTGTTTTTGGTTTAAAAAAAATTTGGGCTTTGGAAAAAAAAATTTGAACTAAACCTAGCATAAATTATCACAACTCATAAAAGAAAATAAAAACAATAATAATAATTAAGACAAGCCCATAAAAGAAAAAGAAAAATAAAACAAAAACAAAAAAAACAAAAAAATAATTACAGTCCCAAATATAAAAAAAAAGAAAAGAAAAAGAAAATAAATAAAAATTATTACAATCCCCAAATAAATAATTAAATTAATTATTACAAGCCCAAATTTGAATTTAAATGAGGCCCAAGTGGGTTAACTCATGGGTTAGGCTTACTTGTTTTTGGAGGGAAGCCCAAAAATAGGCTTTTAGTCCCCTTTTAGTTGCACAGCCCAGTTGGGCTTTAGGATCGTCCTAGCAGCTCACGTCCAAGCCCAGCAGCAACAGGTGGAGCAGAGCCCAGCAGCAACAGCTTGGCAGAAGCAGCTCCACACCAACAGCAGCAGCACCAGCAGCAACTGCAGCTTCACAGCAGCAGCTTCACAGCAGCAACAGCAGACTTGGCAGCAGCAGCTGCAGCTTCACAGCAGCAGCTTCACAGCAGAAAACAAGCAGCAGAAAACAAGTAGAAAACAAGCAGCAGAAACCAACACTTGCACACCAACAGCAGACTTTGAAAACTCCAAAAATATGGCAGCCAGCTCCCTGGCAGCGGCGCCAAAAACTTGGTGTGGTTTTAAAATGCACACAACACACTTGCAAGTATACAAGGTCAAGATTTGTAATAAAAGGGTGAGTAAGGGTTTGTCCACAGGGAGAGGAGCATATAAGAAGTTTTCCTAGCTAAGGTGTGTAATGAGCTAAGGGCAGGCAAGGTTTCAGGCATACAAACAAGAATGCAAGGTAAAGCAATGGAGAAACAGGCTAAGAACCACAGCAGGGAAAGATAACAGACAAGGCTTGGAAGGTAAAGCAGCAAAGAAACAGCCAAGAAAAGCAGCAAATAACCAAGGCTTGGCAGCCAAGGGCAGGGTGAGGATTATGCACTGACTTCAGTGCACAAAAGCTACAAGGTGCAAGAAAATAAAAAGCAAGAAAATATAACTGAAATTGCAAACACACAGGACTTGAAAATATAAGTGACTGAAAGGGAGTTGGTGGGTAAGCCAAGGCTTATGATCCACCTTGTGTCCTAATCAAGTGACATGTTTCTAGATTATGTTCATTCCTAAGCATACAACTAGAAATGAAAGAACACCAAATTGCTCACTAGTCTACCCCTAGCATTGGCTGTCTTTTGACAGTACAACCAATCACAGGCTCTGTGAGCATTGATATCTCTCATTTGCTCAATCAAAACATAGCAACAGGAAGTAACTATCCTAGCTCATTCACACTTGACAGTGCACAAGGCTTCACTGAGCCTTGGCCTGAAGCTGATTAGCTCATGCTAACCATAAAGTAGTAACATACATTCATCATAAGATATAATTTAGACACAAATTGCAACATATCAGACAACTACAAACATAAGCAAATTTCAACTGTCAACAGATACACACTGAAATTGAAATTCATAAAAATTCTGTGGCCAATTCTCTACTGGCTAGTCCAGAGAGGTATATAGTGTCTCCTCTACACACTTCACATAACATCAATTTATACCCATTACACCTTTTTGGGTTTTCCCCCAATTTTCCCCCAAAATCAGTAGAACTAGGGTTTGGTGAAATTGATTTACCTACTGTTGATGAGATATTCGCTCCATCTCGTCGACCCACTCTCCAATTACTTCTTCTCGTTCCTCTCGAGCTCCAATTGATGCTTTAATCATCACTTATATCCCCAATTTCTCACCTAGGGTTTCAGTGAGCAGAGAGATGAGAAATTGAGGTTATTAGTGATGCTAAAGAGATGGTACGTGATGGTGATGATGGGATTAGGTAGAATAGAGTTGGGGAGAAAATAGTGGAGTGATTTGGGGTGAGGTGGTGGTGATGGAGACGGACATGGTGGTGGTACAGAGTATGGTGGTTCTGCAGAGGGGGGTGATGAAGGAGATGGGTTCGACAGAATGGGGAAGGGTGCGTTTGTTTGGGGTGTAGGTGCTCGGTCGCTAGGGTGTGAGGCGAGTGTATCGAGTTTGATGATCTGCGACGCTGAGCCGTGGGATAGGGAGATGAAAGATCAATCGGACGGTGAGATGAAGTGAAGTTTGTAGCGACCGCTGGATTATATAATACAACAAAATCAACGACGCCAGATGGAGTTAGGTGTTGTAGTGTTAGGCGGAGATATCAAATTTCGATGCACAGCAAGGGAGCGACCGTTGGATTCAACTACCATCTAATCTGAAGGCTTGGAATTTCAGCGCTGTGGTGCTTGGCAGAGACTTCAGATTTTGATGCTCTATGAAGAAGCGACCATCGGATGCTTCTGGGTACTGATCTGACGTCTGAGAACGGAGGCGTTTTTGTGTGTAGACAATGAGGTCGTGCGCACCATTCTTCGCGGCTTCCTTGCGTAATTTCTCCCGGCTTTTCACTACTTTTCTGCTCTTTTCGCTCCGCGACTCATCCGAACTTTATTTATTACCTAAAAATGCAAAATTAATTAATAAAAATATTTATTCTTGAAAACAATGAAAATACAGAATATGGGATAAAATGTAGAATTAATGCACAAAAGATGAGTTAAATGCCAACAAAAAGGGATAAATATATACATTATTTGGCACTCATCACCAAAAACTTGGTAGGTTTCTAAAAAGACCTACAAACTAATACCGCAAGTGCACGGTGTCGATTGTAGCTTGTTCAAATACGGGTCGAATCCACAGGGACTAGGGTGTGAGTTGAATTTTCCTAAACTGTTTTCTAAGCTTAACAGAGAACAAAGGCAGTGATAAAGAAACAAAGGCAGTGAGCCAAAGGCAGTGAAGATGATTACAACTACAGATGGTAGACTAGGAGGATACTAAGGCATTTGATTCCACATCTTGATCCTAAACTAAGGAAGTTCTTATGCAAGCTATGTCTTGTTTTTTCAGGGAAGACTACAATGAGTGATTTACTAACTAACCTTGCTAACTTACCGCTAGCATCAACTGTCTTCTTACAGCACAGCTGATCACAGGCTTGTTCGCTCAACCAGTTAACTATCAATTCTAAGGCAATCTCTATAGTGGATTGAATTCTTAACTATTGACTAGCTACACTCCTAGCATCAACTGTCTTCTTACAGCACAACTGATCACAAGTGAGTTAACCCAAGTAGCAATTCATCAATCCTAATGCATTTAAATCATTCCAAGACAATACATTACAGTCCTTCAAATGGACTGATTTCTTAACCACAGTCACAACTTCACCCCTAGCATCAGCTGTCTTCTTACAGCACAACTGATCACAGGTGAATTAGCTCAAATGGCTAATTATCAGTCCTACTTCAGTTTAAACATCACAAGAACAATAACATTTATACTAACTATCCTAGCATGCAATCAAGAGTTTCATCTTAGCCCTAGCAAGTAAATTAGAACATACTAGACATGGTGAACAAATACAATTGAAATTTACAAAATAATTTAAACTAAGAACTAACCCTTGAGGCACTGGCTATTCCAGTCCTCTTGGGTGAAGCACTGGCTAGCCCAGGCATATCTTCAACACAACACCCACAACCCATATTTATAGTTACAATATACAGAATTAGGGTTACAGACATTTCCCCCAAATTCAAAACAGGGCAGTTGAATTAGGGTTACACAATTACCTAATTTGATGGGTCAAATCTTGCCCATGCTGACTGCAGCTGCTCCTCTTCCTCTGACTTCACTGCTTCATTCCCACGCCTCAATTTCTTCTTTAGCTTCACCTAATTCATCAATCTCTAACCTAGGGTTTCAGAGATAGGAAAGGTGCGAGATTGATGAAGTAGGAGGCTAGAAAGATGGGGGAAATGATGGGTTTCGCTTTTAGGGTGGAGTAGAGTGGTTTGGTGGTGTCAGGGAGTGGTGGCGATGATGCAGAAGGTGGTGACAGTGGAGTAGTTGCAGAGGGAGTGGGAGTTAGAAGATGGGTTCGATGGAAAGGAGGGGAGTGTTTGGAGATGGGTATAGGTGTTAGGTGTTTGGGTGTTGAGCGGTTTCATCAAGTCTCGATGATTCGCGAAGCTGAGACGTGGGATGTGGAAATGATAGATTGATCTAACGGCTATAAGTGAAGAGGCTGGTATCGACCGTCGGATGCCTGATACAACGAAACTGACGGCTCAAGATGGAGTTAGGTGCTGTAGTGTTATATAGGAGCTTCAGACTTCGATGTACTGGCGATGCTGCGACCATTGGATTCAGATGTGATCCAATCTGACGGCTAACGAAGGAGACGGGTATGGATATTGGAAATGGGTTTGGGTAAGGGTTTTGGGCCTTGGGTATGCCAAGCCCATATCTTCTTTAAGAACAATTCTTTCTTGTTAAGCCCATTTCTAGCCTTTTGGTCTTGTGCACAACATTCCTCGCGGCTTCCTTGCGTAATTCCTCCCGGCTTTTCACTACTTTTCTGCTCTTTTCGCTCCGTGAGTTAACCAGGCTTTATTTAGTACCTAAAAATGCAAAATTAATTGAGAAAAGTATTTATTCTTGAAAACAATGAAAATACAGAATATGGGATAAAATGGAGAATTAGAGCACAAAAGATGAGTTAATTGCCAACAAAAAGATATAGAAATATGCACTTTTTAGCACTCATCATCAAGAAGATGGATATAGAGAAAAACATAGATGGTTTTGATGTTTACTAGGTGAACGGTGTTTCTCATATCTGTCTGAAGGCCTCCACCAAAATGAACCTATCCTAATGGACTGAGATACTAGTATGACTAATATCAACACACTGGCATATACAAGGGAACCAGTGATTGATAATACTAACTCTAGGTCAACACATTGGCATATACAACGGTACCAGTGGTCGACTTTATTGAATTTATTCCGGTTGGTCTGATGGTCTGGTCTCAGTTTTTTTTTTTTAATCTTTTTTTCTCTTTTTTTTTTTCAACTTTTTTTTTTTGTATCTCAATCACTCTAATTCACCCTAACATGTAGAGAAACATAGTTTAAAAATAAAACAAAATAAAAACAGAAGTGAAAAGGACTCAACGAGATATGATGAAACTATCATGTTATTTCTAACACCTGAGCTCTGTGCTTTTATGAATAGACTCTTTAGATGTTGCCATCTAGTTAGATTGGTTCCTCAACTCCTACAACCAAAATGCTTCCATCCACTTAGATTGTTTAGTGTCATCCTTAGTAAGCATAAATTTCTAGGCTCTGGAGTTTAATTATGCAACTAAAAAGTGTCTCTTGTACCCCCAAACTTAAATCTAACATTGTCCTCAATATTCTAAAGATCAAATTAAAAGCATGAACAAGGAGAAACTGTTACCATTTGAAGCAAAAGAGATAAGGAAAGATATTACCGTGTTGCATGAGAATGGGTTACCTCCCAAGAAGTGCTAAGTTTAACGTCTTCAGCCAGACTAAGAAAGGATTAGTAACCTCATAGAATCATAAAGTAATAGCCGAAATATCTGTGGGTCATCAAAACAAAATAGAGCTATCACAAGTAAAAGGAATCTGCAACCTGTCAAGAAAATAAACAAAACCAGTTTCATCCTTAATCACTGGATGAAACCAGTTTCATCGCCATGAGGGTTATCACTGGATGAAACCAGTTTCATCCTTAATTTTTGAAGTCAGACTAGAGAATGAAACTGGTTTCATTCTGTATAATAGCAGTTTCAGTCAGTTTAATATGAATTTTTATTTTTGTGTTTGTTTCGTTTCTGTAGTAATAATTCCTCTGGCATACGGTATCGTATCAGGTGAAACTATTGAGAATTGGCATTGGTTTTTGGAGAAACTAAAAACTATCTTGGGTCCTCGTGTACTAACTATTATTTCGGATCGCCATGAGGGTTTGAACTCAGAAGCTTCTATATTTTATGACTCTGCTTGCTGGAATGCTCATTTTCCTCTTTAAGCTCCTTTGCCAAAGTCTTGATTTGAGCTTCGTCCTTCTTGGATTTTTCGCGGACCAATCTAATTTCTTCAAGGCTGGCCGTATGACGATTGACCTCCTACAAGTCAAAGAACAAAAAGTTAGCCTCGAAGAGAAAGAAAGACCGAACCGAGGGGACGCAAAGGATTCACCTGGCACATTAAGGCAGAATGTTGCTGAAGAGACAAGTTCATGGAGGAGTTCAGCAACACAGAAAAATCTTGGGGAAAAAAGTCGTCAGCGCTAAGAGTCACTAAGGATACTAAGGCACGGGACCTCAGGACTGGATCTTCGCGAGCTTTTCCATAGACTTCCTGAATAAACTTCATGTCAGGATCATAAATAAGGTTAAACATCACCGACGAAGCCGCTTGCTTCCTCTTCTCGTCGGTCGAAGGATCCTCAGTGGGCTTCTTGGGGTGCTCAACCTCGAGATGAACAGGAAGATCGGCTACTTTGGGAGAGATAGTCGTGCGAGATTGAGAAGGTTGAAAGATAACTAAAAGGGCACCCGTCTGCAAAATAACAAGCTTATCATGAAAGATGACTAAAAGGTCGAAACAAGCAAGGTAATAATGATGACGAAGTAAAAACATCTGAGAAGAAGGAGGAGTCGGAGTAGGGTGGTCACGCCTTTTTCGCCCCTTTGATGACCCCGAAATGGGATGCTTAACGAGAAGAGTATTATCCTACAAGGAATAAAGGGTAAGAATTTAAGGTTATCACAAAAGGAGGATAATGGGCGAAGTGAAACCAGATTGAGAGGTGGAGACTCAGTAATAAAAATCCTTTTCTTATACATTTTGAGAAGGCCAGAATCGGGCATCACGAACTAAAAGAAAAGGGGAATATGATAACTAATTGAATCCCGAAACAAGGTGAATCGTAAGGAAGGAAGTCATACCTTGGATGGCACAGACCACCGAAGTCTTCTGGGATCACAACCAGCGAGATAGCAATGTTTAGGAAGAGGGCCTTGGCGAGGAACCCCTTTCTCGTCAAAACCCCAAACAAAAGGGCCACCCACTACCAGAGGAAACATCGCCCAATCATCATCACTAGAAAAGCGAAGTTGGGAATCCATATCTAACAAGAGAGATTTGGTCGGAGCCTCGACAGTTTTTCGAACAAGCTCAATGCCCCACTCCTGGTGCTCTACCATGCTTGTGAACTTCACCGAATAGTTGGCCATGAAGGAATCCATGTTGAAGTCGCGAGAATCAAATTCTTCATCCGCTAATGGATCCTGCGAAATACTATTACCATAACGAATTCTAAACTCGTTGGAGATGTGGATTGCGTTACCAGAAAGCTGAAAAACCCCGCATTGCAGCTTTCCCAGAATCTCAAGGAAGATGGGGTTGGAAGGATCGTAGAGTGGGAAAGATAATCCAGCTCTCAGCTGACCAACAGTGATGATCATCTTGTCAGCCGTCCAAGTATCCGGTTGAATCCACCTATAGTTAAGTTCCATGTCCTGAGTAGCAGTAACAGGTGGAATCATAGAAGAATCAACAGCAGGAGTTAGGGTTAAGCCCATCTTTTGAAAATATGCTTGGAAATCCTCAAGGTATTTGAGAAAGGTAGATACGGAAACCTCCTTGGGAGCCATGATAACGAAAGAAGAATAGAGGATTGAGAAGGGGAATAAGAATGAAAGAAGAAGGAGAAAGCACAAAGACCAGATAAACACAGAAAAGAAAAAGAGGAAAAGAAACCTCAGACCTAAGTCGAAGTTGGATAAAATAACACGGAAAAGATGACTGGATTAATGTGTTGACGGCACGTTCGAGGTACACTAACCGGCAATAAACGTTTACCCAGAGAACGTGGTCACATGGAGGCAGGGAAGTGGAGAACATGGTGGCTAGGGAATCTGAAGCGGTTCTTATTCCATTCTCGTATGACTCGAGTAGAGTAAGAAAAGGAAAAATTTAGGTACAAGAAATAGGTTCGCCACAAGTCGGACATAAAGGGAAGAAATAGGGATAGAAAATCTCACTAAAAGATCCCAGCCAGAGACTTCTCAATTCAAATTTCAGAATTATCTAACCGTCGATCACCCTTGCGAAACACAAAGAGAGTGCGTGCGGAAGTGAGGAGACTCGCACAAAGTTGATTTATCCAACAAGATATCAAGGAAGAAGTAAGATTACTTGCTGAAAAGATAAGCCACGAGATAGATAAATTATGGAGCAAGAAAGAGACAGGTGTCCCGACAAACCCATGTCAGGATAGCGAAAGAAGGGGAATTTTTTTATGGAAAATGGTCTAGGCGAAGTATAAGGCACCTCCGCGAGAACGTAGCGAAGTAAAGTGAGTTGTACATCATTAGGATTGGTTGGCCTATAAATAGAGGTCCTTGGGCAAGATGTGGGGATCGGATTTTGGGGAGAGTGGGAGAGCTTAGCCTAGAGAGAGATTAGGGTTTCCTGATATTCAAGAACTTGTATCTTTGTTACTTTGAATGATTTTGTTAGAGAAAATGAGTTTATAAAATAGTTTGGTTTTTGGTCTTGGTGGGATTGGAACTTAGGATCTATTGGTCACTAAAGACACTAGCTCATTTTCACTATTTGTGAATGAACCTTTAGTCCCACATAGGGAAAACTAAAGATGATACCTCTCCATAAGTATTGAAAATTTTGATATTAGAGTGGCCTTTGGGTCATTAGCACTTTTGTGCGAGGGAGAGGACTTAGGCAATGAGCTAGTTGGTGCAATCACACATTTTCACACACGCGCGGTTCTTCGCACCGAAGCACGCACGCCGCCGCCGCCTTCCGTGCGTGCGTGCGGGCGGGCAGGGCTCGGGCTCGGGTGTGGGTGTGGGTGTGTCAAGACTTATCTTTTTGGCGAAACTTCCTTTGAGTTATTATCTAAAAGATTTTAAACAAATCATTTCTTAATCGTTGGGGGCGTCTGACCCGGCGGATGTTTCCTTACGTTTTACAAACACATTATGATGCATGAAACGTGCATGAACGTTTTACAAACACATTATGATGCATGAACGTTTTATAACCACATTATGATGCATGAAACGTTTTAAATCAATACATGAACGTTTTATACTGTTTCGAAAAATTTGAATTAATTGAAATTAATTCCATTCGATTTAATGCGCATCAATGAGACTTCTCTCATTTCTCCTCTATATAAACCGACCACATTTTTCATTTTCAATTTGTGTCCAGAAGAACTACTATCCTCTTCTTTTCGTTTTCTCCCCCTGTGTGGTCCTTTATTTTCATTCCGTGCGCAATTGTTGTTGAGGTCTTAAGAGTGGGAAAGTACTGTAGTGCTAACAGTGCTTGCAACGGGCAGTTTTATCCTGGATACGAACTTGACCACAGGGTATGGCATCACTCATTCTTGAGGCGTACCGGTCAAATATCGTGTTAAGGACAGCGTGTTGAACACGTGACTCTGTCCTCTGTTTGCAGTCCAATTGAGAGTCTATTTACTTTCCAGAAATTAATCCTTTTATTCTAACATCTCTCTAACATCTTTCTTGAGTGTTTTATTGTTACAGAAGCAACAGATTCATCAATAAAGATTTCTGTGTTTATATTACTTAGATCTTGGTTACTATCACTTTGGATGTGCCAGTGGATTTCCAGTAGTTACGGCTGTTGTTGTTATTTCTGCATGGTTTGTGTGTATGCACATGTTGCCTGTACAGTAACTCTAAAATTTAACGCTTTCGTCACGAGGAAAACGGATCAGGAGATTCATGACCAAAAGACGTGGACTTTCTGATATATCTTTGCTGATCAAAAAGAGAGAAGTAAATTTGTTTCCAATTGCCGGCTATGGTGTAAATTGATCAACCACTGATCTTTTTCAATGAAGGATTTCCAAAATTTGCATACGCATTTGAAACGCACAAGGGATTTCAATGGGAGTCTTCTCAGTATGTCACATAGTATTTCCTCATCAATATAGCTAGTACTCTTCATCTTTTTCGTGGTTATCGTCGTGGGAGAAAAACTTCTCCGAAAAAAACCACAGACAGCGTGAGACTATTGATACTGCGCATCTTTTTATAGGCTCTTGCAAAAACGAACGGAAAGGCCACTCCCAATCCCAATCGAATTGGGATTTAAACCCAGACCTCTTGTACAACCTTCTTCTCCCAATCCCGATGGAAGTTTGAAACTAAAAAGAAAGCTAACAATAATATCAAAGTTTTTCTGAAACTAGGACTGACGGATATTTTTGGCCGAGTTTCTATGCATGGTCATTACATCATCACAGGAACATATAATCCACCCTTTTCGGGGGTGATTTTTTTTTTTTTTTTGGATGATAACTAAATGAAGCTTAAACTGCACTGTTTGTCTTGTTCGACCTCCTCAGAAAATTTCATGGTCATTAATGTCATTTGATTCCCAACTGAATGTACTCTCACCCCACAGTCACCACTGGATACAACAACGATCAACGATGGATGAGAATCAATATTTGGTAGTTAAAGTTCAAGGGATATCCTTGTTACTTTGTATCGTATGTTCCGAGGATTAATGATAAGAAACAGTGATCATATATATTTGTTTATGTTGTTGCAAGGTCATCTTTTGTTGTTGCAAGGTTATCTTTATATATCAAAGGACAAGTTCACGCAAGGATCAGGCACACAGAGGCCGAAAGAGGCGAGTACGGCCGACTACAAACTTTTCTAGGTTAAATCTGGCATACAAACAAAATCCACCGCTCATTATTGGGACCAGTAAATCGAATACTGTAGCACATTTGTTTTTACTTTTTGATCAGCAAAGGTTGAAAATAGAATAAAGCACTGCAAGAAACGATCAAAACGAGCTCAAGAGCTAGTAGGCATTTTTCTATTTTTTCTTGTCTTCGCGGGTGTGACCAATTATGAAGGAGAGACTGGTTTCATGCGTGAATTGTGATCAATTATGGTTTACAATGCCTTCTTTTCAAAGAGTTTGGAAAGAGATTTATAGAGACCCAAAATTTAGTTTACAATGTCTTCTTTTTAGTTTACCATTTCTTTTTTTTTTTTTCTGGTAAGAATAATATCTCAAAGGTGAAATTCTGTTAGCACGTGCACGTCTTCTTGAAACTGACAACACCTGACCTACACAATATACAATCGGAAGAAAAAGAAGAAAAATAAATCAAATGAACCGCCGACGGTTATACAATACTGGCAATACTTGCGGGTAATACGGTGGCTATGCATATTCTAATACGCGGCATGATAATGGTGGAATTGAAAATCCTTGTTTTGTTTTTTCTTTTTTATTTTTTATAAAATTGGTCAAAAAGACCAAAACAAGCAGGGTGAAATAGATTTCTGATTTTTGATATTGTTTATATGGACAAAAATCAGAAATATATTGTTCAATTAGCCAATTTGGATATTCATCCAGGATTTTGTTTATTTATTAACTGGAATAATCCATTATGCCCTTGTTCTTTAAAAATATTGTTATTAATCATACTACTGCTAACATATACGGACGTACGCTGAACGGGAAGCGTGAATTGACTAGTTAGTGTGTCTACCCTTGTAGATCAACAACAACATTTTACGACAAATACAAACACATCATCGAAAGATGAGAAATACACGAATGACGACGTAATATGCTTAAACAAAAAAAAAAGAAAAAAAGTACATGCTGCTTATTGTAATTAAATGCAAAGATCACTTGATATGACGTCACATTAGCTGCAGCTAGCTTTTCACCTCGTGAAATATTATTTACTGGCCTACTGTGAATAACGAAGAACCAAGAGCAGCAGTTGATAGAGTACGTTCACTACAACACCAAGTGCACACATAAATAGTTTCACCATCATAACTCATGAATTTGAACATTTCCCTTGCAACCGTAAGAATCCACCGCCCACATCTTTCTTTACAACCATCTTGATAACGACTACAATTCCATGGGTGGATAGCTGGTTTGGGAAAAGAGAAATCTGTGTCCCCAGCTTGACATTCCTGTGTAATGATTGGTGGTCGAGTTGGGAGAAATTTCCCACAACATCCCTCACATACCGACTCCCTATTAACTCCAGGACGATGCCACCAGTTGCGCTCTATGGTAGACACTGGTGTGTCCTGCAACTTACATTTGCGTTCAATTTCCTTTGGGCAAAAGTTGCAGTTCGAGTCAGAAGTAGTTACGTTAGTGACTACATAAGCTTCACCAAGGCTACATGATGAAATGGCTGCCACCTATGAAACACCAAATCCAGGTTGTTATGCAATAACAAATTCAAAAAAGTAAAACAAAGAATGATCCAGTAATAGTGATCAAGTAATAACATCAACAAATAAAAAGGTTAATGGAAAAACAAGAAGAACTATCTGTACAAATACAATCGCTTCAAACTGGATGATAAAACAAAAATAGATTAATGTACTTGAGCAATCAGATAGGGAAATGAGTAATAAAACAAGACAAGAACCAACGACAAGAAAATATGAGGACCTCTTGGTTATTTCCATCTTCTTCACAACAAAACAATGAACAATACTTTCTTGTGCTTATTGAATCCTATAAAAGCCATCAAAACCCCTCCTGTAGTTTATTTTAATTTGTTCTGGTTGGAGCAACTGCAACCGATCAAAACCCTTCCTCATAAACTCAACAGAAATTCAATTACGACTGCAACTCTTCTTGCCATTCTTCTTCAGTCACCCAAAAACTGGCACCGCATTTCCTAGTTTTCATCATTCTGAACCAAAAAACATAATCTAAGAGCAGTTACATATGTATGTCTAAACTCTAAACCAAAATTATATACTAACAAATATACATGCAAGCGGTAAGCGCTATTTTACAGCAAGTGAATGCAACAAAGACTGAAATTGTGAATCTCATTTGTAGCGGCAGTACCGTCAGGACAATGAACACTTTTCTTAGTGGTAGTAAGATAATCAGCATAGACTGTCGTTAAGAAAGTAGGATTTGTAACGAACCTTAAAGTATTCCATCATTTTGCGGTTTTATAGCATGCTTAAATGAAATAATCAGTCTTTTCTTGGAATTGCTCAAGCACTTCTGAATAGCCTTTTGCTTTCCTTTGCAACAAAAACTGCAACCAAAGCAAAATCAAGTATATATTAGGGTGGATATTACAATAAGATATGATGTAAGTATTCGAATAGGGTGGAGGCAACTGGTTACATCATGTGTTACTACCATTCAACATAGGATGTAACTAGTTACATCCAGTGTTACTACTATTCGACATAGGACGTAACTGGTTACATCCAGTGTTACTAATATTCGTCACAGGACATAACAGGTAGGACATAAGACATAACTGGTTACATCCAGTGTTACTAATATTCGTCACAGGACATATCTTTAAACCTGGATGAAATTGTTTTCATCTATTTTTAAACTACTAAAACAATATACACTTCATATTAAAACTGGATGAAACCAGTTCCATACAGGTAAAAACCTGTTGAAACAATTCCATCTGAGGTTTAAACTGCTGGATGAAACCAGTTTCATCTAGGTAAAAACCTGGATGTAACTATTATTCGACATAGGACGTAACTACATACTAAAACTGCTGGATGAAACCACTTTCATCTAGGTAAAAACCTAAATGTAAATATTATTCGACATAAGACGTAACTGCATACTACTATTCAGTTAGGTAAAATACACTGCATACTACTATTCGACATAGGACGTAACTGGTTACATCCAGTGTTACTAATATTCGTCACAGGACATATCTATAAACCTGGATGAAACTGTTTTCATCAATTTTTAAACTACTAAAACAATATACACTGCATATTAAAACTGGATGAAACCAGTTCCATCTAGGTAAAAACCTGTTGAAACAATTTCATCCAAAGTTTAAACTGCTAAAACAAAATACACTACATATCAAAACTGCTGGATGAAACCAGTTTCATCTAGATAAAAACCTGCTGAAACAATTCCATCCAAGGTTTAAACCTGATGAAACCAGTTCCATCACATGTAAACCAAATTCATTCAATTTCATTCATAACATTGGAAAAAATCAAATAACCAGACTCATACACCACAACTAATTTCATTCATTAAATTGAAAAAACTCAAATAACCAGATGCAAACCAATTTTATTGAATAAAATACACATCCATTGAAAAGAAAATAAAACAACCAATTCAAAAAATTAACCTACTGAAATGAAAATAAGAACAACCAATTCAACAAATTAATCATGCAATTCTGAAAATAAGAACAGATCAGAGTTAGGGTTTCAAATCTTACGAGTTCTAGGAGACATTTTGTGGATAGATTGAAACCCTGATTCTTCAAATACACTGAACTGATCGATCGATTAAAACCCTAGAAACTTCTCATTCTGTAGTGTATTGTTGATGGTGTTTGCAGAATACGGTGTTGATGTTGAGCAAATACTGTTGATGAAACTGATTTCTTGTAGTGATATTGACGAAACTGATTTGTTTTAGTGATGATTGTTAGGAGACGGTGGATGAAATCGTTTTCTGCTACTGTTTATGGTGAAGAGATGGTGTGGGGAGACGGTAGAGGATTTTTTTTCTCTTCTGGTTTGTGAGAAGATGAAGAAGGACGGTGGTTTTCACTTTAAGAGAGAGGGAAAACGTGGTTTTGTTGAAGAGAGAGGGAGAACGTGGCAGTTACAAAAGGGTAGTTCCGACAATTTTAATTAAAAGATTCCTCTGTCCATTTGACCCAAACGGAATGTCTACCGGTCCATTTGACCCAGAAAAAGTGCACTTTTGACTATATTGTCCATTTTCTATTTATTTTTGGTCTTGATTCATATTTCCTTTATTCTTAATCTTTTGTGTTTCATAAAATTTCGAGTAAATGATTCGTGGTTATGCACTACGTTTACCGCATAGTGGCCGTTAATCATAAAAAGAGATTTTACATCATTATCTAAAAGGGAAACACCGATCAACAACTCAGCAAAAGCAAATGTTTGTGCTCGACATCCAAAAGTAAAGACTCCATAGTCGGTACCATAAGACCACAACCCAAGACTGAACACAAAAGTCATGAACTTACAAAATTGATATGCTAAAAAGCCACACTTTTCTTCAGTTGCAACATTTTAAGATTTAATAATTTTTTACCATCATATCAAAACTTGTGATTAAACTTGATCCATCCCTTACGAAGCACCGTAGAGTGACTCTTGGCCCAGTTTCTGAATTGGACATCCACCTTTTCCAAGTTCTTGTTATAAACTTTAACGGAGAATCCCTTTATAAGATCATAACTCTTCTTCAAAAGTCGACGTACTTTCCAGACGAAATCTGGCAACCTCGGTCTGCTACTCACATCAGATTTTGTCATTGTTTTGGGGTAGTTATTACATTAAACATTCTTCGCCCTTAGGTTGATTTCCTCCTTTATGATGCAAGCAATTAGGATACTGAAATCTTTTCCAAATTCATTTACTCAAACGTTTTAACAATAGGGCCGGGGGATGTTGTGTAATGTAAAACTAACTCAATTTCCTCCGCCTTCTCATTTTGTTATTCTTTTCCTTCTAATCCTCGGAACATTTAATACACCAAACGACAGAGTTTAACAAAAAAAACACACCTACAATAAAAAGATCACCACTCCTGGGAAATTAAAAGACTGTATGGTTAGTTTGTTCGCGTTCATAACTCATTGGGGTACTATTATTCATTTAACACAAAATTCCCATGATGAGAAACCAAGAAAGGTTGCTGTACGATCAAAGTCTTACAAGCCCAGAAGCATGGCCACACCAGTTTGGTCTTTATGCTGGCATTATTTAGTGTGAAAGATAAGCATGCTAGCATACTGGGTTATAGGAACATTTTTCTTATCTATTTATATCTAGGTCTCCTGTTGGGAGAATAATGCTTTGGGGGTCAAGTGGGACGCTATAATTGAGAAAGTGAAGAGAAGGCTCTTTCTAGACCTTATAGGTATCAGGTATGAGAATCGAAAATTTATCGTTTTGAAATGTGTGAACGATGATCATGCCCGCATTTATCATACTCTCCTGGTTAAAGATGTGATAGATAAAAATGGTCCTCGTTGGAACTTGTCATTATGTGCTAACGATCTCCCATATTCTGTGCTGGAAAAAATTCAGTCTATTGCTATTTCAGTTTCTCCTTTTGCCCAAGACTCTTTAGTCTGGCAGCCTAGTAAGTTTGGTGATGTGACTGTCAAGGAAGCTTACAAATGGTTGTTGTCTAATAAGAAAAATTTAAACTCTTTTTGTAAAGACCGGAAGTTCTTTTGGCATCTACGTTGTCCCCAGAAAATTAGGTCTTTTATGTGGCTCGTAGCTCATAATAGGATACCTGTTCATGAGACTCTTTATCGTGTTGGTATTGGTACATCCCCTGAATGCCCACTGTGTCACAATCATTTTGAAATTGAACTCCATCTTTTTTTCGAATGCCCTGTGGTTCAACCTATTTGGACTACGCTTGCATGCAGGTGGAATTATAGATTTCAGTTAGAACCTATAAGTCCGTCTTGGCTTATCCAATTATGTTCTACAAAATTTGTGGATACCAAAATATGGATCGCCACGTGGACATAGGGAAGACACGAAGATCCGTCCTGAAGATCCTACACGTGATACGAAAATCTTCGTCAGAGACTCATCAAATCAAGTCAGAGTCACCATTATTGACAAATTGACGAGGTAAAAACTATGTGCGAGATGGTGTTTCGTCAAGAGGTAAACTTTGCGAGGAACATGAGTTATGAAGGATCTATGGAGTACCCTACAAGGAAAGCCACGAAGTAGAAGAGGACGAAGAAAGATTACTTGGCAGAAAAGGCAAGTCGCGAAGTAGATAAATTATGGAGCAAGAAAAGAGACAGGTGGCCCGACAGACCCATGTGAGAATAGCAAAAGAAGGGGAAAAACTTTATGGAAAATGGTCCAGGTGAAGTATAAAGCACCTCCGCGAGAATGTTGCGAGGTAAAATGAGCTGTAACCCATTTGGGTTGATTAGCCTATAAATAGAGACCCTTGGGAAAGATTAAGGGGGGCAGATTTTAGTAGGTGGGAGTGCTAAGTCTAGAGTTAGATTAGGGTTTCCTTATATTGAAGAACTTGTATTTTTGTTAATTTGAATGATTCCATCAATAAAAATATTTGTGTTTATATTACTTAGTATGACTTAGATTTCGGTTACGATCACTTTGGGTGCACTACTGGGTTTCCAGTAGTTACATTTTGGCGTCCAGAAACAGGGAACTTAGATTGAAGATTCATTCTCATCTAAGGAGTAGAGAGAAATCGAAGTTGTAGGAGAAAGAGAGATCTTAGTGAGACATCCCATTTAAATACCAGGGTTTAAAGGATAGCCGGTAGTGAAACTAGGATAGATTGATGACTAGAACACCAGATCGAGCGGCACACATGATAGCGACGAGGAGGAGCAAACGATTGGAGGCTAAAAGAGGAGGAAGAATAGAAAGAGGAGGAAGAATGTAAAGAGGAGGAAGAATGGAAAGAGGAGGAACATCAGCTGCAGGAGAGAGACAACATGTGAACCAGCGGGAGAATGAGGAGGCCAACGATGATCGTTTTCGAGAGGGTTTTGTACATACTTCCGACTCGGAAACTGTTGCGGGAGAAGAGATGACTCGTGAGGAAGTAGAGGAGAACATTGGTGAAGAAGACATGACGTTGGAGAAGCTAAGGGAGACGCAATGTATTGAGAGGGAGCGAGACAGAGATTTAGCAGAGCAACATGCCCGATTGACGAGACAAAACGCCAGATTAGTGTTGTAGAATCTCCAGCTGAACGAGGAAATGACATCCGAAGTCACGGATTCAGAGGTGGACACGACATCATCGGAGGTAAGGGAGTTACGACGATAAAGATACACCTGTGAGGATGACGGAGGAGAGAAAATAAAACGGCGGCGAAGAGAAAGCAGTGAAGAAAGAGAGTTGAGGAATGCACTGGAAATATCAAGATGGGAAGATCAAAGGTGGAGGTACGAAGAAGAGCGGAGGCACGAGGAAAATTAGAAGAGAAGAGAAGATGAAATACGGCGTGAATCCAATTAGAAGGATGAGGAGGAAAGGAGACGCGGTGAAGGAAGGCTCAGTGTGATGAGAAGAGACCGTTGGGAAAGAAACGAGGGAACCTGAACCAGGAAGTCTTGGATGAACTACGAGATATAAGAACACTGATAAATAATTCACGAAGAGTCAGTAGAGTACACCTGGCGGAGGAAATAGAAGAGGCAGATAAATATCCATTTACCTATGAGATAATGAACGCGGACATCCCAGAGAAATGCGTGCTACCAACGCTACCGAGCATATTCAGTGGGTCTGAAAGTGTTGTGAAACATTTGAAACAGTACACACTATCTTTGATGTAATGAGGGAGAAATGATGCGGTACTTTTTCGATACTTCCCCGCGAGCTTTGCCGGGGAAGCGTTAGCTTGGTTTGATGGACTACCAGAAAGATAAATTTCGTCGTTCAAAGACTTACAAAACATATTTCTGACCACTTATATAATAAACAGCACGTTGAGTCCAGGAATTGAGACTCTCTTCAAATTGAGAAGGAGACCCACAGAAAGCCTGCAAGGATTGGTGACGACGTGGAGAATGGTATGCAGCGAGCTTGCAGGGAGAATTGACGAGAAAATTTTTGTCTTAGATTTCGTGAATGCTTTAATCCCAACTGATTTGTTATACACTCAAATATTCATTATCCGAAACTCTCTGACGATGAATGAATTGAGAGAGTACCAAGAGCATACATAGCCTTGGAAGAAAAGCAGAGGCAAGTTAGCGAAATGACATTGGTTCCAGCGAAAGAAGGAAGTTCAAGGATATTACCAAGGGAAGTGCATGTCGTGGAGAATGACCCAAATCCTGAGAAGGGAGAACCTTCGGCTCCGATCCTAGCGAAGCTTGTAGTTGTATCAAGTGGAGATCAAGAATGGATCGATCAACAAAGGTACGAGGAGTCAAGACGAAAAAATTACGATCCACGAAGTTACAATGCAGGTTATCAACAAAGGAATAACCATGGACCTAGATTTGGAGAGCGGAGACCAAATACACCAGATTTTGAGGATTTTAAGCTCCCTAGGCTTAACACGACCGTGGAAAAGATATGGGAGGCAATAGTATTGACAAAGGAGATCCTTCCACCACCCAATTTGGGAAGAGAGCCACCCCCAGGGACCAGGAGTCATGAGTTCTTCAAATATCATTATTTTCATGGGAATCATACGAAGGACTGTCGAAACATTTGACGGATTATACTTCGTTTGATAGAGTAGGGAAAACTCGCACATTTTCAGGAAGGCTATGTACCACCGCCACCACCTCGTGACAATTAGCAGACATACCGAATTGAAATAGATCGTGGAACACAACATCCGAATTGTAATATGATAATACATGCAGCGAAGTGCATCCAAAATTTCCATGACAACATACTTAAAAGAGTAAATAAGAGGGATTTCGAGGGAAATGAAATATTCAGCGTTACAACATAAGAACCATTAGAGGAATGGAGAAAAGGGAGATAACGTTCTCATCGAAGGATGCACCCGAAGGAGGAAGTTCCCACACGAACCCCTTGGTTGTAACCTTGAATTTTGGGAAGTACTCAAAGTGGGGAGAAGATCAAGACGAAAAGAAGAAAATTTGGGAAATTGACAGAATCTTGGTAGATACAGGGAGCTCGGTCGATATACTCTTTTACCATGCCTTCAGAACCGTGGGGTACAAAGACTCTGATTTCGTACCATCGACGTACAACATATATGGGTTTAATGGAGTTGCATCTAAGCCGAAAGGAGAATTAGTGGTAAAAAAAATTGTTGGAGAGATGGAAACGAAAGTCACAGTCTGCGTGATAGACATAGACTCACCTTACAATGCTCTCATAGGGAGATCCTGGATACATGGGGTAAAAGTGATTGCGTCTACATATCATCAAGCAATACGATTTCCTATGTCAAGTGGAACTGGTGAGATAAAAGGAGATATCTTAGATGCACAAGATTGCATTAGGAAGGATGTCAATAACTATGAGGAGAAACAAAGAAAGAAAATCGAACAAAGGAAGAAGGCATGCGAAGAAAGAAGAGCTGAGCAACTGATGGTAAATACAAACGGGACATGTGAAGAGTTAAGCGCGACACCAAGAGACTTAGACGAGGAGGCAGAAAAGACAAGTGATGGCGATAAAGAGCGCGAGATGACTCCAGAAAAGGGAGGTCAAGCCGAGATAAAGCAAAGTGGAAAGGTAAGGAAAGGAAAAACGACTGAAGACGGCGAGGCATCGAGAAGTGAGAAAGAAGCCGGTAAAGAAAAACAAACCCCGAGAGGAGGAGTAAAGGCGAACACTTTTAAGCGTAAGAAGGCGTTGAAACGAGAGGCCGATGAGAATGTTGAATTGTGTGATAAAGACAATAAGGCTAACGAAGAAGAAGAAATGGAGCGATTGAAGGAAGAACTCTACCAAGAGAGAAGGAAGAAGGAAAAATTAGTGAAGGAATGCAGGTTGGAAAGACAAAATGAGAAACTTATAATTAAGAATAACATTTAAAAAGGAAGCAAGAGGGGAGTAGTACACAAAGAGGAGATTATGCTCCAAAAAAGGTAGCTGAAGGATGTCGCGACTACCGGCGAGATAGTAAGGGACGAGGGGAACAAAACGAATGAGAAAACTTAAAAGAGAGCTATAGAGAATAGCAGGAGAGAATTCAGAGAAAGATAATATCTAATGCAACAATCAATGAAGGCCGGCAGGAGAGGAAACAATACCCAAATAATAGAAAAGGCAACCGGGATGCAACCCAAACTAACAAACAAGTGTGCAAATAGAGAACCATGCAAACCAGAAGTAACAGCACTGCTCTCGTTAAGGCAAAGAGAAAATGAAAATCTGCGAAGTCTAGAGGCGAGATGGGACGCGATTTGCATGGATCTAAATGGGAGGATTTCAGAGGAAGATTTAGTGTGCTCATTTATGTATGCATTATCAACTAGGCATCCGTTATTCATGACGTTGTTTAAGATCAGAAACGAATTAAAGAGGTATCAGTCTCAGCACATTCGCATGGAGGAAGAACGCTGATAATGGAGGAAGAGTGATAGAAACCAGTTGAATGTACTTAATTCAATCTATCAATTAATAATGTCTCGAATTTCAAAAGGATAGCAATGAAAATTCTATGAATTTTGATAATTCGTATTATGAACATGAATTTCACAAGAGCAAGGTAAGACCTCACGTTAGAAGGCAAATAAGATTCATGAATAAACAGTTTCTAGGGAAACTTAAAACCTTCGCCTAGGAATGCTGAGAATCCACGGCATGCACCCTAGTTCGCATGAAAGTGCAAGAGGCAAGACCTAACGCATGTCGTGAACAACTCTCAGAGAGATAATCTAGGGACAATGATAAGACCTATCCTCTGAGGGTCCCTTTTTATGATGGACTTCAGTAAGGGGTGCAGAAATATGACCAAGGCATCGACGTATTCGGTTGAGCTGCGGGTGCTTGGGACGTCTGGAGCATTATCGGCCATGTCCGTTTGGCAAGTCTTGGCTACGATGCACTCGATCCCAAAGAAACCTCACTTAGGGTGTGTCTTTGTAACCCCAAGCTATATCGGCGAAGGAGATAAGAAGTCGCGAAAACAACTGACTATCGTAATTACTGGATGGGAGGAGACCAATATGCATGTTAGGGTTACCCTCCTTGAAGGGGAAATCAGGGGGAATATAAAGGGATGACACTCTCCAGATTAGGGAGCTGTGTGACCAAAAAAGACGGTAATGTCATGGGGCTAATGTTCATGGGAATAGGTAGGCCTGTCGCATTGTCGCGGAGAAAAATAAAATAAATGTTAAGACGAGGTAGATGGATTATTATTCGCAAGGGTAATAAGCGCCTGATACTTCGTCGAATTAAAATCCCTCAAAAGGGATGAGGCAAAATAAGACCTTAACTAGGAGGCGCAATAAGACCTCGTAAAGCCATAAGGTAAACGTAAATTCGTGCAACAAGGGATAAGCATGAAATTTGACTAATAATGCGACACTGTATTGATCAGCTAATGCTCAACAAGAACAAGAGGCAAGTATATACTTTTTAATTTATGTTCTTCTTTAGCATTATCCTCACAGTACTCAGCGTCTTTCCAAAGTATATACTTGGTACGAAGTTCGTCTAACGAAGGTAAAGGAACGAGATAGAGGTAAACTCAAAAACACAAAGAAGAGGTAAATACATTATTTACATACAAATAAGTCTGCCCCTAAGATTGAGAGTATTAAGCCGAAATAAAAGTTAAGATTACAAGAATATCAAAGTTCGAAAAAGTCATATGTCCTCAATCATCTCTTTCATAATCCTCGTCGGATTCTGTATCCTCGCAATCATCCTCTTCATGAACCTCGTCGATTTCAGTATCCTCGCCAATAGGGGATGACTCATGGACGGTAGGAATTAATTCTTTGGCAACGGGATCAGGCTCATCATCAGAAAATACTTCGAGATTCATAGGAACGCGAGGAATACCTTGGGAATCATAGAACTCGTTAAAGAGCGGGACCTTCTCGTCCTGGGCATTTATGTGAAGACGCTTTGCCATCAGGGTTGCGTCCTTCACCATCTGATCGAGATCCTCCTGCAGAAACTGGACATCCTCTTGGAGAGTGGGGACCTTATTAGAAAGATCGTCCTTCTCCTGTGATAGAAGAGAAACCTGATCCTTAAGCTCTTGCTCATGTTCTGAGGAATGATCGAATTAAACGGGTAAGTCATCATCAAGAGAAAGGCAGTGCCAAGGTAACAAAAAAAAGGAGACTCACGGTGAAGACCAGATGAGATTTTCCTCTCTTCTGCAAGTTGCTCCTCTAGATGGAGAATACGAGCTCTAGACTTTTTCATCAGTTCACGAGTTTCCCGAAGTTCCACGAGATGAGCCATACTGCGATGTTGTTCCTAAAAAGTAAAAAATCTACTTTAAAATTCCACGAAATACCATAAGGGGAAAATGAATGATTAGCTCAGACAAAGACTCACCAAACCCATTATGGCAGAATGTTGCTCAAGAGAAAGGTTCAAAGAAGCGTTCAAAATAAAAGATTGATCTTCAGCCAAAAAATCGTTAAAACTGAGAGAAACCAAAGACTCAGTAGCCTCAGACCTTAAGGAGGGATTTCTGCGAGTCGAAACAAAAATATCTCTTAAAAATTTAGGGTTAGGAAGAAGATCAGGCTCCTCCACTTCGTTTGCTTGATGACCCCCTCTAGACGAAATAGGTTCGGGAAAAGGAGCACTACTCGACGGGATAGTTTTGCCAGACGAACGAGGATACTGACGAGGAGAGCAACCAGTGCGAGGTAGTACTTAGGAATGGAATTGGATCAAGCTGTCCATATCCAAGACATGAAGACGACGCTGTGAAGTGAGAAAGGTGGGAGGATCGTCCTGAAATCCATGAAGTTAAGGGGTGAAGAGAGAAGAAGAAAGCAAGTTAAGGAAGAAAAGGATAACTAGGTAGTGGCGGAAGGAGCCCCAGAATGTTGGCGTTTCCTCAAATTCTTAGCAGGGCCATCCGTTGTTTGAGGCTCATTCTCCTGAAATTGGGAAGTCAGGAATCAACAAAAAAAACGACCAAAAGGAATGCCACGAGATACGAACCTGTGTTTGGACTGGTTTTTTAGAACGGTCTTTCAGCATACCAGGCGGGGGAAGAGGATACTGAGACAGAAACAGGGACGTTAGAAGACAATAAAATAAAGTCAATGAGACCAAAGAAAGATAAGACTAACCTCGTTGGGCATCTTATGCTAGCGAAATCGACCTGCGTCATACGCCGGGAGATGAGCATGTTGAGGGAGAGTACCAGTGCGAGCAGCCCCATTCTCGTCGAGACCCCACACCAGAGGACCTTCTGCTATTAAAGGGAACATCATCCAGTTCTCATCACTAGAAAAACGAAGATACTTATTTCGTTTCGTACCAACAGGATCAACATTTAAAAGAAGGGCCTTGGATGGGTCATCCAAAGTTTTGCGAGAAAGTTTGACGCCCCACTCCTGATAGGCTCTCGTGGTCATATCTTGGCCAGTGTAATTCGTAGAAAAGGATTCAATGTTGTAATCCACGGGAACAAAACTTTGCATCGAGAGCGGAATCTGGGAAGTATCGCCATTAGACATTCTGACAAATTCATTAGCAATACGGATGGCATTTCCACTCAACCGATAGACGCCTCGCTGAAGCTTGACTAGGATTTCATAAAAAAGAGGGTTATTCGGATCATACAGGGGAAAAGAAAAACCCTCTCTCAGTTGACCAGCGGTGATCAACATCTTGGTAGAAGACCAAGTTTCTGTTTGAATCCATCGGTAATTTAATCCATGAGCTTGGTTGCAGTAATAGGAGGAGAAACGGAGGAATCGATCGCCGGAGATAGAGAAATACCCAACTTATGAAGATCGGCTTTAAATTCCTCATAAGTTATGGATGTAGTAGGATTGGAAACTTTCTTGGGAGCCATTGGAGGAGAGCTAAACGAAACCTAAATTTACAGAAGGCATGAGAAGGAAGAAGAGAAGGTAAAGGTTATAAGGGACAGAGAAAAGGGATATTTATAGAGGTGACTGGTCAAATCAAGTTACACACGATCGAAGAATTCAAACTGGTGATCAGCGGTTACACGAGAAAAATACCACGTGGAAATCATTGAGGGGAAGGAGTGGCGGTTATCTAACTTCAGACGGTTCTTAATCTTCTTTCCCTACGATCGAGAAGAATAAGAAAAGGCAAAATGTGGATACCAAAATATGGATCGCCACGTGGACATAGGGAAGACACGAAGATCCGGCCTGAAGATCCTACACGTGACACGAAAATCTTCGTCAGAGACTCGTCAAATCAAGTCAGAGTCACCATTATTGACAAATTGACGAGGTAAAACTATGTGAGAGATAATGTTTTGTCAAGAGGTAAACTCTGCGAGGAACATGAGTTATGAAGGATCTATGGAGTACCCTACAAGGCAAGCCAAGAAGTAGAAGAGGACGAAGAAAGATTACTTGGTAGAAAAGGAAAGCCGCGAAGTAGATAAATTATGGAGCAAGAAAAGAGACAGGTGTCCCGACAGACCCATGTGAGAATAACGAAAGAAGGGGAAAAACTTTATGGAAAATGGTCCGGGCGAAGTATAAAGCACCTCCGGGAGAATGTTGCGAGGTAAAATGAGCTGTAACCCATTAGGGTTGATTAGCCTATAAATAGAGACCTTTGGGAAATATTAAGGGGGGACATAGTTTAGTAGAGTGGAAGTGCTAAGTCTAGAGTGATATTAGGGTTTCCTTGTATCGAAGAACTTGTATCTTTGTTACTTTGAATGATTTCATCAATAAAAATATTTGTGTTTATATTACTTAGTGTGACTTAGATTTTGGTTACGATCACTTTAAGTGTACTACTGGGTTTCCAGTAGTTACAAAATTGTCTTTCAATTGACTGCAGGGAGTAACTTTAATTCCGTTTCTTTTGTGGCATATTTGGCTTGCTCGTAATGAACTTGTTTTTAATCCAACTCCTTTTAGGAGTCTTTTTGTGTTAGGGAAGGCATATCGTGATGTCGAGGAGTATCAATTTAGCATGCCATATCGCGAATGTTCTAGTACTAAACAACAAATGCTAATCTCTTGGAAACCACAACAGCTCCTTCTATTAGACTTAACTCTGATGGTGCTGCTTCTTCTCTTGCAGGAGCAGGGATCGGAGGAGTTTTGCGAGACTTTGGAGGTCAGTTCTTAGTTTGTTTTGCGAGCCACATATATCATAAAGGCAACACCGTTGCAGAAATTTGGGCAATTAGGCAAGGTCTTCTTTTGGCTATTCAACTCGGCTACTCTTTTGTGGAGGTTGAGACTGACTCCGCTTATGCTATTCAACTCATTCGTAAGTTAGTTCCCATCCCATGGTATCTCAAACATTTGGTTGAGGATATCCATTTTTTGGTGAAGTTAATTGGCAATGTTTTGTTTACACATATGTATAGAGAAGTGAACTGTGTGGTGGATTTTTTGGCTAAGAAAACAACTCAATGTAACATGAATGATGTCTGGATTTCTACTCCGATCCAGATTTCATCATTGCTAAGCTTTTTGCTGATACTCGGGAGAGGGCCTACCCCCGTTTTGTTAGGCCCTGGTTTTTTGATAGTTATGCAGTTTACCAAAGAAAAAAATGTGTGAACAAAGTAGTTAGAATCCTAGTTAGCAATTCGTAGTTCGGAGAACGTACGAAACGTGGTATGTACGAGTATTATTCGGATTTATGAATATCAAATTCGGTCAAAAATCCGGTCAACGGTTCGTGATACGGCAGTAATCCGGAAAGGAATACGTACGTGTATAATTCGTTTTAAAGATATCAATTCGTCTTTGAAAGTTCGGCATATAGGTAATTAATATGAAATACATTTTTGAGGCTATATGGTATGATTTATGCACAGAAAATGTATATATTGATAATACAACAGTTATAATCACCAAACAGCGAGCAGCCCGGTGGTTGGAGTATTCTTCAGAATTAGAGCTGGCAAACAAGCCAAAACCCGCGGGTTAACCCGTGCCCGGCCCGTGAAAACCCGATCTCGGCTCGGCTTGTTTTGAAACAAGCCGGGTTCGGATTGTAGAAATGTCGGCTTGTGAGTAAACGGGTTAACCCGTCCCGTCCCGTGAACCCGCAGGTTCAACCCGTAAACCCGTGACTGAGCTATCTTCACCTATAAAAGACACGGATAGGTTTCTAAACAGAGCAAAAGTTTGCAACTAGTTCGTATAAATGATGCATAAGTTTAGCAACCAACTACCAATACTTCTATACAAGTACACAATCCCAGATACAACAAAAGGTATCCAGATGTTTTATTTGTTAAGAACATCTATAAATGGATAAATACATGAATACAAAGAAAGACCGTAAACTCGGAGTTGAAAAAGATTCGATACCCTTATAATGACTTGCATATACAGACATTTTCTTGGCAATTAGTAGGTGCAATATGCACATTAGTCAACAGTTATGGTTCATGGCTTTTTTTAAAGTCCATGTGTTTGTGTTCAACAAAAACAAAAACCATTAGTATGCCCAATTAATATATTAAACTTTCTATTAAAGTAACAATAATTGAGAAATTTGGTAACTAAAATCCACTTTAGTTCTTCGAAAAGACGAAACGATAAAGATTAGGAGAAAGAAGTACTGTATTTTTCTTTTTTGCTGTCTCTTCTCTTGGGTTAGTTTGGTGGGCATTGATCAGATTGAAAACCTCCTATAAATACACGTTATCACTGCGTATATTCAACACAAACTCACAAACACTTATTGTCATCCGCTTCATTTGTAGGTGCACCACAAAAAGAAGAAAGCAATGGCTTCCTCTTCCAAAGTACTAGCCCTCTTTATTGTGATACTGTTTATAGGAAGTTCTAATGCTAAATTCTCAGTAAATTATTACTCCAAAGTCCAAATCATGTAAGCATATTTTCTCTACTGTGAAATCTGTTGTTAGCGCAGCGGTATTCAAAGAACGAAGAATGGGTGCTTCTCTTCTCCGCTTGCATTTTCATGACTGCTTTGTCAATGTAATTTTCTTCTTTACGCTATTTAACTTTTCCTTTTGCCAGTGGATTTCTCAAATTTATTCATGGATTGACAGCTTTGGTATTATTGATTATCTCGTGTACTTTATCAGGGATGTGATGGTTCAATTCTGCTCGATGACGCATCAAATTTCACAGGGGAGCAAAACGCGAATCCTAATCAGAATTCTGTGAGGGGGTTCAATGTTATTGATGATATAAAGACTGCAGTAGAGAAGGTGTGCCCAGGGGTAGTGTCATGTGCAGATATCCTGACAATGGCTGCTCGAGAATCTGTTGTACTCGTAAGTAGTACTCTGATCAGCTTTATGTTCTCATTACGAAGAAGAAAATAATAGATGTTGCCAATTCTTCCTATTGGCATGCCAAAGTATAATGAACACAGAGCAAAAGTGAATAGCTTAATCGAGGTTGTGCAACCGATTGAGTTCAACCCTTGGCTGTATGGACAAGAAAAGATGGCTTAATTAGCAACCCTTGTCAGTTCTGAAACGGGTGGGCTAACGTGTGAACCCGAGGGTTCAACCCTTACGGGCATGGGTTGAAGAAATGATAACCCGTGAAGAATTTCAACCCGCGGATTTCAACCCGTATTAACCCGAACCCGTGTAACCCGTAACGGGCAAGCCCCGATCCGCCCGTTTGCCAGCTCTATTCAGAATGCATAGGACGTGGGTTCAATTCACATTGCGCCCATAATTTTTAAAAGCTCTTTAGAAAGGAAGGAAACGGGCTGAAACAGTGAGAACCGGACTGACTCAGTCCAAGTCGAGCCAATGACACGAACAGACAACTGTCCGAATTGCATCAGCCTATAAATCGCGTCCTCGTATAATTCGCGACTAATTCGGATTTCCCGTAAAGTACACGTACTTGGTTCGGAGTTGGAGTGGGACGTCCGTATTGTTCGGTCCCGATCAAAACGTGAAAATTCGCGAATCTGTCGCCGAATTCCTAACTAGGGTTAGAATTGCATTATGGTGCCAACAGACATCCATGCAAGAACCCAGGTATTTAACAATTCTAAATTCCAAGTAGTACTCCCTCCCCTTCTTGCTTAGTCTAGGTTAACGATAATACTAAAATCTGGGCTTTGATGAAAAATATTGAATAAAAAAAAATACACAAACTCATTAATTAAATTTCTAACTCTTAAATCGTTAAATTAATAAAAATATAAAGCAAGCACCTCGCTATAATTTAAACCGAAAACCTTGTATACTAGAAATCAAAATCTATCCTATCAAAATTAAAACTCAATAGCAAAAGAATATATAAATCAATAAACTAAAATCTCTTTATGAAATTGACCTAATATTTGCATTCTAAATATTTTATTTACCTTCGTATATCATGTACCGTTTTCTTCTACTTGCCTTCGGTTCTTAATCCTCAATGACCCCCATCTGTTGTGGTATTCAACGTCTACAAATAGCAAAGCAAAGCCTATCCTCTTCGACATCACGAAAAACCCATATTTGAATAGTAACACCTTCTTCCAAGTCCTTATTAGCATGTACTAATTGATTCCAACCACTAGTAAGAACCATAAGACTACCCCAATCCTTGAATATCATATGGAATTTTTGTAATCGATTATCCAATACTTTAACATTAATCCCATTTGCAAAATTCTCTCCCTCCTTCAACAATGATGGTAGTATCTCCTCGGTAACAAATCTTCTATTCAAACTTAATCTTGCTTGACTATCAATAACATCGCCCATGTACAATTTCTTAGTAGTCGAGACTATTGGATACGGCTGTGCTATTTTATTAATTTTTTGCTCCATTAGATCTATATCAAGAATATTATTACCAAAAAGCTCAACTTCTTGCAATGGAATAAACGGTGCGGAGGAGAGACTGGTCTCATACCTGAATTGTGATCAATTATGGTTTCTTTCAAGTAGTTTGGAAAGAGTTTTATAGAAACCCAAGGTTAAGTTCACAATACCTTCTTTTTCATGATATACAAGATACAACACCCTTCTATTGTTAAAGATGAAATTCTGTTAGCACGTCTTCTTGAAACTGACAACACTTAGGCCTACATAATACACAATATACCTTTTTTTGTTATTCTGACCGGTAAAGATACACAATACACAATATACCATCGTAAAAAAAAATCAAATAAAAATCAAATACGATTCAAATGAACCGCAGACGGTTAACCATACTGGCAACACTTGCGGGTAATATGGTGGCTATACATATTCTAATATGCATGATAGTGGTGGAATTGAAATTTTTTTATCTAAACGGGAAACATCGGTCATCAACTCCACAAAAGCATATATGTTTGTGCTCAATATTCAAAAGTAAGACCCCAACCCCAACACTGAAGACAAAACTAGCGTACCTACAAAATATGTATCCTAAAAAGCCACACTCTTCTTCAGTTGCAACAGTTTAAGATCCAGAATTTTCTTATCATCATATCAGAACTTTTGATTAAACTTGATCCGTCTCTTACGAAGCACCATGGAGTGACTCTTGGCCCAGTTTCTGAACTGGTCATCCACCTTTTCCAAGTTCTTGTTATAAACTTTAACATCCCTTTCTAAGATCTTAACTCTTATTTAAAAGTCACCCGTACTCCCCGGACGAAATCCACTGGTAATCTCAATCTGCTACTCACATCAGATTGTGTTAGTACCATTTTCCGCCCTTAAGTTGATTTCCTCCTTCAATTACAAATCTTGCCAGTGAAACATTGGGAGAAACGCATACCTCGTCTACCATCCCCGCCAACAATTGGGAAGCTGAAATCTCTTCCAACTTCATTTCCTCAAAAGTTTTTGCAACAAGGGGCAGTTGTGTAATGTAAAACTAACTCAATTTCCTCCGCCATCTCATTTTGTTATTCTTTTCCTTCCAATCCTCTGAACATCTAATATGCCAATGACATAGTTTAGCAATAAACACACTTCTACAATAAAAAGATCACCACTCCTGGGAAATTAAAAGACTGTATGATTATATGGTTAGTTTGTTCTCATTCATAATCGTTGGAGTAGTATTATTCAGTTAACACAGAATTCCCGTGAACGCTTGTTGCAGGATCAAAGTCTTACAAGCCCAAAAGCATGCCGCACCAGCTTGGTCTTTATGCTCGCATTGTTTTTTCTGAAAGATAATCATGCTAGTTCTGGTTGTAGGCAGATTTATCTCCCAATGATTTATCTATATATCTTGGTCTCCTGTTGGGAGAAAAATGCTTTGGGGTCTAGTAAGTGGGACACAAAGTGAGGAGTAGGCTCTCGTCAGCGTTCTTTCTAGACCTTATAGGTATCTCGTATGAGAAACAAAAGTTTATCATTTTGAAATGCGTGAACGAAGTAGTTAAAATTGCCTTCACACGTATATATTCAGAGCAAAAACCTTTTTTTTTTGCTTGATCAATCAAAGAGAATAGATTAAAATGGAAGTGATACACCTACCGATCCCAAATAAAATCCCGAAAACGGATCGTGTGGTCCTGGGAATGCCTCTTTGCATTGGAATTATAAATGGTGTGGCGCAGGTCACATTTCTTATTTCATGCGGGAGAAAATTCAGGAGGTTGATTTCGGTCGATTATCATTTTTCCTAAATTAAAATGCACATGCATAAAGAAAATAATTTAAAATGTATATATGCTCGATGCGAGTGAATACAACTGATAAATAACGAAAAGCCCACAAAAATAAAATTAAAGTTAAAGTAGAGAAATTTCTAAATGCAAAGAATTTCGACAGAAAAAGACACAACCGACCAAAAAGCCAACTCCAACTATAATACTAAATCTTGGTTTTGATGAAAAAATATTGAATAAGTACAAAAACTCATAAAATTAACCGAAATGTTATCACAGCCCCACTCTGCGCCCACCTGATGTGGCAAATTTTAATCCAAAAGCCACCTCGCTAATTTAAATCCAAAAGCCAAAACCTTGTGTATTAGAAATCAAAATCTTATCCTAACTTTTACAAAATGATACTGATAAGCGACTTAGTATTTCCACACTAACTCAAGGTACTGACATGTGCAGAAGGATTAGGGTACAAGTGTATATGCTAGTTAATTAGTATTAGCTGCTTTACTAATTACTGACTTTGAACTTGGAAGTAAAGAGGACATTTCATTTCATTTCATTACTCAAGTTCTATATCTTTGTTACACAACCGCTCAAGGCTATTTATAGCCAAACTCAAAAAACACTCACACAATAAGGTGTTGCCACGACTCAAAACATGTGGCATCAAGTGGAGTCACTAGTCAGTTTAATGTTAATCTAGAAGTGGATTAATCTTATCACTAAGTTGGGCGGGTCCCACGGAATAATGTGGTCAGCCACATTTTCAAATGCCAACAATACATTACACTCCCCCTTGGATGACCACAGTTGCAATAGTAAAGTTCTCCCGATTCTTCTTAAGGCGAAAAAAAATGGTGGGCCACCCACAAGGCATGTTCACACAACACTGGTAGATTTGAAGTGATGATGGTCGTCACGAATTTTCTCCTGTCGCCGAAACCGTGTCAGGAAAACCATTTAGGAAAAAACCTGAACTTGGAGTGAGCTTGATCACCGCCATGAAATGCTTCCTCTGTCAAAGTTGCGTCAGGAAAAACCATTTAGGATAAAACCCGAGCTTAGAAAGAGGGTGATCGCCGCCACAAAATATTTTCTTTGACAGGATTTACGCCAGGAAAACCACTTGGGATAAAACCTTAGCACCGAGAAATACTTCCACCATAAAAAATTGCGTTAGGAAAACCACTTGGGGACAAAACCTGAACGCTTGTGCCAGGAAAACCGCTTGGGAAAAAACTTGACCACCAAAATTCAGAATAATGCCGACGTCGAAGAGCATGTTGCCTCGTTAAAAAACCTCGTCTGGAAAACCACGTGGGACAAAACCAGACCAAAGGAAAAGAGTATAACGGACGTCGCCCAATGACAGTGCTGGATACGTATATGCTTCCTCGTTAAAACCTTGGCAAGAAAAACCCTTCGGGACAAAATCTTAGCGAAGGAAATAGAGTACAACGAGTTTAAGTCCAGACAATGATTTTACGAGTTTACTCTCCCTGAAGCATGACATCTTAAAGCGGTTGGTGGTGCAAATATTATATAACCTTTAGAAAACTGCTTTACCATTTGCAGTTTATGGAGGATTGGTTGCAGGTCTTGCGCCGAGTGTACCACTAACAATGTACACCTCGCATTTAGATCCTCCACTTATTGCACACCAAATTTAGTTTTCCGCTTTAACTTCAGGCATAACAATGAAAGGCCTTTTGTAAACTCATAAATACCGTAGAATTAATTTCAGCCTCTAAAAGTGTAACCTGCAAAACAATAGTTAGAACACAACAAGAGAATGCATGCATTATATTCGTATATGGTACTTCTGGACCATAAAGTATTATTTCTACGTACGTATCAGATAGATCGATCACTTCCCATTTTTGGGAATCACATAGTAATGGTGTAAATTTTAGTAGCACAATAAGTATTACCAGTATCAAAAGTTAGATACTCTAGTCTGTGCTAGCATATTCTCGAATTTCTGGCCGAGAAATATTTCAATTTCGACGAGATCTCACAGTTTAGTTTAAGCGTGGATTTTAGCGCTATTAAGTGCTCGTTAAGAGGCCAAGGATGATACCATCAACTTATCCAGACTTTAGTCATTTTTCAACATTTCAAAACACACAAAGGATTGTTCACAAAATTCTCCTCTTCTAACTGGTGATTATGACTTGATTTCAAGCCTCACATAGTTCATAAAGTCAGGTGGCTGCCTGAGTTGGAAACTCGAATCCTTTAGGGATTCATTATATTCACTAGTCATGACAAGATGCAATATGAGTCCTTCATGGAATACCACGCTAAAGTGCATCTATATTAGGAGAATACTGTTTGTTTTACAGAATCAATCCTGGGGGGTTCAGCAGGAAAAACCCTTAAATCGCACCTTGAGCGATTATATTACTCTCTCTGCGCTTCATTTCAAACACCAGCCTGTAATATTCAGGCCTCATGATTTTTACGGTGTGAGTCGGATCCGAACTTTTGCGCTTTTTCGAGAGATTCCATCTTCTACCTTAGTTTGAGGTAACATGTCATATGCCTACGAATCACAATGTCGATGTTCCTCTACAGAGGGGTACACAACCATTATTGTAAACAGTAATCGACAATCATATACAATCTAACACATTCTCTAGTGCATGCACATTCATGAAAATTGCATAGACTGGTACCAGCGCCACTTCAAGGGCATCATGATATCCTCATTTTAATGAGGTATAAGCTTAGAGAATGTGGATCATATTCTGATGGTCTCCACGAGCACTATCCTTAGTCTCTCTTCAAGATCACTACATATAATAAAAGTGATTGGATTTTTCTTTAATGGGGCATATATGAGGCATTCTTTCACGCCTCAAGCGTGTCTTAACACACGACTTGGTCATTGCGAGATGCATGATTTAACCTGCTGTGACAAATTCTCGTGTCTGCATCCTCAAGCAAGTGACAAATAATATTTTCCCAGAGTTGCTGCAGTTATTTGTTTTAATCATGAGTAATCTCCAACACCTCAATTGCATCCATTATCTTGGTGTGAGAAAACAAATGAGATGTTTCACGCCAATTCTAGTGGCAGCCGAACTTTCTTTGATCAGGATAAAGCTTAATCAGATAACCTATTTGATTGTTGACATCTCTTACTGCAACCCTTAGGTGATGCCTGTCATATCCATGACTTCAAAGGAAAGCCCTTAAATTTGTCGACATAATACTTGCCATCTTCAGACGGCAGTCTTTCTCCCCGTGGTTAAGGCAGGAGAACCTTTTTAGGTTACCAACATAATTCGCACCATCCTCTTGTGGTGAATTTTCTCCCCCTGATTAAAGTGGGAGAACCTTAAAGGTTATCAACCTTGGTCACGCCAACTTCTGGTGGCGAGGTTGTCATTCCAACTTCTAGTGGCATCTTAGTTTTCCTGATCATGGCGGAAATATTACTATCTCATTTCTAGAAACTTCTGGTTCCATAATTGCCTTATTTTCAAAGGCAATTCTGCTCATCATGGTTTTTGGGTTTTAATTTAACTACACAAAAACTACCCAAAAACAGCTGCAGGCTCGGCAAGAGATGAGATATTTCACGCCGTTCCTTTTTGGCGGCTTACTTCCTCCCCCTAACGGCGGGAATACAGTCTCATCTTCAATAAGACATTACCAGCTCAGGGTTCTAAATGTCTTATGAATCGAAACCAACATATATAGTTAGGTGACGTTATGGAACAAACACGTAAGTTGTAAGGTTGCTTCCGAAGATATAATTGATGGTAAATAGTTGGTCGAGCAATAAACTAAAGATGCTTAAACAAAGAACTCAACTAAACCATGCCGAGTGCGCATATGTGCTAGGTATAAGCTCGATATAATACCAACTAAAGCCAAAGCATAAAAAGCCTATAAATTTACCACCAAAATAAATGGACTTAACTGGAAAGTCCAAAAATGGATGCGCAACCACAAGATTTGCACAAACAGTTTGGCAAAATCTAACATTACGTGTTAATATAACAAGATACTATCCAACGGATGTGTCTTTCAATACCACAAAGTATTGAAACTTGTCCATAGTGTAGGGTGAATAAGTCCTACAAATGCCACCATAAATCCTATACAAGATTGTTGGTGATTCAACGAATTACCATAATGCTTCTGTTAATGCCACTTAAATAGCCAAATGACTTAGGGAACAAACAACACAATTTACATCCTTAGCTTTTGGTTCTATAGAGGATGTCTATGAGCATTTCGTATCGTTCTACTCATTTTGGTAGAACTTGGGTGTCCAAATCATACATGCCCAAGCATGAATAATTCAAGGGTCATTAAACTTATGGCTAATGACAACGTGGAATTCGACTGTTCGAATTCTCCTATGGCACACCCAATAATAGAGAGCCTTACGTTTCTTTACAACGTGCTTCTGGTACAAAAAAACAAATGAAGTAACAAAATACTCCACAAAAATGCTCATTTATCGTTTCAAAGTGGTAATACCAAATATTCTAAGACTCAACGGATTCTTCTGGAGCCTGATAGAATATAAGGCAAATACTACACCACCAGATAAAATGATATACGCCTTCTGCAGACGTCTATCATACTATTCGAACCTGAAATGATATTTTACATTTCCCAAAACCTCTACAAGGTTACAGAATTGGTTCGAAAATTTGTGTTTGTTGTTCCGTTGTCTTTGAGACAAATATCTCTATTGTCTATTAAAATGGATAGATTACTTCAGGGATCCATATTCGTTAGTACAGATAGACGAGAGAAAAATAATAAAGCCATTAACAAAAGCATTTAGTAACTATGGGCTACTTCGGTAACCCAGAATTTAATGGCTTATTCCTGGAACCCAAAGACCACTTCTGGAGTCTAATATGATTTTTACAAGAAACCACAAATTACATGTTGGACTGCTTCTGGAGTCGGAAACATCTCATGGATTGCTTCTGGAATCCATTACTTACAAAAAATAAGCAAAGAAAACAAACAAAACTTAAAACAAAGGATAAACATCAAAACACATATGGTACTAATACAATAACAATAAATCTCCAACTTCGTCACCTTCAGAGTCAACGAAATATTAATTTACAAGTGTGCAAAAATGGATACACTTTGGCAAAATTGCCTCAAAATCAGTCATAGGTCACTTCAGGGACCGCTGATAGAAACTGGCTAGCACTTTATAACGGGTCACTTCTGGGACCGACTGGCTAGCGAAGCGCACTTTTGCATTCATACTATGCCACACGATATTCCAGCTTCTGGTGGAATAGTTTTAAATTTTCTGGCGATTATTAGGGCAAGAAGTATCAAATATACGCTATTCTTCAAAGACGCGATAATTTCTCACTTTAACGGTATTAAAACCGTTAGTACCATAGTAAAATGATAAAGAAAATTGATAAAGTTCACGGAGTTGCGATACTCACCATCCCATACTTACCAACAATTACAAATTAAAATATATATCACGTTGATATATATATTTGCGCCTTAATTAGGATAAAGTTCAATTTAACTGTACAAATCGAAACTTTAACCCGTTATGGTATCCTGACCAAAACAAAAATAATATAGGTAAGTACAAAATTAAGATCATATTTAATGAACATAAAACATAAAAAGTTAGGGAAGAAAAATATAATCTCCGTCGGTTATAGATGTTGCTCCCGCTACATCTCCTCTAATCGATCAAACGAACACACCGTAGTTATCGAGCAATTCGTGCTGATAACGTTTTATAAAATGATACTGATAAGCGACTTAGTATTTCCACACTAACTCAAGGTACTGACATGTGCAGAAGGACTAGGGTACAAGTGTATATGCTAGTTAATTAGTATTAGCTGCTTTACTAATTACTGACTTTGAACTTGGAAGTAAAGAGGACATTTCATTTCATTTCATTACTCAAGTTTTATATCTTTATTACAAAACCGCTCAAGGTTATTTATAGCCAAACTCAAAAAACACTCACACAATAAGGTGTTGCCACGACTCAAAACATGTGGCATCAAGTGGAGTCACTAATCAGTTTAATGTTAATCAAGAAATGGATTAATTTTATCACTAAATTGGGCGGGTCTCATGGAATAATGTGGTCAGCCACATTTCCAAATGCCAACAATACATTACACTAACAAAATTAAAACTCAATAGCAAAAGAATATATTAATCAATAAACTAAATATCTTCAGGAACAGGGAAATCAAAGTCAAAATAGCATATTAAATTGACCTAATCTTTGCTTCTTTTTTTTTATTTACCTTTGTATATTATGTACGGTTTTCTTCTAGTTGCCTTCTGTTCTTCAATATATATACTCAGTGTCAATGACCTCCATCCATATGTTGTTATTCAATGTCTACAGATAGCAAAACAAAGTTTATCCTCTTCGACATCACGAAAAACCCATATTTGAATAGTAACACCTTCTTCCAAATCCTTATTATCATGTACTAATTGATTCCAACCACTAGTAAGAACCATAAGACTACCCCAATCCTTGAATATCATATCGAATTTTTGTAATCGATTATCGAATACTTTAGCATTGATTCCGTTTGAAAAATTCTCTCCCTCCTTCAACAATGATGGTAGTATCTCCTCGGTAACAAATCTTCTATTTAAACTTAATCTTGCTTGATTATCAATAACATCGCTCATGTACAATTTCTTAGTAGTCGAGACTATTGAATACGGCTGTGCTATTTTATTAATTTCTTGCTCCATTAGATCAATATCAAGAATATTATTACCAAAAAGCTCAACTTCTTGCTCTTGCAACGGAATAAACGGTGGTGGTCCTGGTGTTGGAGGAGGAGAAATATTCTTTGGAAACCCTGATTCAGAATTCTTCCACCAAGGTTCATTCTTTGATTTGAAACTACAAAGAATCATTGCAGCAACTTCTACTTCATCTTTGTATGACATTCCATTGTTAACTTCTTCTTCAACAACATCCATTATTTTTATCTACAAAATTTATGACCCAAACAATACTTTAATAAACTTGACAACAAGAAAGAAGAAGGAAAAAAGAATGAAACCCTAGAATTTATATAGTTTTGAAGTGAAAACCTAGTTATATAAGAATACAAATTTTGATGTAAACAACTTTAGGCTTTTTTAGCTATTTGGATTTTTCAAAGGAGGAGTTTTAAAAGTACGGAACACTTCGGAAAGTATTTTAGGTTTCTTGACGATCAAGTTTCCGTAATGGCACCTGGAAAGTTAGATCAAAACCGTCCAAAGTGAAATTTGCTACCATACTTAGAATCTCAGCTGTTGGCTAACAGTCCGACGAATATTTGTTATTAACTTAAGGATATTCTATGGCCGTGAGAACATCTGTTCCGTGGACTTAATCTCTCTCTAGGTGTAACACAATTTTTAATACCAGCGACTCGCAACACCAAGGGATTTGTAAATTGTAACATCAATTGCATGTATACTTAATCTTGTTTGGTGCGGAAGAGAGTTGAGTTTAACACTTTTTCTTATACCTTAACTGACAGTGTCATGGACACCACAAAATACCGTGACTGGCAAATTAGATTACTATTTGTGGATCCTATTGTCACTTAGTCCATCTGGTTGGGTGGGGAAATATTAAAAAAAAACTTTTCACCTTAATTAATCTATTTTTATTGGCAAACAAGATATACCGGTTCGCATCATACGCACAGTAAAACAAAAATTAATGTAAAGAATAAATGAATTTTTATCTAAAAAAAATTTAATCGTTCATATCTTGACTATCAGGTCCTGATTCAGGTTGAGAAGCCAATTGATTATCATTAATCAATACAGGAGCCGAATTCTCTCGCCTAACTTTTTTGAAATATCTTTCGATACCTATTCAAAAGACAAAAATGAAAATCTTATCAAACAAAAAATCACCACCATACTTAAAATAAATCCAACTGGGGCACCGTGTTTATGATACTAGGAGTTCTTTGACAGTACGATGACTTTGATTGACAACTTTATACTTGATTAATTGGTAGCATATGGCATATTGCAATATTCATATGGCCACTAAATTCAAATCATATTAACTTTGTCCGCTTATGTAAATTAAAGGAAACAACTAAATATATGAAGACTATACATATTACATCATCAGATCATCTAATGTCTTCTTAAATACCGATGGAAGAAGAGTAAAAATTACATACCTCCTGCATCCCTTTTACTTTTGTTGTGATCCATTCCCAAATTATTTGAAAAATCCTAAAAGTTGTATCTTTTTTAGCCTTTCGGTCTCCCTATATCCACGGATAGGAAATTTCCTCTCCGACTTTTAACAAAACGCTGACTACTAACGTCTTAGTGTGGAAAATTTAGGTGAATCCGGAGACCCACCTACATCTAACATAGCTCCGCCCCTGTTTAGTTTGGCAGGTAGAGCATTGATAACCATAACATTTTATCATATGCTCAAAATATCTGAACTCTACTGTTACATTACGGAACTACACACTTCACTTAATTCCCATCTCTTGAAATCACTTTTTGTTTAATATTTTCTCCTTATTTTTTCTCGTTTTCCATTTATTAAGCTGGGGACATTAACTTCTGTGAAGATTTTAGACTTACATGTAATTTGAATGAAGTTCAAAACTATGAAATGAAAATGAAGTTAGCATTTATATAAAGCACCAACGAGTATATATATAATATTAGAGTTTAGGAAACGTAGCCTTTGTTTCCTATTGGAATTGTATTTTTCTGTTTATTGTTTGAGTTAGGGGTGTCAACGGGTCCGGGTCCTCCCGAGTATCACTAGACCCGGACCTTACTTATAAAGGTGGGGTCCGGTTCCTAACGGTTCCGGGTCCGGTTCCTAAATTTGTGGACTCAGATCGGACCCGTTTAAATACTCGGGTACCCGTTGATTTCGGATACCCATTGGGTCTAAAGAAAACTATTTAAAAAATCTCAAAAACTTAATATATTTCTCTTTTTAGCTTGGATTTAAGTAATATTTATAAAAAAATATTATTATTTCTTATGAATGTACTAAATAAAGATTAAATGTAAGAGAAAAAATTTAAATGAGTAAAATATCAAAGCTAAAACTAGAAAAAAATACTTATAATTTTGCTAAAAACATGAATAAAAGAATGAATAAACGGGTATCCGATACCCGCGGGTAACCAATGGGTATTACCCGTTTGGACCCGTTTAAATTCGGGTCCAATCGGGTAATTACCCGCCGGGTCCTAAGTAGCTAATGGATCCAACTTTAGGACCCGGAACCGGACCCTAATATACCGGGTCCGGTTCCGGATCTGGGTAATGGGTACCCATTGACAGCCCTAGTTTGAGTTATATTTGTTTTGTCTTGTGTGCCAAGTCTATGGCAAGTGTCTTGCCATGTATGTCAAGATTATGTAAACAAATATATATATACACATAGTTTCATTTTTGGTTTCTCAAGTTGAGAAACCTTCCATAATCAAAACTTGATTTGGTATTAAACAGGTCGATTTTTATACGTCCTGTATAGGGTTTGGTTTTTCCATCCTCCTTTTTCTAACTTCAACTTCTCCATGTCTCTCAGTCGTCCTCAACTTCTTCTTGAACTACATCATTTATATCTTCAGCTATGACCTTCTCCGCTACTCCTCTGTCTCTGTAGATCAAGCACCTTTTGAATGATTACACGGTGCTATTTTATAAAAGTTAACCGACCATAGCTATATGATTTGGAAAAATATGTTGATGGTTCTCTTACAAGTCCACCACTTCTTGTCAATAATATTTCTAACCCACAGTTTTTATCCTGAAGAAGCACATATAAACTTTGGCTGGATTATGTCTTCCCTCACTGCTCCAATCCTGGCTAAGGTTAAGGCATGTGATACTTCCTTTTCTATCTGGACAAAACTTGATGCTCTCTTGGCATCCAAAACAGATGCACATCTTATTCATCTCAAGGAGTCTCTGTCATCAATCAGGAAAGGAAACTAAACCATGTCTGACTATATTCAATCGGTTAAAAATATTATTGATTTTCTTGTAGCTAGTGGTGTTGACATTTCTGACAAAGAATTCACGCATTATGTTGTCAAGGGACTTGATTCTTCCTATGAATCAATTGTCACTTCTTTAATCACCACAATGGGTGTTATTACAGCCGATGAATTTGCATCCATGCTTCTCTCTTATTATCTTTGTGTCACAGCACAAAATCAGGCATCTCTCTCTTCCCCACTTGCTAGTGCTGCTTCTGTAAGTCGCACTGAGGATGTTCCGTTTACAAGAGATGGAAAACTATATGTTATTTGTCAAATCTGTATGAAACCCTTTCATAATGCTCGTGACAGTCGCAATAGGTTGGATACAGTGACTTACTCTTTGCGTGACAAACACCCACAATCCAAGAATACTGCTACCAGAGGACGATGACCATCTTATATTGCTCCAGCTACGTATATTGCATCTCATTATTATGTTTATGCCTACGGTCGGCTTCCCGATAGTGGTACGACGAATCATATGGCTAATAATCTCTGTAACCTACATACTCATTACGGATAAAATGGACCATATTATATTCGCACTGCTGGAGGTTTATCCTTGCCGATTTCCAACACTGGTGATGGTATTCTTGCCACTCCTATTCGTAAGTTTCTCCTTCCTAATGTTCTTCATGTTCCACATCTCTTCAAAAAAAATTTATTGGTCTCTAAATTCTTCCTTGATAATAATGTCTTCTTTGAATTCTATGACACTTTTTTCCCTGTGAAGGATCGCCAAACTGGGGAGGTAGTTTTTTAAGGAATTCTCAATAAGGGGGGCCTTTATACTCTTCTTCATATTTCATTGATTTTTGCTCTTTTTGATAAAAGTACTTCTTTACGAACATGACACTCTCGTTCGGGGAATCCAATGCTCAAAACTGTTAAAGCCAATGTCTCCAAGCATAGCTTACCTGTTTCTTCTTTTCAATTCCTTTATGTGTAAGTCATGTTTAGCTAATAAAAGTCATAAACTTAGTTTTTCAGCTAGTACTATAGTTTATGAACATCCTTTGGGATCTTATTGTTTCAGATGTTTAGGGTCCTGCTCCACTTTTATCTAATGAAGGCTTCTGGTACTATATTATCTTTGTTGATATATTTGTTGACTTGGACAACCACTAGATTCTGCCTATGGACTCATAGTTGGTCATGTTCATAAAATTATGCTTGTGACCCAAATTAAACAAACCTATCGGTAATTCTAATATGAAGGTTGTGACTGATATGATTATTTTTTTAATACGGTAATATAGTGGTTCGTAGGCTACATCCGATCTTTTTTTAAATTGGAGTTGGTTTAGAAATTAGACAGTCCAAACCTTAAGCACCAGACCGTTTTATGGTTCTCACAAAACAAAAAGAACCGCCGACTAAAATCTGTCTATTGACGCGTAAATTGCCCCATGGACAACTAATAAGATTAGGAATTTGTTGTCTGATATTAAAAAACCGAACAAAAAGAGCTTCTCTCTTATAGTTCAATTAAAAATAAATGAAAAACTTCGGCATTTAGAAAAACTTTATGATACAGAACAAGAGATAAGTAAACAAATATATCTACAGATCACATTGTTAATCTAGGAGAGAGGAATACAAAATATTTTCATATAAAAACCTTGAAAAGAAGGAAAATGAATAATATAGATTGCATGCTAGCCCTTATACCATCTCCAATGAGGGAAGAGGAAATTTCCTTAAAATCTGACGTGGCAGCGAATAAAATCTCCATGTAAAGCAATAAGGAATCACCAAGTCTTATGATGTTACAACTAAAGAGTATACCGATCGGTTAAATGTTACATGATTACCTTATTTATTCACGGTCGGAAAATAGTTTAACGAGAATAATTTCCTCTGATATTTAATAACTTAAAATGAAGCATTTTTAAAACATATAACGTTGTTGTTTTTGTACTGTTGTGGAGCCAATCGGTATAATGAATACGGATCCATGTTTTGAATTATGATGGGAAAAGAAAATGTGGACCCAATCTGTATACATGTCTTGAATACCTATCCATGTTTTTTTAATTATCCGTGAAAAGAATACCGATCGGTATACATTTCATATCATTTCCCTTATCCCCTTATTCCATAACCAAATTCCCTGTATATGGGGTATGGAATATAAATTTTGGGGAATTCCCAATTCCATAGGAGATGATATTTCCCCAATTTAAAGGTACAAATTCCTCGTTGGAGATGGTCTTATGGTGAAGTCACAGTTGATAAAAATGAGATCAAGGTAGTTCTAAAACACTATTTAATTTTGTGGATCTCTTTTTAGCCACTCATGTAAGAAATGATAATAAGATTTCTAAACATTTAACGATAGGCATAAATGAACAGGATAATACTAATCTGATGGACATCCATTCAAAAGAGGAAATTTGGAAAGTAGTTATGAAACCGAATAAGTCGTCAGGTCGGGACAGGTTTCCAGTAAGTTTTCATAAATACAATTGGTACATTGTAGGTTCCCAGATAGTCAGTTGTATTCAATAATTTTTTGTGTCAAAAACTTTAAATCCTGATTTAAACAAAAAATTTCTTTTCCTTATTCCTAAAATTACGAATCCAACGGATCCTAGTGACTTTGGACCTATAGGATTACGTTATACACCTTATTAAATCATATCTAAGTTGTTAACAAATAGAATGAAATTTTTTGGATACAATTATTTCTTCGTTTCAGCCGGCCTTCTTTTTTGGAAGATGTGCATGTATATGCCAACATCATATTTGTACATGAAGTAATTTATTCACTTCACAAAAAGAAATAAAAAATAGAAGGACTTGGGATTAAGATAGATATGTCAAAAGCATTCCATAGGGTAAATTGAGATTTCATAAATAGGCAATGCTAGCATTAGGTTTTAGTAGTGAATGGTGTCAACATATGAATAAACATATTTCCACCCCTTCTATTGTTGTGTTGTTAAATGGTATCCCAAGGGAATTTTTCAAACCATATGAGGGGTTTGAGACAAGGAGATCCATTGTCTCCTTACCTGTTTTTGATTTTTATATATGGAGGTTTTCTCTAGGCTTTTGCTAGCTAAAGAGAAGGAAAAATTAGTCCATGGAACCAAGATCTCTTGAAAAATTAGTCCATGGAACCGAGATCTCTTGATATAGTCCACCTATTTCACATCTTTTTTTCATAGATGATTACCTCTTATTTACTAATGAAGATTTAAAAAGTTGTAAGAATATATTAAAAATCATAAAAACCTTTAGTTTAGCTTCAGGAAAGATAATAAATTTCAATAAATTTGGCATTTTTTTAATAAGAAGACCCATCCTAAATTACAGAGAATGATGTAAGATTAAGAAAATTTCAATTAGAGACTCTTATTCAGGTGCTCCTTTGTTAATTGATAGGTATAAATTCAAAAAAATTGACTCTATTGTCCAGAAAATGAAAGAAAGAGTAAAAGGTTGGATGAGTAAAATTCTTTCACAGCGGGTAAAGTAATACTCAATTAATCTATTCTGTCTAGTCTCCTTATTTTTCAAATAGGTTGTCTCATTCATTCTAAAAAGATAATAAAAAGGATAAATGTGAATCAAAGGGATTTCTGGTGGAGGAAAGATTCTAATGCTAGGGATCATTGTCCTATGGTTTAGGACTTCCTCTGTAATTCAACATCTATAGGATATATGGGTTTCAAAGAGGCAGGAAAAATGAATAAGGATATGGTAGAAAACATAGCATGGAGATTGGTCTCGCAACCAAAATCTTGGTTAGCTAAGTTGTTAAAGTCTAATTATTATACGAATAAATCCATTTTTGGCTTAAAAAAGAAAAAAAAAATACCAATGCATCTTGGATTTGGAAATGCATTTTGTAAGGTGTGTCTTTTATATAAAATCACATCTGTAGGGAAGTAGGGATGGTTAGTCTATTAGTTTTTGGAATGATAGATGGATTGCTCAATAAATTCTTTCACAGCGAGTAAAGTAATACTCAATAAATCCATTCTATCTAGTCTACCAATTTTTCAAATAGGTTGTTTCATTCTTCCTAAAAAAGATAATAAAAAGGATAAATGTGATTCAAATGGATTTTTGGTGGGGGAAAGATTCTAATGCTAGGGGTCATCGTCCTACGGCTCAGGATTTCCTCTGTAATTCAACATTTGTAGGATGTATGGGTTTCAAAGAGGTAGGAAAAATGAATAAGGATATGGTAGCAAAGATAGCATGAAGATTGGTCTCTCAACCAGAATCTTGGTTAGCTAAGTTTTTAAAGTCTAATTATTATACGAATAAATCCATTTTTGGCTTAAAAAAGAAAAATACCAATACATGTTGGATTTGGAAATGCATTTTGCAAGATGTGTCTTTTATAGAAAGTCACATCTGTTGAGAAGTAAGGGATGGTCAGTCTATTAGTCTTTGGAATGATAGATGGATTTCCGATTTAAAATTTCCTTTAGGTCACTATGGCCTCAACACAAACCCCTTGTATCAGACTTGATTGACCCTGATACTTATAAGTGAAACTAACTCACAATCTCTGCTACTTTCCCTCATGTTATTGCCCATAAAATTCTAAACATTAACTTGTTTAGCTCTCTGGAGTATGGTCTAGAAAAAGATAAAATTAGATGGTTATAACCAATAATGGAGTCTTTACAGTTACGTCTTTTTATGATAAGTTTAATATGCTCGTAACCCCATCTGAGGCAACCTGTACTTTTTGAAAGTCCCTTTGAAATATTAACATCTCTCGAATAATTAAAATATTTTTGTGGAAATGCTTAAATGTTTCCCTACCCGTCATACATAAGATTTTTTCTCCCGATTAAACTTGTATTTTCTGTAATTCTGAAATTGAAACTTTATCTCGTTTGTTGTTTGAATGTTCTTTTGCTAAGTCTTTGTGAATGCTACCTCCTATGGCTGGTAGGTGTACTGACTTGGAAGTTGGAACTGCTTTTATAGATTATTTTGATGTTTGGATGAGTGTTACATGTAACTCAATTGACATTCAATCAACCGCTACAAAATGTTGGTTGATATGGAAGGAAAGGTGTTGCAGAATATTTAAAGACAAATCTAGTTCTTCCTTGAGCATTAGCCTTGCTGTTCTAAGACACTTACAATTTTAGAAACCGACAGAAGATGCAAATAAGAATAAATCTAATGTTTCACATCAAATTGAGAAAACAAATTGTTATTGGAATCCTCCATTAGAAAGCCAATCTAAGACTTGGGTTTCAAAATCCTTGATTTCTGGTTTTGGTCTAATATGAAGGAACTGTGCAGAGAACAAGCAAAGACCAAATTCAAGATTCTTCAGAGCAACATATCCAAAAAACGCAGAGGCATTAGCTCTTTTGAAGGGAGTTAAATGTGCTAAACAGATAAATTTAAAATATTTCTGGATGGAAGGAGATCGCGAGAGAATTTGGCTTTTATGCAAGGGAAGAACAGCTTAGTCAAATGGCATAATGAATCGATCTCAAAGAAGCAATGTTCATTTTATCTAGTTGTGATAATTTTTTTGGATTTATCTACACACCAAGAGACAGTAACCAGGGAGCATATAAGTTGGCAAAAGAGGCTTACAAATCGTCTCTTCATCAAAGTTGGAGTCTAATCACGCTAAATTTTCTTTCTGCAATTTTAATATTAGATAAAATAAATTATAGGTCTATTGCTTTGTCAAGTTCTGTTTTAGAAAATTCTGTTTTTCAGAGGAAAAATACCTGTCAGCAGTTTGGAACATTAGGGCGTCAACCGCCTTGATCAGAATAATCATTTTTTCCTTTTTCTTAGGGTCAGTCTATTGATTCCTGGTGTCAGTTTTTCCTTTCAATATATATAACCAATTCACTAATGGTGAGTTTGTTTACAGAATTCATGATTTCAAGGATTTATAATCCCATGGGATCAAAAATTCTAGGAGTCATGTAAATCCCTTTTGTGTTTGATAACTCATTTACAGTTGCTAATATTCATAGTATTAGTTTGTTATAAAGTCCATATGTTGTTTGGTATTACTCTCAGAATCTTAAAATGTGGTATATATATGAGATTTAAAGTTAAAATAAATGGGTTCATAAATCCCTTGATAAATTTTCCAGCAAATTTTAGGGTGGAGATTGGATTCCATATGGAGGATTTGTTGGAAAACTAATTTTCGTGAAAAATGTTATCCAGGGACTTGGGCAACCAAACGTACCGAAAAAAAACATAATTTCACCAACTCCCATAGACTCATGAATCTCACCTTTAAATTCTACGTCCAAACCCACCAACAAAAAAAAGAAAAAAAAGAAAAAAATCCCATGGCCCAAAAGCTATGAAAATTTGGGAGGGAATTGAATCGTAGTGTATTGTAGCCTAGCCTTGACGGGGTGCCACCCAAATTGACGTGCTGTATACATTCCACGTGTATCAAACCCACCGATATGAGACACTCCGTAGTCCGTAGTAGTTCGTATAGATCGTCCACCTCTTTTTCATTTCCATGCTTAATTTTCCATCACACCAATTTCTTGAACCCTAACAAGAAAACCCCCATTTTCTATCACACCATTTCTTGAACCCTAACAAGAAAACCCCAATTTTCCATCGCAACATTTCTTGAACCCTAGCAAGAAAATCCCTTTCTGTGTGTTCTCTTTCTGTAAAAATCAAAGAAGGTTTCATGGATTGCTTCAGCCGTCTACCATTAGAGACCACATTGGAAATTTTAACCAGAGTTCCAGCCGAAACGATCCCTGACTGTAAATCAGTATGTAAAATTTGGGGAAATCTTCTTCGTCCTGTATCATTCTCTAAAATTCACTTCCATCATCACAATCAGGACGATGATTCTGGTAAGTTGAGTTTTCTTGCTTCAACTAGTAAGAAATATATGGATTATGATAACCTAGAGTTCAAATATTTTGAGTATAACAAGAATCATAACTCAGAAACGTCTATTGAGAGAATTAAAAAGGTTAATTTCAAACCTCCATTTAGAGATGCTAAGATTGTTGGTTCTTCTAATGGTCTGCTTTGTCTTACTGGAACCCCATCTATTTGTATTTGTAACCCGATTACTAGAGAACAAATAATGCTTCCTGAAATCAAGACACAGTATTGTGATAATCATGAGCATTGTATGTGGGCTAATGGGTTTGGTTACCTTTCTTCAACAAATGAGTACAAAGTTGTAGCAATACATGCTTCCTCGGAGCCCATATTCATAGATGTCCAGATATACACACTAGGTAGTCGCAGCGGATGGAGAAACCTTGGAAGATTCGATATGGACCTCTGCCAATCATCTTATGCGTTTTTACCACAAGGTGTCTTTGCCAATGGAGCTCTTTATTGGGTTTCGGGTGATTTAGAAATGATCGTTACCTTCGACTTGACTCAGGAAAAGTTTTGTGAAAATCTGTCACCACCTCCTGTGCCACCAAATGGATTTTGGACTTGGAACACAATAGGAGTTTTGGATGGGTGTTTGTATGTAGCTGTTTGGCAACTTGTCGAAGGAGATGAAACAGAATGGTTTGACATATGGCTATTGAAAAAGAAGAACGATAATCATGGCATGAAAGAGAGCGAGAGATATCAGTCATTTGGTTGGACTAAAGAGTTTAGGCTTATACAAAGCACATTAGTAGCTGTTACGAAGAGTGGCGGTGCTTTAACTCACTCTGCGGAGTGGTTCAATATTTACGGCCCAAAATCTTCTACCTCTAAAAGGTTTGGGGATCTTAAGGAATGTTTTATTCATGAAATATTTCCACACAAAAACACCTTAGTTTCGTTGAAAGGCCTAGGGGAAGAAGGTACAAAGATAATGGAGCCGATTGAAGTTGAAAAGGCAGGAAGACGTGATTTGCTTTTGGAGCAGCCGGAAGAGGTTGAGGCCCTGGATGCCTTACTTTCATTGAAAGAAATATGGGTAAAGGATAAGGAGATTATGGAGTCGATTGAAATTGAGGAGACAGAAAGCCATGGTTCTTCTTTGGAGCAGCTGGATGTAGATGAGGCCAGGGATTCCTAGTTATAAACTGGTAATCTTCTTTGACCTAAATGCTGTTGATATTGTCTTAGTGAGTGATATTATGTAGACTACTATTTTTCTGTTTTCATATCATGTATCCAACATTATTGGAGTGTTTATACTTTCTTACGTTAAGCTAGATGGCTTTTGTTAACTTTGCAGTTTTTTAGTGACTTGCCTTATCTACAGGGCAGAGTACATATGATGTATACTTTGGTTACTTATTTTGTTAATGCATGGGAGTCGATTAAGTAAATGTAGGCACAATTGCTGAAAGTGATAGCCTTCCAGCAGTATGAGGAAATATATTCGATTATGTTTGTCTTACCACCTTAACAGTTCACTTTATCTGATAATAGTTTAGGGATTTATTTATAGTTGTTCATTTATGTCTAGTGTTTTCATAATGCAACTACGAATGGTAGTTTGAATAGGTAACTGCACTGAAAAGTTTGTCTTCATTCATCAATAAATATCATTGAACAATAGAGTCAACTAGGCGATGACTAACATCAATTAGCAAGGTAACTTGTGGACTACTACTACCGGGATTCAGAACACTGATTTCATTTACAAACTATTAGCAAAGGTACCTCCTTACACACATTAGGCCTACTTGGTCTAATTGCTCCCTGCACTTGCAGCCAAAAGCTTAATTCCCATGGTTCTTTTGCTAATCTGTTGTATTTTCTGTTCTATTTATTTGTTATTTTACTTGTATTGCTTTGTCTGCCTTCATGAAACTGGATTTAAAATAACAACTTTAGCTCTTGGAATTGAAGTTAATCACTGATAAATTGGCTTAGGTTTAAATGTCCCCAACATGCTTATATGAGGATGATAGAGTTTGTGATTTCGTTGTCTTTCAGAATCAGTTTCCTAAGGTTGTGTTAGGATGTAGGTGCATCATATAATCGATGAAAAGTTTGTTGAAACATTTAAGTTTGAGATGCTTCAGCTCCAACTATTTCAGAAAGCCTGAACCGCATGCTAATCAAAGAAGCGGGTTTATTCCCAGAACAATTTTCCAGGACAGGTTGTACTTTGCAACGTTTAGAAGTTATAGCTTTAAACAATCTAAGCTCATGGAACAAAATTATATCAGAGGTCAATGAGGCCTAGTACCTCCTATTCAGGCTGACATAAGGTTAAAATATTTCTGACTTTATATCCTTGCAGTATATTGGTTGTTTCTCAGAGAATGCACCGAATTGTTGGTTTGCCAAAATGGTACTGCAAAAAAGAAAGAAAACATATCTTGAAAGATCTTGAAGAAAGAAATGACCCAACTATGGGAAGATGTTTCAGCCATATATAATTTGAAGAAGCATGTTAATATATCTCTAAAAACTTTAGTCTGGAAAATCTTCATTTTTTTTAATTTCTCATTTTTGAACTTCCTCTTGAGTTACATATTTACATCTATCCACCCGAATAAACTTGAGTTGATCCTTAATGGGATCTTTCTCCTTTTCTTATATATTTACCATGTTGCCCAATTCATTGTTGCATTTGATTTCCAAGTACTTCTTTTTTTGTTTTTACATAATACTCATAGTCATGGGTCGAAGATTGATATTTTCCTCATATGTTATTTGTCGGATCAAAGGAGCTGACAATTTGGGAGCATTATGGGTGTATCTTGATGTGGTGTTTAACTTGATATATGAAGTATAAAACGCAACATTTTTTTTGTAGGTACCTAATAACCCCGCACATAACTGACTACAACAACCGATACTCTTTCTCAACACGCTTGCTGTCTTTGTTTTGGTGGTTGCCAAGTTTCCAAACATGCACACGGTCTGTAACTTTGGATCAATGGAGAAAAGTAAGTATGTGTAGACACTTTGGTTTCACTTCTCTGGAAGCCCTGTGATGATTTTTGTTTGTTTGTTTGTTTGTTAATGGACTATACCACAGTTTAGTTATTTGAATCATTGTATTAGATAAAAAAAATCAGATTGCTATAGCGAGGTACCTGCGCAATCTTTTTTGTTAACTTGATAGGAGATTGTGAATAACAAACAGTTCACTATCTGAAGACATGAGACTTGTGATAGGAATACGTGCGCATTTTTTATGAGCCTCAACTCAGGAATGTATCCACACTAGAGAAAAGATATGCACAGAGACTATTAACTAGTAACTGTAAATGAAGCAGTCAGAAACGTGCTTTTCCTACAAACTAGAGTAGGATAACATTGATCTCTGACATACAAACCACAAATAGAATGGTTCACCTATTTGCTTTTCCTGCATCATTAAAGCTTGCATAAATGACTCATGACAACAAAGCAAATCTCATTCTACACTTAGAAATCTTTTCAAAAACAGAACAAAGCAATCTCTGAACGCCAATCATGGCACAAATATGAAGTATTTCATGGCCTATTTTTTGAATCATTAAGAAAAACTTCACGTCACGACCTAATGCTGAAATCAAAAATTAAAAGGAGATCAAAAACTAAAACTTTCAATGTGTTATTTGGTTGAGCTCGTGTCAGGTGTCCGACTCTCCTTCTTGGTTGAGCTCGTGTCAGGTGCCTTCCTTGCTGGCCTATGACTCCTCTGAAAGGTTAAAAGACTTTCAACATATGTTGTAAACATGTGAAAGGGATGACCTATATACACACCTAACAAGGATAAAAACTAAAACTTTCAATGTGTTATTTGGTTGAGCTCGTGTCAGGTGTCCGACTCTCCTTCTTGGTTGAGCTCGTGTCAGGTGCCTTCCTTGCTGGCCTATGACTCCTCTGAAAGGTTAAAAGACTTTCAACATATGTTGTAAACATGTGAAAGGGATGACCTATATACGCACCTAACAAGGATACGGGACTTCCATCTCCAGTAAATCTAATCCTGCTGAAAGTCTTGTTTTTCCTATTGTAACAGTGAACCCAGACATGCGGTTCATGATAACCCAGACAGCATTCTAGGATCAAGTACTCTGTCCCGGCAATGGCGTGAAACCGAATTTTTTGATAGCTCCAGTCAAGAGGTAACGTAATAATCTCTTTAGTCCATCTTATGCTACTAGTATTTCTAGTACTGATATTTCTGTCACAGTCATCATCAAGTATCCATAGATTGACATTGTGATTTCCTGTGTCCTCTTTTATAGCTAGATGCCCATCCAACTTCATAATATAAAAGGACTCATGGGAGCTAATGCAATCAAGGTCAGACATATGGTGGCTGATGAAATCAAGGTCCGATATAGCTCTGTACTCCTCTCTTCCAACATCAAATGCCACTAGTGTCAGAACAAAATTCTAGTAATGCGTCCAATATACGGTACCATTCACATACACAGAACCATGTTTTACTTGGCAGTAATCTGACGGTGGTACCTTATCAATCCTTCTCCAAGCAGTGTCCTTGCCTAGAGTCAAGATCTCGCACATTCTGTAACATGCCTCGTACACAGGGCGGTGTTCGTCTAATGTTGTGTACTCCCCACACCCTTCAAAATATTGAAGTAACCATCCAGATATTCTCCATATACATATCACTTTGTATTCCTTGGTTGCAGGGTCAAATCCAAATTCGTAAGTACGAGACACATATACTTTCGATAAATCACACCACTGCTCTACTTGTGCTAAGTAAGTTGATCTGATCCAAGGTGCTGATTCTTGGGTGATGATATTATACAGAGAAGCAGCATGATCTTCTTTTAACTTTTCAAGACCAGGCCTATCGTTTCTTTCTACTTTGTTGATTAAACAGATCATACCATTAATAGGTTTCGATACTTGCTTACGAACCAACAAATCTTTGTTCGATATAGCTGCTTCCTGAACTGTTGTTGTTTTCGTTATCTCTTTGTTTGTGTCTAAGCACAGGTTGGCTGTCCAGTAACTCTCAAAGTTAACGAGGGCTCTCAACTTATTGTCACGAGGAAGAAGCATTATATGGGACGTAAAAAAAATTTCAGTTGCCGGCTATGGTGTAAATCAATTAAGGATTGCCAAGGTTTGCTTACACATTTGAAACGCATAAGGGATTTCAATGGGAGTCTGCTCAGTATCTTGCACAGTATTTGATCATCGTAGCTGTAGCTAGTATCCTTCATCTTCTTCATCGTGGTCATCGTCGGCGACAAAATCCGCCAAGGTGAACACTAAATAAGATTAACTAGGTTCCCGAGTTGGTCCTGAATTGAGTTTCCGTTCCCGGGTTGGTTCTGAATTTCCGAGGACGATATATATTTGGAATACCAAGTAAATAAGCTGACGTTGGCCTGAAACCGACAGTAGTAATATTATTATTTCCTTTTTTTTTTTTTTTTCTTTTACTTTGGTTTGTATTTAGATAGCTTTAGATTTAAGCAGTTACCGCGTAGCTTTATATTTAAGCAGACTCGGTAAAATCGTCCTCTATAAATAGAGGATGCTCGATTGAATAATCTATCTTCTAAATTTTTTTCTCTCTCTCGAATATTATTGATTGCGAATTGAAGAATCAGAATCAGAAACAATGTTCAACAATTCTGCACCTACGTTTGGTACACAGCAGCAGTCGGTTTTCGGGCAAAACAACAGTTTTTTTCTCCTAAGCCTTTTGACACTCCTACAACTCCGTTTGGTACTCAGGCAGCGGGGTCTATGTTTAGCGGCACTTCAACGAGTAATTTCGGAGGAGGAACTCCGGCTCTTTCATTGCCGGCGGTTGGAAATACAGCATCAGCCCCGGTAAGTTCCTTTGGCACAACTCCAGCTTTCGGTACTACATCCGCCTTCGCCGGAACTTCTATATTTGGGCAGAAGCCTGCTTCCAATGCAAACACTCCGGCTTTTGGTACAACTCCAGCCTTCGCTACTCCAACTACACCGGTCTTCGGGTCTCAACCAAATACAGGATTCGGGTCCCAACCAAATACACTATTCGGGTCCCAACCTAATACAGGCTTCGGGTCCCAACCAACTGCAGGATTCGGGTCTCAACAAAATACAGGCTTCGGAGGGGGATTTGGCAACCTAGGATTTGGTGCTACACATGCTGCTTCCACAACCGCTCCTCCTTTTGGTGCTCAACCTTTGAGTTCTAGGTTTGGCCAACCAAATTCTGGATTTGGTAACAACCCTTTTAGTTCAAATCCGGCTCCCTTCGGATTCCAAAGTTCTTCTATTAGTATGCAGACTACAACACCCTCTACATTTGGAACTCCAGGTTTCGGTCAACCATCACGTGGTGGAAGCAGAGCAGTGCCATTCGCTCCTACAAATACCGAGGAACTTCTTGGTGGGAAGACTGAAATACATAAATTTCAATCAATATCTTGTATGCCTGTTTATGCAGAGAAAAGTCATGAAGAACTGAGATGGGAAGATTACCAGTTGGGTGATAAAGGTGGTCAAATTACTCAGCCAAATTCATTTACCTCTACGACGACAAATCCCAACCCATTTTCACTTGGTCTTCAGAAAACAACTACCTTTACTGGTTTCAACACTTCAGGGACGGCTGGATCAACACCATCAAACCCGTTTGCAACAGGTACATCATTAACGTCAACAAATGCATTTAATCAACCCAGTATTACTCCTGCATCCACTCCATATAATTTTGGAACTACTCCTTCATTCACCACCACTCCAGCCTTTACTTTTGGAACTACTCCTTCAACTGCAACCTCGCCTTTTAATTCAATACCCGGAGCAGCCAACCCCTTTGTTACACCATCTGCATTCCAACAGCCAAATACAGCCTTTGCACCAGTAAGCACAAGATCTGCTCCTCTGACGAGCACGGTTGGTACACAAAATTCTAGCGTCTGGAACAATACTTTCAATTCAACGCCTGCCTGGAACAGTACGAGCATTGGCCAAACAAACGCATCGCAACAGACTACCCCAGCTTTTAGTTTTCAGCAACAAGGCCAAACAAACCCAGCACAGCAGACTCCGCCAGCTTTTAACTTCCCTAGCAGCGGTTTTCAGCAACAAGGCCAAACAAACCAATCACAACAGACTCCGGCACCGGCTTTTAACTTCCCTAGCAGCAGTTTTCAGCAACAAGGCCAAACAAACCCATCACAACAGACTCTGCCAGCTTTTAACTTTCATAGCAGTGGTTTTCAGCAGCAACAGACATCAAGTGGTTTTGGGCAGAACACCTTTCCCCAACTGTCTACTGGCAACCAAAGTAATCCACCAGCTACACAACCATCTGGTGTTACAATGAATCCTTTTGGAACACTTCCTGCAATGCCTCAAATATCAATTGGACATACAAGAGCTGCACCATCAATTCAATATGGAATATCTAGGATGCCTGTGGTCGAGAAAGCGGAACCTGTCAGAGTTTCCCCCTTGTTGATGACTTCTAGACATTTGTCTCAGAACAGGATTAGGCTACCTGCTAGGAGATCTGCTAACAACAAGAGCTCAAGGGTGCCATTTTTCGGTGATGATGAGGAACCTCCTAGCACGCCAAAAGCAGATGCCCTTTTCATTCCAAGGGAGAATCCAAGAGCTCTTGTTATACGCCCCCTTGAACATTGGACCTCAAGAGTCTCTGCAGAAAAATCAAAGAATACCAACAATACTCCTCTGCACGAGAATGGTAAAGTCTCCGAGAAAGATTTAGGTTCAAGTTTGAATGGCTCTATCAACCATGAAAACCATAAGAGTAATCCATCATTGGCAGAGAATAGCAATGACAAGGAGCGGACAGTAAATGAGAACGGGGCAGATATTGAGGCGCTGATGCCAAAACTCCACTACTGTGACTACTACACGGAGCCTGAGATTCAAGAATTAGCAGCCAAGGAGAGGGCAGAGCCAGGATTCTGCGGTAAGGTGAAGGACTTCATCGTTGGAAGGCATGGGTTACGTAGCATCAAGTTTGCAGGAGAGACTGATGTGCGAAACCTTGACCTGGAGTCCCTGGTACAATTCAACAACCGGGAGGTGATAGTTTACCTGGATGATAGTAAGAAGCCCCCAGTTGGACAAGGACTGAACAAGGCTGCAGTGGTGACACTCCTCAACATCAAGTGCTTTGATAAGAAAACTGGACAGCAATACTTGGAAGGGGTTAAGGTTGAAAAGTTCAAAGAGTTGCTGATGAAGAAAACGGTTGACCAGGGTGCCGAGTTTGTTTCTTATGATCCCATCAAGGGAGAGTGGAAGTTCAGGGTGAACCACTTTTAGTCAATACATGTATATATAAGTGGTGGTGTTCTTTTAATTTATTTATTTTTCCTGAGTTGGGTGCATGTATGAATCGCTCTAGGTTTTTGATACTCTTCTCTCCTTGTACTACTTTGTTTTCCTTTTTAATTTTTCAGTGTTCGTAAAATGTTATCCCAGTACTACTATTGATGAATGAAGAATACAGTTGGTGTCAATACGAATTTCAGGACCTAATTCTCTCACTCCCACTCTAAGCTACAAATTCAGTCTTATATGAAGCTCAAAATTGGATGAATTTCATCAAAACGCTAGTCTCACTTAGGTAAATGATTGTGATTTCTGAGATTTTATCTTCAGAAACAGTAAGAATCTACTCGTCAGTTCCAAGAATTTCATGATGGGAGTTCTTGGTTGGCACTATTCTTGGGGTATTGAGAACACACATTGTTCAGGACATGTGTCAAAGTGCCAGGAAAGTACTTGTAACTCAAGGTAGACAGTTTAAGACTGATGAGTCTGAGTTATTTAGTGACCTGCTATATTAGTGTAGGAGTGTGATCACTCTAGCTATTAGATATCTGTTTCGCCTTAATAATTGTTGTAAAAGGTTTTTCGAACATTGGTTTAGTTGCTAATGAGTTGGTTTGTAATATGTTTGGACAGCCAATAAATGTGGGATTAGATCAACAATTTGAGGTTAAGAGGCCAAGGTAGCTAAGGATAACGTCAAGGAGTACTTCAGGGAGATGCTAGAATACCATCCACACCGTCTCAACGACCACGTCACTTTCTCCTATCTCTCTGAATGACAGTTTGTTAATAGATTCTGTTGAACCTGTTCTATGCTGCACTCTTGGATTATGTGAGTAGTACTTAAAAGTGGGGGTGTCACTTCGAATCTTATTAAATAAGTAAAAACTAGATAGTTACAAGTAGATACCACTGCAGCAATAGTAATTTCCTATCTAAATCCCTATGTTACATATGGTTGTCCTTTTAGCTCTTTCCAGTGTAGATTGGGATATTGGAGATTCAAGATTGCACTCTTGGTCTCGGTTACCCTTTTTTCACAAGCTAGTTTTTGTTTTTGTTTTCTGCTCAGAAGTTGTGAATAAATCTTTGGACTCCACCATCTCAGCAGAACAGCCTATACCTCTCCGGGTCTGAGCTAGCCGATACATTAACCTTCACTTGGAAAAGTTGAGCAGCGGGAAAAAGATGGAAAAGATGTTCTTTCAGGAATTGAAACTACAAATGTAACAACTGATTATGCAGCATTTGTTTATGGGAAGCAGAAATTTATTGTTTTCAAATGAATAAATGCCGTATTCTTTCAGTTTATTGGGGTGCAATGGCTTGCAGACAGAACTGTATTATGGTGTAACAGACATCCCAGTCCCAGGGCTTCAACTCCACACAGAACCGGTATGCAAGAAGTCAATATATATGCACAGTAAAATGCAAAATATGTTGCAGAAATCAAGGCTTATAACTTTTTTAAATCTATGTTTGTAAGAATTTGATGAAAAAGATTAAAGGTATAAAACTTCACAGACCCAGTAATCAAATTTCGAGCTCTCTTATCATAATATATATGGAAATAAAAAACTCTAACATATGTGTCAGCAAAGAAGTTGAGAGGAAACTACTACTTGAAACCTAAAAACTTTCATCAAAAAAATCGAAGATATATAGAAAAACTAAACTGAAAATAACATATGAAACCTAATCTTTTGCATTATAATTATTTATTGCTAATTTTTTACCTTTTTACTATCTGCATATTTTTTATGTACCGTTTTCTTCTACCTACTTTGTTCTCCAATACTCCATGATCTCCATCTGTTGTGATATATTCAACATCTGCAAATAGCAAAACAAAGTCTACCATCATCAACATCAAGAAAAGCCCATATTTGTATGCTCTCACCTTCTCGAAACTTATTAGCACTTCGAAAATGATTCCAATCACTAGTAAGAACCAAAAGACCCCAATCCTTGAGAAACATATCGAACTTCTGTAATCCATTGTCATATACTTTAACTGCAATTCCTTCCTTCGGAATCTTTTTAATGTTTAGCAATGATTCTAGTATCTCCGTCTCAACAAATTCTTTGTTTAAATTTAATCTTCCTTGGCTTTTAATAATATCGCTTTTGTACAATTGCTTTGTAGTTGAGACTATTGAATACGGCTGTGCCATTCTACTTATTTCTTGCTCCATTGAATCAATATCAAGAATGTTATCAAAAAACTCATAATCTTGTTCCTCTTGCAATGGTACAAATGGTGGTGGTCCTCGTGGTGCAGGAGGAATAATGTCTGGAAACCCTAATTCCAATTTCTTCCACCAAGGCTCATTCTTTGATTTGAAACTACAAAGAATCATTGCAGCCACTTCTACTTCATCTTTATATGATTTTTGATTATCATTGATATTTTCGTCGACTTCCATAGCCTCTTGTGAATATCTCTCCATTATTTTGAGAAGAAAACAGTGCTTTGAATCCTTTGATAAACCTAAACAGAAAGAAGAAGAAAAATATTGAATGAAGCCAAAGAATTTATTAACTCTCGAAATGCAACCCTAATATTTATGTATACCAATTTTGGTGAAAACAGATTTTCGTATTTGGGATTCTCACGGATAGGAGTTTTAACTTTTTTAAATACTTCGATGGTATAGGTTTCTTGATAATTAACTAATCAAGTCAGGCAACCAATTGCCATTGCTGCTTTGGCAACTTGGCATAGACATGCATAGTTGCATGAACCGGTGGCTGAGCCAGCTCATGGCAAGGTTGGGCAGTTGCCTACTCTGCTGGGCTCGTTTCCAAGCCTAATTGTGCCTAATACCCGCCCTAAAATTTCGTTGCACGCTGAAAATTTGTTGCCTCTTCGTATCAAAATTTTAGATTTCTGGATCAGCATCTATATGAAATATATATAACTCTAGGAGTGCGGATGAACGTATTGAAACCTCAAATGGTACTAAGATAAGCGTATTGAAACGTCATTTACTGCGCCTCTTGCCAACACAAATTTTGATACGTGACTCAACATCCTCATGTGCTGGCTTCAGCTTATAACATCGACTGGCATGTAAATTTTCTGTTTGATTCGGGCATAGTGGCAACCGAAAGTTTATGGCTTAAGAGTTTGGTCCAAGAAATATGTTCTACTGAGAACTTAATAAACAGACACAGGAGATTAGCACTAGGGAAGGATTACATGCAATTTAAATGACGTTCGAAAATACAACATGAAATTAACTAACATGTGCATTCAATTGAACCTACGTTATTTCCTTGTGACTCATATGCTTATTTATTGGTTGGCATTCTGGATGACCTTCTTGTTGAGTTGCAAACCTAAACGATATTCAACCAGTATAATCTTTAATAGTTCAAAAAAACGTTGAATAAAAGAAGCCGTGAGATATTGGGGTAAACTGAATAAAGTATAATTAAATTTTAGAAATTATGGTTTACTGATAAAGAAAATATTTTCTTTTTTAAAGATAAGGAACACTAGCGTCCCACCATCAGTGAAAACAAAATCTTGGCGGAACACTTTGTTATCCAATTTATCCCGGTAATATCCGCATGGATACAACTGTTATAACTTTGTGGGATTAAATTTAAAGAATTTATGTAATTTGTTTTTAAATTTTTTATTTCTGTGATTTTCTCTGAATTTAAAATTTAAATGTTTTTTTTTATCACTTTACAACTCTAATTACTTTGATATGAACAATATTTTAGTTGTTGGTTTCTCTCACCGTGAGTTAACTTGCTGGTGTTTTGGGTCAATCGATGCTGATGAGTTAATAAACTAGAAGCTTCGAGTTGGGCACAAGAGCTTGAACTACTTTAAGCTTAACATTTATAAGTCCATTTAGGCAGCAGCAATTGTAGCGGTAAGTGCTGAGGGGTGGCGGTGGCGGGCGTAACATAGTGGTGGCCTATGGGAGGAGAAAGAAAGAAAAATAGTTAAGGGATATAGGTTATATTCCTTTTTGAACAATTGAACTATGAAATGGAATTGTCATTGATGATGTTACAGGTTCTTAGCTTCTTACACAATTGACCCGGGAATCACAATCGGATCCAATGACTTGCCAGTTCGATACCCGATCCGGTTCTCAAAATATTACTTGACTCAAGGAAGTCTACGAAAATCCAAGTCCAACTCGATATCGTCTGATTGTATTGTCGTTGGTCTAAATCATATCGTATAGTATCTCTTTTCTCAAACATATTGTCATCAGTTAAAGGTTTCCCTCCACTGCTCCTCCCTCTCACAGGTGGCCAACAACAACCAATCATGGCGAATGATGAACTCACATACCAATAAACCTTGATCCAACATCCAGATGTTCAAATCCTCAAAGCTAAAGAAAAGTCGTAGAACATGTCATAGTTAGTTGTTAGCTTTGATAGTTGTTTTTCTTTTCGTTTCTTTGTTTGGCTTTTTCTTTAATATTATTGCGTATTACCGATCTTTAGAGGAGGTAATGAAAATATACTGTCGAGTAATTATATAACGACTTTGATATTTTCTCATGCAAGTAAAAACAACAAAAGGTAGCAAAGACATGTAACATGAAGGATGATTTCTTGTGCTATCTCAGTACTTTTGGAATGAATTTTGTTGTTTCGAAAAGCATGAAAGACGACTAGAAACAACTTAACCGTCATATAAGAGAATAGGTCTTTGTTTATTTTTACATTGTCATAAAAGGATTATAGCAAAGAGGAGGAATGGAGTTACATTCATTGGGTATAATTGTTCATCCATGTCTCAGTTTCCATCTTCTTAATTCTGTTCAATTGTTTCACCATTCCCAACCTTTCGGGTGAATAAGGAGAAGGAATCAAAATTCAACAACTATTAAAATTCGAAGTAACCGTAAAATTTCTTTCAACACGAACGGAATGTACACTAGTACTCACAGGAATCAGCATAAGAACTGTTATGGGAATAACTGCGCCAAAATCAGCAATTGTTTGGCTCAGTGTTTTTGTTTGTAGTTGTGTGAGATTGTGGCCGCTATATATGCACTTGAAGAGGAGGCCGAAAGACAGATATATCGATGAACAACAACTGAGTTCCTTTCATAATATCCTACAAATCAATACGATGAAACAGTTAATTAGTTATTTTTTCGCTATTAAGATAATTAAATTCTATGTTACAAAAAAAAAATGAACAAGATTTGTGAACCTTACACAGCTTATACATATCAGCCTGTTAACGGATTTCTTGAACAAACTTCCGTATGTTCTCGTTTCACCAGCGCAAACGCTCTGTAGCACAGCATTGGCATATTTAAAGTTTTTTTTGTGTCTACATCTTGCCAAGGAGCTCGTGGCTAAGTAGTTCACGGTAGTTTTTACCCATTTGGGAGAGAGAGAGAGTGCATAAAAATATAGATACCAACATACCTTGATAGTTTGAGCCACGATGTTATTGTAGTTATACCCCGGTATGAAAAAGTCGACAATCTCTCGAAGCACTATGGAGTATACAGATACGTCGGTTGTGCGTGGAGTAGTTGGTTGCAATACTGGATCACGAAGACTTATTTCAGCACTCTTTAGTAGTTCTCTGTTAGATGATATCCCAAACAATTACTAGTTTGTTAATAACACATGACTAACATAGAATACCCCAAAAAGCCACGCAAACGTACCCAGATTTATAATATGCTGCCCAATAATCTTCTAAACAAACGCTTAAGAGAACCTGACTGGGAAAAGTATCAAAGAAACTACTGAGTAAACAGACCACATTTCAATTCAATATGAGTCGAATTTGTATACCTTTGCTGAAAAACTGCAGCCACTTTCATATTGAAAGAATGTTGTGTTGAAGTTTGATAGTGCTCAAATGCTGAGAAAACGTCAGAACATGTTGTGAAAACAGCAGAGAGAATAATTTCTTTCTCTGCTTGGATTGTATGCTGCTTGGACCGCCTTCTATCGTTAAGATCTGTAGATGGAATTGTAGCGTAAAAATTGACCCATCCGCATTCTTCAACCACGACCTATAAATTACACAATATGACCAAAATGTTTCATTTCTTGTGTCCCTTATTGCCAGCTGACCATCAATATGCTCAAAAATCATGGTTATCCTTGAGGAGAGACTGAAAACTGTCAACGAAAATGGTTATCCTGTGATGAAGTTTGATCTTTGAGGAAAAGAAAAGAACTAAATAAGAAAGTCAAAAGAACCAAAACCCACAAAAGTATGTAACTCACACTTTTCGCACTAGAGAAAGCTCAGCACTGCATTCACCAAATGGCAACAGCCTCTCTCTTATTGATGTATTCAACAGTGCACATACTGCTGCCTGCTCAACATTGACAAACAGATTCCAACCATATAATTGAATTGTGTTGCAACTTGCAAGGATATAGTTAAGGGAAACCATCCATAAGCGAACCAATTTTCGCCAATTAACTCTAAAGAATAACGTCGCTAAATCCATCCCAACCGAATTCCAACACATACCATGAATGAAAAAATAGCCAACTCTAGAGAAATATGTCAGCTAACTTCATACTTCAAGATTTAGCAATCGTGTGATTAACAACATCATCCCGGGTTCATACCTGATATGCTATATGTTTATACCATGAATTTACATCCACACCGACCCATGCTTTTTCCAGCTCCAACCGACCACTTAAAAATTCATGATTCTGTATGTCTGTAGAAAAGCTCCTTGCACATTCGTGCAGTATTTGAACAATTGAATCAACCCGGCTAAATCCATTATCGCAACTGATAATTTTACCCATATAACTCCTAGTTTCATTGTTTGTTTGATCATGGAAGGCTGAGAAAGCTAAGCATGAAAATGCCCCATCGAAAAATGACCTCATTCGGCATACCAATGAAACTGATACGCGATAAGTACAAATGTTCCTATATATTCCCGTTCTATTAAGCTTCCGCAGTTGAGGTGCAGGCCTTACGACAAGAGACATAGAAATTGCTCCGGTCTCTCTAATGTTTTGTTTGAGTGTAGAGTTTCTGTTTCAAAACATTACAAAGATCTTCAAGTTAAAGAATAGGCACTTAACCACTAACCTTGTTTAAAAAATTCAGAAATCAAGTGCTTAATTACTATACTATCTTACCTGTCATTGGATCGAAAGGGAGGTATAGTGCAAAATGAGAAATGAGAAGTTGAAAAGGAAGACATTGCCAGAGAGAAAGAGAGAGATAGGGAGACACCCATTAGAGATATGTATTGCCGTGGTAGTGTTGAACTTCACTCCAGCTCATCGCACCACCATGTTTTGAACGAAATATTTTGGACTAGTTAGACAAGTTTTATGTTTGGTTTTGTTTGCTAGTTTAAAACAGAATTTATCTTCAAACCCGCCAACTAAGTACGGCAGTGAAGTCTTGAAGCCAAAATGCTGATGATATAAAATTGACAGGGGCAGCTGCCCCAAGGGAAGGTAACAATAATGAGAACTTATGATCGCACCAAAATAAATGAGCTCATGAAAATGCACATATTTTCTTGCAAGGAAAGGGATCTTCAGGGAGGGAAAGGGAAAATCTGAAGATAAATGGGAACCCTATATGTGCTTGTTCAGTGCTCGATAGTAAGTTGATTCCTTGCATTACGTAAAGAGACAAGTTGAGTCCACGTTGGCTAAAAATATGTTAGTCAATAAGCTGAAATCTTAGTAGTGCAAGTGATTGAAGAAGAAAGTGAGTCCGGAGCTCAAAACCTTTAGCGAATTTCTTTGGCCTTTCAAAATTATCCGAAAAAGAAGACGATTTTTTTTTAAGCTCTAGCTCAAATTTAAGGAAAGATTTTTGAAACTTCTGTTCTCCGTAAACTCCCGGTCATCTAAGAAATGGAAACCCTGAAAATTCTTTCATTTTGATAACAGTGTCCAATTTCAGTCGAAATTTCATTGAAAATCCCAAAATTAGGAAAACCCATTGACAAACATCGGACGGTGCTGATTGAGTTTTCTTTTAGCCCTAGTAAGAAATTTGTTGAATCCAATCTTGCGTTTCTATTTAACAACACGTTTTATTTATCTGCAATAATCATCATCGTCATCATTATGCGGTGAAAATTTCTGATAGAAATGGAGTATAAGTTGAAAATTTTGATTAAGAATTAATTATTTGAATTGTGGGGTGATGCATATATTCTGTATCCCTTATTTATAACGGAAAAGAACGATAAAGTGAAAGAAATCTTGATCCTTCTAAAACTCAGTTATTAAGGTAAGACCCCTATAGAGTACAATATATTATACCTCACTCCCTATGTGCAGGAGTTTCGGGAATCTCTCATATCCGACGGCTGCATTTTAATCTAATCAGACCTAACGGCTTAGTTTTGGCCAGCTTCAAATTCTTTAAAAGGGAGAGATGTAATTTTGTCCAGTTAAGCATTAGGGGAAATTAGGGGGAGACCCCAAAAAAAAATATTCTCATTCTCAGGCCCACAATTAATTTTGTACACCGTGACACCCATAATTATTTCTCTGACACCCAAAATTATCCAAAATTATTAAGAATTAATACATAACTCGTTATGCATACTAATTTTTCAGGCATAACTCGTTATGCAGCCTAATTTTTCAGGGGTATAATTGACAACGCAACTTGGATATAACATATCTAAAAATCCGCGCCTTGGAATTTTACAAATTTTATATCGTTGGAAATCTTTTTAAGAGAGTTACGCAACGAGTACAAACAACAATATTAAATTTTTGTTTTTCACGAAAAAATCAGAGGTGATCATCATTTTAGGCAAAATTTCGAAAACTGACTACATAACCATTATGCAGCCACCAAAAAAGATGCATAACACATTCCGCAGACGCATAACGAATTATGCAACCATTTTATCGACTGCATAACAAGTTATGTATCCATTGTTTTGGTTGATTTTAGTGCGTACATAAAAAATTGATGCATAATGCATTATGCAAACATATTTTCGGATGCATAACAGGTTATGCATCTATTTTCTCGATGCGTAAATGATTTTGCAACAAATTTCTCGATGCATAATGCATTATGCAGCCATATTTTCGGATGCATAACAGGTTATGCATCAATTTTCACGACTGCATAACATGTTATGCAGATATTATTGTAGGTGCGTGACAAGTTGTGCAGTCTTTGTTTTTGTTGGTTTCAATAGTGATGAAAAAGTTGATGCATAACGTGTTATGCAACCGTTTTCTGGACTGCATAACAAGTTATGCAACAAATTTTGTAGATGCATAACAGGTTATGCATCCATTTTCATAGCTGCATAACAACTTAAAACAACACCCAACAGACTAAAAACCAAATCTGATCTTGACATGTTATGCAGTCATAACAAACTCTATCCGATGCTGAAACAAATTGGTACCCAAGTTAGCTCACCCTACTGGTTTCTAATTAACGCCACATCCGTTGCAAACAACCCTTTTACTCATCCCACAAACGCACAACAAACTAGCAAGGAAACGGTGCGGTCAAGCAGCTGCAGCTGGTTATGTTCTTGTTGTTTATCCTTGACCAAATCTTCCACAGCACTAACCAAATCTCCTAACGGATTATGCAACGCGGCTAAGTGCACCTTATATCGGCTATTGCACATCACCACAACCTGCACATCTCGAGCCTGTATTTAACCATGATCTGCAGACACTAAACAGACCAACACCAGCAACGGACCCCAGTATTTGTCTCTCAATTTCTAGTAAACATCGTCCAACACCAGAAAAAACATTCATTTGTGAACACACAATCTGTTTTCCTAACCCTGCGCAAGAGTATTTAACCTTCAAAAGCTCTTGAACTCGAGCAACATCTAGTTGGCAATGAAATTCTTCAAGTTCTTCAACCACGCAGTGTATTCCTTATGCTCTTTCTTAACCATGTAGTCATGTAAGAAATTGGCAATGCTTGGTTTAATCCCTCTGACTTCCAAATATGTGTGGAAAGCTTCATGCAGTTCCGCATCCAAACTCCTTCAAAACAAAACGCAACAAAAGACCAACATCAATAGATAACTCCAAAAACCAATAGCAAGAAATATAATAACCAAAACTCAAAATGAATTCAACTTACGAGAACTCAGGTCCTTCGTAAGCAATATCCTCATCCGAAACATTTGGATTCTTGACAGCCAAATTGTTGATTGTAATTTCATCTGCCTCAACCATAACATCGAATTCCAAAGTTGGACCGGTTTTTTCTTAACAGTTACAACCATATCAACAGGCTGAGAACCAGCTTCTTCTTCCACCTCCTCACCACCTTGATTTGCTTCCTGGTCGTCTTGGTCTTCCTCATCACCCTCTTCATAATCACCAGAGAGATCAGGCTTGAACACTGTGACTTTGATCTCCTCACCTTGATAGTTCCTAGTCAGTGTAATAGTTTCAGCTCCATCATTATCCACAATCTTGAATGGAAACTCACTTGGTGCCTCACCAACCTATTGAGAACACACATACAGACAATAATCTTGTTCAATTGATGAAGACAAGGGCAACCAAATTAATCTCTTACTATGAAATCAAAATTAAAGTAACTAATTGCAAAATTAACACAAACCCATTACAGAAATTCATAAAACAAACTTTCCAAATTTAGAAAAAAAAAAACCCTCAAAATCTCCAGCTTCCTCCTCAGCATCAACGATTTCAGAATCAATAACTCTGAGAAGAGTGTCATCGGAATCTGGTTTCTTCTTAGCTAGAGAAGAGAACTGACGATGAGTTAGAATTGGAGTTGTTCTAAATAGATTACTATTGCCGGTGACAGTTTCAATGGCGGTGCTGGTCTTCAATGGGGTAGTGAAGATGGCAGAGGTGTAGTTTCTACAAGGAGTTCGGTTGCTAGCGGGATTACTGAATATGCGGCTTTATTCATCATTCTACTCAAAGTCGCCATTTTTGCCGAGGGTTTCTCAGAAATCTCGATGTTTTTAGGGTTTTAGAAGGAGGAGAAGTAGTTTTATTGAATTGGAAATCTCGGGAAAACATGATTTTTATATATTTTGGGTTTGAGAATAATTTTCTTCCAGAATTTAGGTGCGCGCCTGTAGTTTTGGGAGCGTGGGTTTCACAGTAGAAACATCAGGGAGAATGGGTCTCCCTGTAGTTTTCACTAAGCATTATGGGACAGTTTCGCAGAGGGATGCCTCTTGGCTTCTTAGGCCCATTAATCACCGCTGTGAGAGAAAATAATTTTTACAACTTCATCTTCATCGGTAAAATGAAGACGAATTATCATATATACAATGGTGTACATGTGACTAACACCATTATCTGTAGAATAACGCATTTCAGGTCCATAATTTTTACAACTTCATCTTCTTTTCTCCATGTTGAAATCCAATATCGACTATCTTTTATACGTTAGCTGTAGAATAACGCATTTCAGGTCCATAAAATCCTTTTCGAGCTAGTTCTGGTTCGAAAGGCAAAACCAAAGGAAAAGAATGGGAATCAATTATATGCCAATGAAACACGTTGAGCTTGTTGGCACTCATTGCTCCAATAATCCGTATAATATCATCAACTCCATAGTAGTTTCGTTTCTGGATGTATCAAGCATAACACCTCTATGGCCAAAAGTCGGCCAATCAGAAATGTACAGACCAGTTCCAACTAGTAACCTTTAAGCCCAAACAAGTTGCGAAAATGTTTCTAATCCTCTCATCGCACCCCATACGGTAGCTGCTGTTAGATTTGCTGAGCCTATAGTGGGGATGGTTACGCTGTATGATTCATCTACACCGTGTTGCAACGGGATATTGAGATCGGTTACACTTACAGTTAGGATCTCTAAAGATGGAAAGGCTGTGATGTTAACTACGGGTGCGATGATTGGATTGTAACATTCAGACATGATTCAGGTGAGGTAACGCTGGACAGCAACGGAGAGATGTTTGTGATCTGGAGAGATAATTTGTCTAGAACCGAGGTTAGTACCGGAACCGTACCTGGTACCGTACTGGTCCCGATTAGTACCGGAACCGAAGTACATGGTACAGGTATCGGTCCAAAAAATAGGAACCGAGGCTAGGGAGGTACAGGTACTCGGTCTCGACAAGAACCGAGTCGAACCATACTGTGTGCATTCTTAACAAAAATCTAGTGAAAAGTAATAAAAAGAGATGAAAATCCCGTTCAGACCTGGCCCAAAACGGATGAGATCTGAGCAGGTGGTGTTTCAAACGAGTGAGAGCTTTTCTTCTGTTGAGGGACGTGAAAGAGGAGAGAGGGAACGTTTTGGTTTGGTTGATGCTCCTATGATTTTGTTAGTGGAAGTCCTTGTGCATTTTAGTACCCAAAAATCAAACGGTACATTTCACAAATAACTTGCCTTCCCGTGATTCATTCACTAGGCTTTATGCTAGCATCTATTACTTGCCTGCTTTTTTTTATGCTTGAAATGTTCGAGCTCACAGAAATTATGTCAAGACAAACATATATCAATTGTGTTACTAAGTAGTCAAAAACTTTATCATGTACCATCAAAAAGGAACACCTTCATTACATGTGATGCAGAAATCTCCCTCACTCATCATGTAGTTACGATGACACATTCATAGGCCGATTTATATGTCTAACTACATATCATCTATTTTTATGAATTTTTATTATCCAGCGAGGGTATTTATAGGAGGCTATTATTTGGAGAAGTGAGTTCAGTGGATCCAACATGGATATAATTAGGGATGTTCATGGTCGGTTTTGGTTCGGTTTCTAGCCAAATCAAAACCGAAACCAATACTATTGGTTTCTAAAAATCTAAACCAAACCAATCCATTAACCATTGGTTCGGTTTCCAAATGGTTCCTGTGGGTTTCGGTTTGTCCCAGTGGTTTTTGGTTAACCAATAATTATATAAAATCAAAAAAAAAAACACAAATTTACAGATATAAAAATCATAGTTGCCGATAGTACTGGTTTACACAAATTTACAGACAAAAAAAAATATCAAGAATAGTTAAAGCTTACTCCAATTCTAGAGATCAAAAGAAGATATATAATATATCTTAATTTAGTTATTGACAAATAAAAAAGAAGGAAGACGGGAAGAAAAAAGTCGAGTAGCAGCGGCTGTAGTTGGCGGTGGAGAACGGAGGCGACTTAGAGAAGGAGAAAGAGAAAGAGGGAGAGTATCATAATGAAATATTAGATTTAGGGTCTCTATTTATCCTCTAAATCAATGGGTAGAATCTAATACTTGTAAATCAAGGGTAGAAATTAAGTTTAAAAATTAATCGATTTTCCAATGGTTTTTGGTTCGGTTTTAGAGGTCAAACCAAACCAAAACCAACACTATCGGTTTTCCACTTTCTACACCGTAACCAATCCATTAGAAAATGGTTCGGTTTGATTTCTTTCTAATTGGTCTGGTTTGGTAGATTCCAGCGGAAAACCGAAATCATGTTCAGTCCTAGATATAGTGTTCAAGAGTTGTATATATATCATAGTGAAGAATCAAAGGAATTGTGAAATAACAACAAATGAAAAACGGGGGAGGAAACTAAACAAAATATGTAAACATTCCATTAAGGCCCTAGGGTTCCCAGGTTTATACCTGGGATGCTCTTTAATCCAAGAAAAACATTTTGTTCTTGATTGGCTTTTGTCATGTTTAAACTATTATTTTAATAAGTTATATAGTATCGTACGATATTATGTTTTGGTTTTTAGTAAAATTATTATTAATTTAGGAAACTCCATACAGGGGGCTTCACTTTCTAACAGAGGCGTATTTCCATTATTATGATATCTAGTTAGTCGGTTATGGGGTGTCCTGAAGATATAGTAAATATATAAATTACCCTTTCATCGTAAAAAAGGAGACCAATTTTCTAATACCACTGAAAAAACCTTCCATCAATTAAACCATTAAAATCGATCATTATCAACAACCCTTCCATCTTAAACCTAAAATATTATCAAAACAAAACAATTAAAAAAGAAACTTATTTCTCTAATTTTAACTAACAAAAACCCAGAATGGATCAGAATCCTCAAAAAAAAATCTGTTCAAAATTAGGGTTCCAGATGGAGTTACGATTATTTGTTCTTCATTAACCAACTGTAAATTATATATACCTCCAAATTTTTCGTAAAAATTCTAAATTTGATATTATTGTCCATACTCATTGAGTAGATTCTTTTAAAAGTTTCAACAAAATAAAATTTGTAAAATTGAAAGGCGCTGATTTTTAGATATGTTATATTAAAATTTGGTTGCCAATTATACCCCTGAAAAAACGATATATAAGGAATTAAAATATAGTTTGACTCTTATATTTAATTGGCCTTCTTCTTTGATTTATTTACGAAAATGTCTACTACCAATTTTCCCTTCCTATTCTGTTCATTTACGAAAATGTCTAAGGAAAAAAAAAAGTTGATTCAAACGGGCGTTTTTGGTTTTTCGGCCCGGACCATTTACAATCTCTTTGTGTCACATATTACAAAAAGATGACCATTTAGAAAGTCCTCCCTCACTTCGCTCGGTCGGGCCAACTACATATATGATGCCGGTTATAAATGAATGGGGCAAAAGTGAAGTATTTTAGGACGCTACTCCTTTTTATCTTCGGTCATTTTACCGGCTGGGCAGGGGTAGCTGCCCCAGCTGAAGAAAAAACAACCAGCAACAAAATATTCAAAAAGATGAGCCTATTTTCTTCATCATGTCAGAGGCATGATAGAGAGAATAAGAGATACAATCCTTTGCAAATGAGCGGTGTCACTTCATAACAACCATGACAGTTCTGCATCTCCGGGCTTCGCTCATGAACTGCATTTGGGCTTGAGTTATATAAGCAAACCATTGCAAGAAGAAGCCGTAACAGACATAAACAAGAAAAATGACGAACATGGTTGGTTAACTTTGGGTGGAGACTTGAATGCGGGGTACCAATTTCTACATTTAACGTTTCTAAACATGAAATTCTAGATGTTACTTTCCGTGGCATGAATACTGGGAAGATTCGCATACGACCTGAATCTTAAGGTTGGCTCCATCTTTTTGAATCCAGGAGGTCCTTGGATATGGAGAGGACAAATCCTAGAGATGGGAAACTATCAACTTTCCTAAGGACTTTCACATTAGGAAACGATGGGATGAGGTATTATAATACTAGTCTATTCCAAGAAAATTTCTGATTTCAAATCAAAAGTAAGAGTAATGATGCAAATTAGTGATTTCAAATCAAAAGTAAGAGTGCAAATTTTGTCGAAAAAACGCTAAATTATCATATGTTTTGATCCCAAAAGAAAAATATCCCTAAGGTTGTGGATATTCAACCAACACAACTGAACACATTCCAGTATCTCTGTGTACTAGCCCTGCAAAAAAAAAATTACTAGAATCTCAGAATTCATGACTGTCAGTTGTTACTAGTAGTTCCAGTAGCAGGACTCATTCTGGTCGGTCACCCATGCTCGAAAAAGAAAATTCTTTCTACAGTCTAACTAGATAAACATTCTTTTTCTAAGCATTTTAAATATATCTGACAGATAGATACTTTGATTTGTAGACTGCAACTGGTTCAGAGTCTAAGGCCTCCTAAAGTATTATTGTTCCATTAAGGATTCTTCTTCGACCTCTTATACTTTGAATCATCATTTTGTAACAGGTCAAGCTTCAAGCAAGTATGTAATCACATTCGAACAGAAAAGGCAGTAAAATATTATTCTCAAGTCTCAAACATAGCAGGTTTGAGTTAGTTCATAATAACTGGCGAAGTCTAATCTTATGTGGGAATCCTGGAATTCTCAGTGTTGAACACAAAGTTAACTTGCCTTTCAGAAAATAAACATACCGGTGACAGTTTAATCAAGTCAATGCTGATTCTCGCAGCTTCAGACTCTGGTCTTAGCAGCCGAGACTGTATATATTCATGGCAGTGGGCTTCGTAAAGTAAGTTTCCAAAAGCTATACTACAGAGCGTAACATAGATATTCCATAACATAAGACATGAAATTAGAATTTATACCATAGCAACCCTGACAGGGGTTTGTATTCTGGTGATCAAGTGTTGTGAAACTCACAAGTGATTTCTCAAATCTACGAAGAGAACACCAATTGGAATACACAAATCCAATAATCTACAATATATTCTCAAGGAATGTAAACAGTTCAAGCTTAGGAGTATTCTCAGGAGTAGGTTCGTCTCCTGACACCAAATTCAACATCCCCGACACAAATACATAGGCTTGATAAGTTGATATAGATGCACCAAACTTGACTTACACTGTTCGCTCTTATGCCTTCAATTATAGAGTCTAAAATACACATAGAACAACTAAAGAGAACATGATGGGCATAAAAACCGGTATTGGCTTACTCAATGAGCTTCCAGCACCATTCCCTGCTTATTGTCATCAATGCTCCAGTATCTTATACTATCGGCTCTTCATGCCTTAATAGTTATAGAGTCTAAAATACACATAGGACAACTATAGAGAACATGATGTGCATAAAAACAGCTAAAGGCTTACTCAATGAGCTTCCAGCGGCACTCCCTGCTGATTATCATCAACAAAATTCTTGACGTAACCCACTCTAGCTGGATGATCTTCTTGTGGACGATTATAACAAGTCCACACTGGCTCGCCAACAAACAACCTCATCAACTGCAACATATCACATAATTCAAAAAACACCTCAACAAAGTCTAAAAGGTCTCTAAATTCCACAAAACTAACATATAGAGAAATTCGTTTTCTGTTTTACCTTGACATAATTTCCTTTGTCTAGAGTAAATCGATGGTAAATACCAGCGGGTAAAACAATCATATCACCTTCTTTGATCCAAATTCTAATCCACCGATCATCGCTGTCTCGAACATCAAAGTATCCACTCCCTTGTAAGCAGTAACGAATCTCTTCATCAGCATGGATATGCTCTCTGAAGAAATTCTTGAGTTTACCTTCATAATTCTCAACTTTCTCTGGACATAAATCTAATAAATCCTGCAAAAACCAAACTCATATTCAAAAATTAACAATCATCATACCAAATGGTCCAAATTTAAGAAATCCCCAAATCAGTGAAAAGGGTTTTAAAAAAGGGGAGAAATTCACCATGTAATTGTATCCTCTAGTTTGCCTGATATTCTGCAACTCCTTATCATTTTCATAGTCTTTTGGGTTCAAGTGCCAGTGTAACACCCCAATATCTAGCAACAAAAAAAAGTTAAGAAAATCTTACAATTGAATAAAATTGAGAACAGAAAGATAAAACTAAAATTGGGATAAATGAAATGAAACTCTATGTACCTGCTAATTTGTTCAGAGAGACGGGTTGATTAGGATTTTTTTGGTGAGGAAGTCTTTGATCCTCAGAGCTTTCGTCCATGTACCATGCCTCCATGGTATCTTCTTCTTTTCGATTTTTTTTTTTATGGTTCCCGTTCGATTTTTGAGTACTTAAAGCATACTGTGTAGCCTGTATCATTCAAAAGAAATAGGAACCGGAGAATAAGATAAACTATCGGTTGCATCTAGAAGAATAAGATAAACTATCGATTTTTATCGCTACATGTCAAATGGACGGCTCGTATTTATTTGGAAATTCGTGGTATTGCAGCTCGGTTGGGTTAGCCAAGAGGATGTCTACCTAAAAATATGCCATGTCATCTCCATATTAGTTAAATAGGCTAGGATTGGAGATTCTTTTAAAAAAAAATGGTAGTGCATCCTACGTGGATGAAGACTTTTTATTTCACAGATGATCCATTGGAGAAGCTCTAAGGTGGAAGATTTATTTTTTAGTAACACCTAGGATTTTAGACCTTCTTTTTAACTAAACCAATCTCCAACAGTAGGTCCTCCAAAACGGGAGGGATGAAATTTGAAGGTTTTGAAAAAAGTCTTATCTTGACCTCCGTAATGACCTTCATGTCATATTTTTTATTTTTAATAATTAGTTAAAGTACAATTAAACGGTTAAGATTTCATTGCATAACGTTTTTAAGGGTCAAACTTTAATACTATTGGAGATGGTTTATTAGTCATGGGGTCCTATATTTAACATATGTGCAAATCCTCCTAAATAAGGGTCTTAAAAAAATCCACATAGGATTTTTAACACCTGCTATTGGAGACTCGCCAACTTCCAAAGAAGAATGGTTATGAAGTCCAGGAGCCAAAAGAATTCAATAAAAAAAAATGTTTGGTTTTTATTGTTTTTCAATTTTAACTAAATTATAGAACTTTTAATTAGGGGTGTCAATGGAAGAATATCCGTCGGATATTTGGAAATCCGTATCCGATAGGTTAAGCGCTATCAGATATTCGATATCTGATAATATTCTATAGGATATCAAAATCAGATATCGATTCTGATAGACTAAGTTATCGGATATTTATCCGACAATATCCGGTTCCGATAAAAAATGTTAAAAACCCTATAAAACTTGTTCATAATTGAAATTTAAGTCAATTTCTCAAATATTTCATATCGGATATTTTTCCTTATTCTTCTACTCGACTCTAATATGGTTAGGGTAAATCACAAACAAGTCATTGTTCCAACGGATATCGGATATTAACAATTAGGATGGAGCCTAATCCGATTCCGATATATTAAGGAAGAAATATCCGATAGAATATCCGATCTGATATCTGATATCCGATAAAACAGATAAAATCCTATAGGATATCGAATACTCGGAAACGAATTCCGGATATCGGACACATATTGACATGCCTACTTTTAATGACCGAAAACTAGTCTAATTGCTCTGTCCAGCTAAAAGTTTGGTTGTTTGTCCAAGTTATAGATCATACCGAACAGACAGTTTTGTACGTTCACAAAACTATAGGCTAACCGAACTGCAGTTTCGGTTAGTTCGCTAAATACAGTGGATAACCGAATGCCACCAGAAAACAAAAGAACTCATAGTTTGGCTACCAGTACAATTTTACCAGGTAACCGAACTCAATGCTTCCAAAAGCAAGGAGAGTGTGATAGTAGTTCGGTTACCTGCGAAATTTAATACGTAATCAAACTACTTTGAATAACAGTTCAGCGTAGGGTTCGGTTACCTGCGAAATTGTACTAGGCAACCAAACAAAGCGATTCGATTGCTACATAAACTTCTTTTTCTAACCGAATATATCATTGTAAACCTTAAAAAATAAAAGAAAATTATACAACTACACTATAATACACCCAAAAATAAGACCAAATTTCAAAAAAACACAATCTTTAATTCATAATATGATGTTCAAAGCATACTTAGTTTAATTAATGGTACATTTAATCATCCTCAAGGGAAATTTGACCTTCGTGTATAATTTCGTTCGGCTTCTTCAAAGCTTTCCACATCTCCATGTTATACTCATACATAATGCACTAACCCAACATTGTGTCGGGTTAAATTTACGCAATAAGAGTTTCCGTATATCGGAGGCAATGGATAATTGTCTTCTAATCGGAGGCCTATAAAGTGGTTGTTCTTAATCAACATAATCACCACTCTCCTATGTTTAAGTTGCTCAACACATATGGTTGTTTTCGGAGTTTATGTAAAACTAGCATCTTTTGAGAAATAGTGAACCACGCAATTGAATGCATCGGCGATTAAGTGCCCACATATTGGAACGCCCATCCAATGATCCCTTGTGATTGTATTGTCCCCGTGGAGACGGCGTTGATACCAAACAAACTGCACATTGAGACTAGCATCCCTATCGCACAACATTGTCTTGTAAAATTCCGGGTTCTCCTTTAGCTTCATCAACAACCTTTACCAGACATAGGTGATTGGACAATCATTATATAGCTTGGCACCTTAGTTAAAGGGATCTAGTTGTTGTACGACAACGTGGAAACCGCAATTACCATCCGGAGGGACGTCATCGGTGGATATGACGTACTCTCTAATGTAAAGAGGTAACTCTTCCAAATAGCTTTTATTAATAAGTTGTGGTATATCATCAATTGATCGACTTCTTTATTGGATGGGGCACATTGGAGCCTTAAGCTTCACGTCTCGTTGAGTTGGTTGGCTCGGTTCCGATGGAGTAGGTTGGATTGGTGCCGAGTGTAACATCGGTCCTTTTTTCTTCGTATCCCGTTCACTTGTGTCTCCCTTTTCCATAATACTCCTAGCCCTTTTCTTAGAATCTTCTTGGTACTTCGCCGCGGTATGCTCATGCCCGAAGGATCTCTAGTAAAAGCGTTCATTTCCCTTTTCCTCCTAGCCAACACCTTTGCATATTCTCTTACTTATTTTTTTGTTTCTTTGGTGCTTGGCCTACCTTTGCCCTTTCCTTTTTTCGGTTCTTGGACATTCTCCGAAATGTGCGGATAAACAATCGTCCGCATGTCATCCCAAAATATTTTCCTTTCGAGTTTGTTCATGTTCCGGTACATCTCGAGAATGATTCTTAGCATTTCATTATCATCAAAATCTTCTCCGGCATCACCCTTTGAAGGATGGAAAAAACTTAATTGTTGGCAATATGGATCTATATCGCTTAAAGGGATTATGCCATGTTCATAGTTAAATACTATATGGCGACAATGGAGTCTCATAGACTTCATCATGTTGCAAACACACACCTCTTCTAACTTGGTTCCCCATGTCTCAATCAAATTAACATCTACCATTAACTTCTTAATGCAAGCATGTGAAACATTATAATGGAGTCCCTTGAACAACCGAAGGTCCTCCAATTTCTTGATGTTACCATCTTTTTGTACTTCATGATGCGGATTTTTTGAAATTTCTCTTTAATTCTATCAATCTCGCGGTTGAAGTAATTTTCCATTGCGTTAAACACAATCACAAAATTCTCGACACATCCAAAAAGATTTTTCTTCAACCGGTGGTGAGCCGATTCTGCCAAACTTGTCGCTTGATTCCCAAAGTATTTATGATGGTTGGTAACTAATTGCATAAACGAAACGCCATTTGTGCGGCTTCAACCATTTCTCAACCACATACGTTACAATATCCTCAGGATAATCGGGGCTAGACCAATGTTCGATAAATGCGGCAAGATTTATATTATACTCTTCTTCGGTGAGAGACCAAGTCAATGACTCCCATTCACCGGAGAAAGCAACCCCATTTAGCGTGATTTAGAATGTATTGTTTTTCAAATTCCTCTTGTCTATCCTCTTGTTCATCTTCCTGTAGCTTATTAATCTCTTCAATTTCCTATTTGGTGGACAAATTTATGGCTTGCACCTATTCATCACATTGCACCATATATGGAATGTCCAAAGCATATTATGTACTAATGGGAAGACTTTCTCTATTGCGTTCATTAATGCTAGAGTAAATGACATTCAGAGAAAACACATTTCCATTTTACCTTGACATAATTTCCTTTGTCTAGAGTAAATCGATGGTAAATACCAGCAGGTAAAACAATCATATCACCTTCTTTGATCCAAATTCTAATCCACTGATCATCATTATCTCGAACATCAAAGTATCCACTCCCTTGTAAGCAGTAACGAATCTCTTCATCAGCGTGGATATGCTCTCTAAAGAAATTCTTGAGTTTCTCTTCATAATTTTCAACTTTTTCTGGACATAAATCCTGCAAAAACAAAACCCATACTCAAAAATTAACAATCATCCTACCAAATGGTCCAAATTTAAGAAATACCCAAATCAGTGAAAAGGGTGTTACAAAGGGGGGAAGATTCACCATGTAGTTGTATCCTCTAGTTTGTCTGATTTCCTGCAACTCCTTATCGTTTTCATAGTCTTTTGGGTTCAAGTGCCAGTATAATACCCCAATATCTACCAACAAAAAGGATTAAAAAAAAATCATACAATTGAGAACAGAAAGATGGAAGTAAAATTGGGATAAATGAAAGGAAACTCTATGTACCTTCTAATTTGTTTAGTGAGACAGGTTGATTAGGAATTTTTTGGTGAGGAAGTCTTTGATCCTCAGAGGCTTCCTCCATGTACCATGCCTCCATGGTCTCTTCTTATTTTTTATGGCTCTGGTTCGATATTGGTTTTTGAGTACTTAAAAGCTTACTCTGTAACCTCTTGTATCATTCAAAAGAAATGGGAAATGGGGGAAAAAGATAAAAATATCACTCACTAGCATTTAGAAGGATCTTTTTATAGCTATATCAGACGGACGGCAAAAAAGTGATACGATCCTATCTTAATGAGCGATGTGGGACTATTGTATTTAAAGCGGTGACTTCAGTTTGCCCAGGGACGCCTTCGGACGATGAATCGTTATCACAATTTGGGCCTGAATGGGAAATCATTTTATTGGATAAATAGTATTTTAGCATGAAGTAAATAGATCGAGAAATAGGCGAGGAGTATAACTCAAGGGGACCGCCGTTGTGTCCAAACTTGGCAATAAATCACTGGTTGATGCTCCTATGATTTTGTTAGTCGCAATCCTTGTGCATTTTGGTACCCAAAAATCAAACTGAACCTTCCACGATTACCTTGCCTTCCCGTGATTCACTCACTAGGCTTTATGTTAGCATTTGTTACTTGCCGACTCTTTTTTGCGCTTGAAATGTTTGAGTTCAGAGAAATTGTGTCAAGACAGACACATATCAATTGTGTTAATAATTAGTCAAAACTTCATTGTTTACCATAAGAAAGGAACACCTCCATCATATGTAATTATAATGATACGTGCATAAGCCGATTTACATGTCTAAGTACCTATCATATCCATTTTAACCAATTGTATGTCTAAATTTCTATTATCCAGCGACGGTACAGGAGGCTATTATTTGGCGAGTAAAATTTTGGGGAATAGATTTCCGTCCAAGAATCATATTATAGTGAAATAATCAGAGAAATTGTGAAATAAGAACTGAAATCTAGGAGGAAACTAAAAAAAGTATGTAAACATTTTGCTAAGGCCCTAAGGGTCCAAGGGTTTATGCTGTATTAGGGAAGCTCTCTAACCCGACAAAACATTTTGTTCAATTCTGTTCTTGATTAGGCTTTTGACATGTTTTAAATTATTATTTGAATTAAATTATATATAGTACTACTGCACTATGTCTTGTTGTGGTTTGGTTTTTTTAGAAAATTATTATAAATTTAGAGCAAAGCTTGTATTTTTGTTTCTACTGTTGTCCACACCGAAGAAAATAAAATAAATTATAGTATAAACTCTATAACTTAATATTGTTGGGATCATCAGAATTTATTAGTTATTTTTTTGAGATATTTTGTAAAAGGGTCGCATGTATAATGTATAATTAGGGTCTGGGTCGTAAAAGATACAGTTGATGTAAAAGGGTCGTAGACTAACATAGACTAACTTTGATTGTCTGCATATTTTACCAAAATACCCTCGCAAAACCTTAAAAGGACATGATATCCTAAATATTCCTAACCCCGTCATAGCACTTAACTGGATCTGATACCTCACTTTTCGTTAGTGATTTTCTTTCATCTCCTTCTTTCCCCTCCACAACCAAATCTACTTCACACACAATAACCACCAGCACCAGTGCTATATATATAGAAACTAACATGGGAAAAATATCGGTTGGTCCTTTTTAGGTGGTCCCATGTCTGTTTAGTCCTTTTAAAAATTACCTTTTCCATTTGGTCCATAATTATTTAAAAATATTAAATGGTCTAAAGTACCCTTCCGTGTTAATTTCTACTTATTCTTTGTAGCAGTCCATTCGTCAAAATGAACTCCTGATAATTTCTACTTATTTTTTCAGAAATCACCTTTTATCAGGAGTTCATTCGTCAAAATGAACTCCTGATAAAAACATGTGTTTATGGGTTTGTTATACTCCAAATTTGGTTGAATTTTGTGATTAAAGATAATAATCCATTTGGTTTATCTTATTATACAGTATTAAAATTAAATTTGATAGAGATAATGATGAAGTGCTTAAATTGTCGATCTCTCATTAGTTAATTAAGTTCAGGCATATTGAAGAAGATGGCAGAACTGAAGAAGGCGATGTAAGTTGGTTTTGACAATGATTTAACAGTCAATACCCGTCAACTGATGGTCAGGGTGTCTGGTAGGATAACATAAAAAGACTAACAGTTTTCTAATGGTCAGAGTTAGTCTACGACCCTATTACATCAACTGTATCTTCTACTACCCAGACCCTAATTAGACACTAAACATACGACCCTTTTACAAAATACCTTTTTTTTTTGAAGCATGCATATATTAGAAAAGCAGCTAAAAAGTTATTACACGTGCGAAGGTGACTCCACATGAGTCACTTAACAAAATTTTTTAGTTAAGCGGGATAACAATTAACCAATAAATTAATGATTATTAATTTAGATATTAATAATTTAGATATTAATGAATATCTTATTAACTTTTTCCATGCTTCAAAAAAGAAAAATCTTATTAATTTCTATATAGATTTTAATTATGACATGATTATTTTATGAATATCGAAGAATAATAATATTCTTCAAAGCACTCTTTAATCTCTCACTTTGTTTCATTGTAAACTTAGATCAACAAATAATACAAGTTCATACAATTCAGATGAAATCACTCAAGACCTACAAAATTTGATTGAAAAGTTGGGTTATCGCCACTCAATGAATATCAAGATGCCATGAATATCCCGAAGACAATGAGAAGTTACGTAATTGTTGATTGATGAAGAAATAATTGAAATCGTTATGGAAACTAATATAGATATGAATGGAAATGATGAAAGCTTAACAATAAATACCTCTCACGAAACGATGTTATTAAATTGGCAATCACATTAAATACTTTCTCGCTGAGCTATGAGAAAATAACACCATAAATTCTTACGATGATAAGAAAAATTAGAGATGAAATTTAATGTGATATTTGATTTTGAAAAGGGTTTGCGGCGCAGCTTGTTACTCGCTTGCCTACTATGTAATATATTCTTTTATTGTGGAATGTGCACAAAGTCTGAATATTAAGTAAAAAAAATTGAAAAAAAAATCAGAAGACAATTGAATCATTTTTTTCAAAAAATATTTATACATCACTAATGTATTGGATATAGATATAACGAATTATTAATTTATATTTCATATGGGGTCTACATAATTACTCAATTTTTTGTTGTTTTACAATTTTAGAAAATTATTAATTTGACACATTGTCCCCACATGGTACCAACTAAAAATATTATGTGAGAGAATTTATTTAATAATCGAGTATTAATAAATGGAGTTTATATTGTATGCGAAGATAAAGAGTAACGAAACTTTGTGAACTTTAATGCCAGACCTTGCATCATTGGTGTATAAGTATTAAAGGAGGAACAAAAAACAATTACGATATTCTTCTTTGGGCAGTTATGATTTTTAGTAATACCAAACCGAGTAATTTCAATTTTTCGGCCACTTTTTTGTCCCCCAATCATTTTCCCGCAACTTGGGTGCAGGTATCCCCACAGTCGATGCATGCCGAGTTGGTGAGTTCGGATCATGTGTTTCTCTCAATTTAGAATGTGAGTTTCAAGCTTCAGGGAGAACTGAAACACAGCAACATCATGCCATTGTCAAATGCACGGTATACCTAACCAAATCCTACATTTTTTTTATTCAGTTCTCTCTTCCTTTTTTTTTTGTTTTTTTGATAAAACTCTTTTTCTTGATTGATGATTCAAAGTTAAGATTACAAACAGCTCAACACATCAAATTTTAAGAACTAAATTGAAATACCATATGATACCAGTATAACATCAAGCATTCTAACAAGAAAAGAGAAAGAACACCTAAATAAGACTAGAAACATGTGTGAGTAGAGAACCAATTGAATAGGAGGAGAAACGTTTTTCGGATCAATAGTTCGTCATTTTTGTTGATTATCTTCTTCTATAGAAAAAGATGCTCCAAAGTAGGAGTGATTTTCTTTAAGTCTTGACCGGGGTGATGAAAATTTCGACGTGGCTTTCGGTCACCGGCGGTAACTTTTGATGTACCTAAAAACTAAAAACCTCAATAGAGAACAACCATTAAAGTATATAAATAAAGAAGCTTGAAAAGCATAAAAAGAAACGTCATGAACACGCAAACAACTTGCCGCCGACAAGGGAGGGTAAACCCCAAAACTAAACCTAAAAAGCACTAAGCTCTAACTAAAACTAAGAACTAATAAACTAAAAAGTAAAATTGAGATGAATGAAATGAAATTCAAAACTATGTACATGCTTTACCACCCACTGTGTTCCTATTTACCACCTATCTCACAATTTCTAATGTAATTTTAGTTGTTAGTTTTATTTTTTCTTATTCACCACCTGAAAAATTCAAATTAAATTTGACCCTAACTATTACAATATTTGTCTTCTTCTTTGTTAATCTCTTTTTATTAAAAAACCGTTACAACTAAAGACTACCGGTCCTGGGTTAGGATTTTTTTTAATTACAATGCACCAGAAACTCATTATTTTATCATTTAATTCATCCATGAATAGATGAATTAATCGATGATTAATCCATAAGCCATTATCATGGGGAATTCCATTACTGAAAATCTAGGGAAAAATATCTAAACTTTAGATGAATCCTACATCCAATAATTATATTAATCTACTGAAAACACATTAAGTGGGAAAGATTCGGAAGTAATAAGTGATCAACATTGGACATTCCATTTTCATTTTATTTATTTTTTTGAATTTCGTTGAAGTATTCACTGATTTCTGGACGACTAGAAGGTGTTATAGTATTTCAAATACGAACGAATGTGTAAAGCAATAGTAGGTTGTATATGAACGACTACGTGCTTTTACAAACGGTCATTTCTGGACTGACTAAGGTATTTTTTGATTCATCTAAAATGAACGACTTTAGATGTGTAGTGAGTGATGGTGGTGATCTGTGAGTCATGAAGATGGTGAAGAAGGTGGTCGGTGACAGATATGGTGAAGAAAATTATTCAAGAACTTAAGTTTTTTTTTTGTTTTGGTTTAGCCATCGGGGTGGTTGTTGAATGAAGATAAAAATTCAAGAATAAGTCAACAAGTGGTATTTAGGATTTATGCAAAGAAGGATCTTTTCATCGCTACATCAACCGGACGGCTAGTATTTATGCGCTTGTCATGTCATTGCTCGATGGTTAGTTGAATACTAGCGTTGCTTAAATATATGATTCTCTGTAGATAAGCATTGTGGGACAATTGAATTGAAATGGATGACTTCAATTTGCAAGGGACACCTCCGACAATTGGGCTTGAATGGGAAATCAATTTCTACAAGAATTTTACGACTTCGTCGTCATCTGTAAATAAAAATGAAAGCGCTTCATTAGTATAGTTCTTGACCTGTATGAAGTAACACAATTAAAAGTTGTGGTGAACGGAAAAAGAACAAGAATTGAACTAGCAGTGCCAATGGATAGGGACTACATTATTTCGAGAATTTACTACATTGGGCATATCCGAGTGTGAAGGTACTCCAGCATATATGCCACGAGAGCAATCCATGATGAATTTATTTTTATTGATGGTAGCTATTTTAAGTTGATTATAGGATTAGCAGGATAAAGTAAAGAGAACCGAGAAATAGAGGAGGAGTTTAATTCACAGGAACGGGATATTTTGAAACATGTTACTGCGCGGATTTGGGAATGGGTAGGTGCTTAATGATTCCATGATTTTATTAGCTTTAGTAACTAAAATTTAATTCACAATCTGGTTAACTCGTTAATTCTGCATGATTCTAGTTCACAATCTGGTAAAGTCATTAATTTTGATGAATCCTCCATTTTGTTTAGTAACAATATGGATCCTGATGTTAGTAATACTCTTAAGAACATCCTTGAGGTAAAATATATGGACAAGAAGGAGAAGTATCTGGATTCATCATTTCTCATCGGTAATTTTAAAATTAATTCGTTTGAAGAGGTCAACATGGCTTTTGAAAGAAGATTATCTAACTGGCAAGGCATTAATATCTGTCTAGCAGGAAGAACTATTATGGTTAAAGTTGTACTCAACTCGGTGCGCATGTATTATATGAGCACTTTCAAAATGCCAAATAAGATGATTAAGAAATAAGATACACAATAAAGAAATTTTTGGTGGGGACATGAAAACAACAAAGGTCCAAAACTAATTGCCTGGGAAAATATGTGCATTCCTAAGGATTTAGGTGGTTTGGATTTTAGAGATCTTGAGATGCTTAACCATGTTCTCTTAACTAAACTGGCCGGGAGAATAAGTCATCAGAGTGATCACTTAGTTACACAAATTCTTATGTACTTCAAGAATGAAGAGTTTTCGCATATAAATTCCAAGAAGTATAATACTTCATGGGTATGGAGAGGCATTGAAGTTGGATTACATATTATTCAAGAAAATTATTGCATGGAGGTTAACAATGGTAAGGAAACAAGAATATAGTTAGATAACTGAATAATTGGTATGGATATTAAACCAGTTCCTAGCGGTCCTAATCATCTTTCTTACATTTGGGTTAATAAACTGATGTTTCCTGACATTGCTGCTTGGAACATATGTTTATGAAATTCTTTATTATCCACTGAAGTTGTTGACAGGATAAATATCATGATAATCTCTCTGCAAGAAGAGGATGTAGTCAGATGAAAACCTACAAAATATGGAGTATTTACAGTCAAAAGTGCATATAATAAGTTAGTGGAAAATAAGGTGAATAATCAAGATGCTCTGAACACTATACCTAAGAAGATTTGGAAGACCCTATGGAGTATGAATTTACCTCACAGAGTAAAAAATTTCGTATGGAAGTGTTTAAAATGAATTGTGCCTACTAAACTAAGACTTTCTCGGCACAACAAAACCATGGATCCATATTGCAGTATATGAATCAATGAAATAAAATCTCTCATTAACTGCTCACATGCCAGGGCAGTCTGGAGGTTAGTCAATATTGACATTGCTCAGGTAAATCTTAACTAAAATTCTGTCCGAAAATGGATTCTCACTTGGTTCAATGACATCAATGATGTTGGAGTTGAAGAAATGATTAAATAGAGAAACAAACTGACGGTTGGATATGGGTGATATCGAAAGAAAGTTATTAATGCATCTTTGAGAATAAATATTTAAACAGTGTTTCTACTGTTTCTAGAATTAATGATCAGTTGCGTAATATTCGCTTAACTTTGCAACCTGTTCCTAGGAATTTAACTGATACTAATAATGTGAGCCACAATGAAGATGTCAAGAACACATTATATGTTGATGCTTCCTTTAATCACTTATCTAATGAAGCTGGCACTGGTATGGTGTTATTTTCTGTTATAGGAAATTGTGAAGGAGTCAAGGACACTTATGCAACTAGAGTAATTGATGATGAACCCAGTGAATGTATGGCTATTATAGAATCTATAAGATGGATCAAAAGCTTAAGGATGTATAATGTTCACTTGATAGCTGATTCTGAAAGTCGTGGTTAATTCTATAACCAATGATCATCTTCATGTCAGACGGGAAAATAATAAGATCATAAAAGAGATCAAAACTATTTTATATAGTTTAATTTCAGAAAACTTTCTTATATTAAAAAAGAGGATAATAATTTAGCAGATCTCATCTCTAGGAAAATTAGGATGAATAAATTTATTGTAGAAGAGTACAAGGATTACTCCCCTTGGATTGATCGAGTCTGTGTTGTCAAGGCATTTTGAGCCTGAACCACATTAATTTTCAATAATGAATTTTGTTTACCCAAAAAAAAAGGTAACCAAATTTTAAACTAAAGGTTTCAGTTTGAGGGTGAAAACAATTTTTGCTGATTTCGGTAATGTCGTGTGTGGGTGAGAAACGAGTCTACACCTAAAACAATATATTGCACGAGAGTACTTTAGATTCGAGAGATCAATCTGTACAAATCCGGCCTAAACCAAGAAATGGCCATTCCATACTTGCTTCGGTACAAAGTGAAGGAGAAGGGTTGGTCTTAGGGAGGGAAACGAAGAGAGTGTTGAGACCAGAATAATTGATTTCTGGAAGAGTGGTTGTTTTACGACTTGTATTAGAAAGTGAAACGTTAGCAATTTGGGAAGCTAATTGGTATAGCTAAGTGTTTGTCGTGGCCAAAGAGTTGGCAGCGTATCCAGGAGATTTCCACAAGTCATTTGGTGGCAAGCTTGTACGGCTGAGATTTGCATCTCATAAGGAGGGTGGCCGTTGATTGTTGCAACCCTCTGTTTGGAGGCCAAAGGCATGGAGGCATGGCCATCACGGCTCGTGCATGCTCTTGGCGCGGCCCAAATTAGGTTTTGGCACAAACCGTGTAACTTTGGCATCGCAGCCAAGAGGTTGCCACAAATCGTTTGTTTTGGTGGAAAGCTTGTACGGCTGAGATTTGCGTCTCATAAGGAAGGGTAGCTGTTGATTGTTGCAACCCTCCGTTTGGCGGCCAGCGGCATGGAGGCATGGACGGAACGGCTCGTTCATGCTCTTGGCGCGGCCCAAATTAGGGTTTGGCACAAACCGTGGAACTTTTGCGTCACAGCCAAGAGGTTTCCACAAATCGTTTGGTTTGGTGGCAAGCTTGTACGGCTGAGATTTGCGTCTCAGAAGGAGGGGTAGCCGTTGATTGTTGCAACCCTCCGTTTGGCATCCAGCGGCATGGAGGCATGGCTTTGGCATGGTTTATGCGCGGCCAAGCTAGGATTTTGGCATAGTTTTAAGCGCGGCCAAAATTAGGGTTTTGGCATAGTTTAGGCGCGACCAAAATTAGGGCTTGGCATTTGGCCAAAAGTTTCCACGAGTTTGGTGGCGAACTTGGACGGCTGAGATTTGCATCTCAGAAGGAATGGTGGCTATTGATTGTTTCAACCCTTCGTTTGGCAGCCAGCGGCATGGAGGCATAGCCGGCATGGCTTTGGCGCGGCCAAGCTAGGATTTTGGCATAGTTTTAGGCGCGGCCAAAATTAGGGTTTTGGGATAGTTTAGGCGCAGCCAAAATTAGGGCTTGGCATTGGGCCAAAAGTTGCCACGCGTTTGGTGGCGAACTTGGAAGGCTGAGATTTGCATCTCAAAAGGAAAGGTGGTCGTTGATTGTTGCAACCATTCGTTTGGAAGCCAACGGCATGAAGGCATAGCCGGCATGGCTTTGGTGCGGAGGTGTGGCTGGCATGGAATGCCTTTGGCACTATTGTGCGGCTGACATGGTTGGTATGCCTTTGGCGCGGAGATGTGGCTGGCATGGCATGTCATTGGCACAGTGGTGCGGCTGTCATGGTTGGCATGCCTTTGGCAAGGAGATGTGGCTGGCATGGCATGCCATTGGCACGGAGGTGCGGCTGACATGCATGGTTGGCATGCCTTTGGCGCGGAGGTGTGGCTGGCATGGCATGTCATTGGCACTATGGTGTGGCTGGCATGGTTGGTATGCCTTTGGCACGGAGATGTGGCTGGCATGGCATGCCATTGGAATAGTGGTGCGGTTGGCATGGTTGGCATGCCTTTGGGGTGGAAATGTGGCCGGCATTGCAGGCCATTGGCACAGTGGTGCGGCTGGCATGACATACCATTGGCACTATGGTGAGGCTGGCATGGTTGGTATCCGTTTGGCGCGGAGATGTGGCTGGCATGGCATGCCATTATCACGGAGGGGCGGCTGGCATGGTTGGGATGCCTTTGGCGCGGAGGTGTCGCTGGCATGGCATGTCATTGGCACTATGGTGCGGCTGGCATGGTTGGTATGCCTTTGGTGCGGAGATATGGCTATTAGGTTTTAGCGTGTCGAAACCCTAGTTTAAAACATGTGGCACGCGTGATTGGCACGTTTGGCTAGCATGCGCGGCTGGCATGTGCAGAGATGATGTCAGTCAGTACCGAGGGATCTGCCGTGGAGCATGGCATATACATAAAAAAGGTAGACATGTTGAATGGTTCAATAAATATGCTAGTGGCGACATTATTACTCAAGTGTGACGTCACTGTTTGACTTTATGATTTTAACCCTAAGCTAAAAACCACCATCAACAGTTTCGTGATAGCTTGGTGGAGTAGATGTGAAGGTTTCAGTGTTTATCCAGTTTTTGTGTCAAGACACACATATATGCTTTACGCTAGGCTTTATGCTTAAAATATTTGAGTTCATAGAAATTGTGTCAAAATAGACACTTATCAATTGCGTTACTGATTAGTCAAAACTTCGTTGTTTACCATAAAAAAATAACACCTCCATTACATTATATTACATATAATTATAATGACAAATTAATTCATAAGCCGATTTACAGGTATAACTACCTATATATTCTAACCATTTGTATGTCTGGATTTCTATTATCTAGAGAAGGGATTTATAGGTGGCTATGGTGAATAAAATATGTGAAAAGGAGAGGGTATCCAAATATACCTCAAGCTAAAAAATTTCCTACCTATAAGTCCTTTCTCCGAAAGTGATTGTCTATGGACTGAGTCGAGACAATACAACTAATCGGTTCACACTTTGTGTGATCGTTTATGGATACGAAATCGATACAATACAACAACGATGTATGTTTACTTTATATAAAGATTCGGATTTAACCAAACACAATAGGATTTCTTATCAAGTAAATAGGAATTAACATTTGTGTAATTTACTTTAATTATAATAAAACAATTACAATGCGGAAAATAAAAGTAAATGACACAACAAGATTTTGTTAACGAGGAAACTGCAAATGCAGAAAAACCCCGGGACCTAGTCCAGAATTGAATACTCTCAGGATTAATCCGCTACACAAAATTACACTTAACTTCGTATAGTTGAGACCAAGTAATTAACCCTATAGTTCACCTAGTTCCGTATGTATTCCCACGCCTCCGACTTATGAATAAGTCACGTACTTGGAACAATCCCATTGGTTTGTATTCCAAACCATAAAGAAACAAGAAATATGTTTGATATCAACTCTATTCAACCAAGTGATATGAGTCGGACAAAGAATCTTTCGTTTTTCTCAACATAAACTCCTTCGTCGGGTCTAGATCTATCTTATGTTCAATCACCCAAAGGTAACCGATTAAGATTAATCCAACAACACCTTTAATCCGAAGAACCGTGTTGATGCCGATCTACTCAATTAATCAATCAAATCTACCACAAGGATAAACAGATTATTAATTGGATCCTCTTTTACCCAACCAAGTATTGTGCACACCAAAGATTATAAAACCCAAGTCAGATCTTCAATATCTTCTTTTTCTTCAAATCTTCAATAAAAACATGCACACAATCATTTGAATCTCTTGTGATCAATCACGCACAGAAGAGATTCTTTTAACAATGGATTATCACAAGATCGTCTTTAGAACTAACAACAGTCTAAAAATCCCTGTCGAAACTCTGAACTAGTTTTATTGAATCTTATATCATAAGAGAAGATTCTCAAGAATAAACAAACTAGGTGCAATCAGATTTCAACCACCGTTAGTCAATCAATCGAAAACAAAGATAAACCGCAATTATCTAGTTTCCCACCAACGGGTCGCGCTAGAGCTTCTAAATCCCAAAGAAGACTTTAAAACGAGCGGTCGTAAGATATTTCACCTAATTAGATTACTCTCTTCTCCGATAGGCGGCTACACCAGTAACAAAGACAAAAGAGGAAGTCTGTTGTTACGAAGGATTAATTTGCTAGAAAGGAAAAATTCGTGCATTTATATACAAGGAAGTTTGGACACCAAGGAATTTCTAAAACCGAAAATATTCTCAAGATATTCATTAAAGCACAAATTCGGTTTCCATAATTCCTGGAAATGCTCTGTCCAAAAATAACAATCGAAACCACTCGGAAAATCTAATTAGTAAATGCACATTACTAATTCTGTAATTTCCCTACACAATGAAATTAATAACCTTAATTAAAAGATTCTTAACTTACTTATGTTTCGATCCTGGGATTCTCTTTCCTTAGCCGTTAAGGAATATCTTTGAACAATTATAGAAATAAACATTCACAACACGTGTTCAAAGTTTGTCGACATATTTACTTTGTAAGTTCTCTTTCACACTTACAACCTTGAAACCGATTTGCCACACTTCCAAACAAGTTTGGAATTGGTTCATATGACTTTAAAGAACTATGTGATTGATCAAACCAACATTCAATCACAATCATGGGTTTACGGTTCTACCAAAACAAGTTTCAGTTCTACCTCCATGTGAGTACTACGCATAGTCATACTAGCTTCCAAAAGATTCGGTTGACTAGGTACTAGGATCGGTTCCCCACATATATATGGTATCTAACTTATATGTGTTGCACATGTCCATAGGATCGGTTCCCCTTTCTGCTATAAACCTTGTTGCACTCCGTAAAAGGATCGGTTCCCCTTGATGTACTGCAACCCTTACAAGGATCGGTTCCGTTTCCATTACTAGGATCGGTTTCCTTTACCCAAGGCAGAAATAATCCGATCATACCACCGGTGATTACTTAAGATTGGTTTTACTAATAAAAGTTATACCAATACAAAAGTCAGGACTTTGTGAATAGTTCTACTAAGAACACAACAAGTTGTGAGCGCTTATAGTCTATCACACATATTGGTTGTTCATAAGATATGCAATGAATAACAAAACCAATAACTCCTGGAAATTTCCTTTTCGGTCCACAAACAAGTTTATGAACTTACTTCCGTAGAACACATGTAAACATTGTTCCCTATGATGAAATCCTCACCTCATACCCATATAAAATCACAATAACATTTAAATGATTATGGCGATGTCTTATCTACAAAGTTTAATGGTTAAGCAATAAACCTCTTATTGTACTCCTTAATACTATGTCTATTTAGAGTTCATATATGCTTCGCAGTTATGTTTTCAATATGCACGACTTAAAAGATACGTTAGGGAATGAAACAGTTCAAGTCAAATATCACTAACCTCAAGTGGAAGGATGATTGTTGTCGTTGTAGCTCCTTGCTTCTTCACATCTTCAAGACTTCGCAATACTTGTAATGTCTCATATCCTAATGCTTTCAAGCTAACCTATACGAAGATTAACTCTAGTACATAATCAAACGACTCTTAACATGAGTTTTGATTCACTAAAATATGACAATCAAACTTGACATACCAACGCTTGGTGGATTCAACCGAGCAATGCTCTAATAATATGAATATAATGTCCAAGAATTATATTATAGCAAAGAATCAAAGAAATTGTGAGATGACAACAAATGAAATGTAGGAGGAATCTAAACAAAATATGTAAACATTTTTCTAATTCCTTTAGGGTCCAAGGACTTATACTAGGGAAGCTCTCTAATCCGAGAAAAATATTTTGTTCATTTTATTTTCGATTAGGATTTTTCCATATTTAAACTATTAATATTAGGAAAAGTTATATAGTATTTGGAAAAGTTCTATAGCACAAACTGTGATGTTTTGTTTCTGTTTTTTAGTAAAATTATTATTAATTCAGAGCAAAGTTTTTATTTTTGAGCGAACCTCATGCAAATCGACTATTCAATGGAAAGGTGCAGTCACGGTCGAATTCTTAAAAGAGCTAACAACCGTATGCGAGTCTGACTCAGTGTGACCCGCCCAGTCACCAGTACCGATTCATACCAAATATATCCTCCCCAGTTGAGTTAGTTACAGTATGTTGGGTTAGGTTAGGCTATATGGTTTAGCTAAAATCCTGTTCTACAGTCCTTCAACCTTCTTTTATAGCCGTATCAAGAGTCACGAACTTAATCCAATAGATGATCACCTACCACCATTGTTGTTCTTCACCCATATAACTATCTGCAACTCAGGGACGGAGCTATGTAGAGCTCAGGGGTGGCCCCCGCCCCCTATTTCTGGTTAATTCATTGGTAATCCCTTATAATTCTTACTAATTAAAAAAAATCTCTTAATATGCCCCCCTTAAATAAATTTTATTTCAAATTCGCCCCCCTTATATGGAATTTCTGGCTCCGTCCCTGCTGCAACTGAAGTAGTGAAGAATCCGTACACCAATGGTGTGTTCAAAAATTGAGTTGTGTCGATATGCAATGAAGATTGAAAACTACAATTCTTCTTTATTTAACGGAATCAGTTCATGGTATCACTTTCCATCTCTTGAAAAAGGTTTGATTTTTTTTCTTTCTTTCTGTTTTTTCATTGTGAATTATGTCATATGGGTATATATAATTGTATAAGTTTATTTAAAATTGATACATAGGCTTTTTCCAGTTCATTGTGGAATTAAAATTATAAGATTTCAGGGTAATGTGGAATTAGTTATTTCTAATTAAGTTGTTCGAATAAGTTTAATTTCACGAAGGTTTTTATTAAAGAATTGCATTGTTCTCATTAGGCCATTGGTCCGGAGGCTGAAGTAAATGAAGTTGTTGAAATCTGTAATTTGTGTTCAAAGGTATACATGATTTCAAAGTCATGCAAATTGTCATCTTGAAATGTCGATCCAAAGTTGTCATAGATTGAATAAATAGTGTGTAAGTTTCCTAAATTTATTTATCTGGCATTGTAGTTGGTTGTCATCGCAGTTAATAAAAGTTTGTTATTGCAGTTATATTAGTTGTTTGTTAATCAGTCCCTGGATCATTGGCATTAACCCCAAAGGGTTTACGGTTCCAATTATTTTAAGGCCTATAGATGGGTTCCAGGTTCCCTGCCTAGTATTGTCGATTTTGAACTCTGTAATTGTGTCCATATCATGTTTTTGTAAATAGGTCAACACTACTAGATATTAAGAGAATGAAGTGAACTTGAAGTATAAGAATAATGGGGAGTTGAAGATGTTTAGGAGAAGAGATAAAGAGATGCACAATATTGTTACTTGGTCGTTTCACAAACAGGAATAGATAGAGTTTCTTTCTCTTTTTTAGTATTGGAACCTTGGAATATAGGTCACGGCCTTGTGGGAACGGTGAACAAGATTGGAAACTGGTGGGACTCGGTAGGAACAGTGAGATGATATGTTCTGTATTAGTCTCCCTGTATTTTTCAGTTGAGTTTCGTAATTAGTAAAAGGTTAACAAGATGTATATCTTTCGTGGGTTATTACGTACCACTTTTGGTGGATATTAGCTTAAGGAAGAACATTAATAAAACAATTCTTATACTTCATTCAATCTTAATAAAAGGATTTGGGATTTCCAGCTCAAGTTTTTTTTCTTCTTGAAATGAATTTTTGAACTTAATCTATCACTGGGAAGATCTCCGAACTTCTGCTAGTCCTAAGTGGAGTTAGAACTTAGATAGACTTTGTAGTATAACTGCCCCATTCATGTAAAGTTTGTAAACTGTAAACCTAGAAAGTGGATAGATTTATGTGTAGGTTCAACCAGTAATTTTAGGTGCATGCATGTTATTAGTTATCACACTTCAGGTTAGCTAATATGCCTCGAGAAAGACTCCCCTTGTTCTCATGTTTTGCTCTTGTACTATCTGCTAAGAAATGCTTATGAATGAAATGTTAGGAATTGCAATGAAGTCTCCGCGTGCAGCGATCGGAATGAAAGAGGTATTCTTAAGAAGTAGAGACATGAGTGTGGATCAGGGATTAAATTACGTTGCTACCTGGAATTCGGCGATGCCTCTATCTTCTGACTTAACAGAGGCAGTCTCAGCCCAAATCCAAAAGAGAAAACCCACATTTGCTAAGCTCTGAATTCTGATATGACTGCAACAAATATACAAATGCATACTGATAAATCACCAGGTATCTTATCTGTCTATCTTGTCATTGTAATAAAAGTAAAAATGCTATATGCCCTAAAATACTAAATACGTACATGTTGTTACTAAAAAATGATAGACTTAACACAAGATTTACGTGGTTCGGCTGCAGCCTACATCCACGGGAGAAGAAAGACTTAGGGTTTTTTATTATCTTGTCAATGGAGTTTTACAGGGCTTATATAGATTACACATATCTTGTATAGATTACAGCATATCTAGAGAGAATATATTGCCGTATATTTTCTTACTGTATAAACCAACCATATATATAGAAGAGAAACCACCAAATATTCTTCTCTGTTCCAACACTCCCCCTCAAGTTGGTGCGAAGATATCAATGGAGCCCAACTTGGATAATATTCCATTGAATTGCTTGACGGGTAAACCCTTAGTAAAAACATCTGCCAGTTGTTGATGGCTACGAACAAAGGGAGTGCAGATTACTTTGTCCAATACCTTCTCTCTAATAAAGTGACAGTCCACTTCTATGTGCTTTGTGTGCTCATGAAAGATGGGATTTGAAGCAATTTGTATCGCAGCTTGATTATCACAGAACATCTTAGCTGGCTGAGATGGAAGACACCCCAATTCTTTCAATAATGCTCGAAGCCAAACAATCTCACATGTAGTTGAAGCCATGGATCTATACTCAGCTTCAGCACTCGATCGAGAAACAACATTTTGTTTCTTACTTTTCCATGTAACTAAGTTACCACCAAAGAAGATGCAATACCCTGTTGTTGATTTACGATCAACTGGACATCCAGCATACTCAGCATCCGAGTATGCTGTTATACAGTAACTAGAAATTGAATAAGCTTCATTTTTTGTCATCACAACTCCTCTGCCTGGTGACCCTTTTAAGTATTGTAAAATCCTAGTTACTGCATTCAAGTGTTTAACACGGGGTGCATGCATATAGCGACTAACTAGGCTTACTGCATATGTTATGTCAGGTATGGTAACAGTAAGGTAAATTAGCTTGCCAACTAACCTTTGATATGACCCAATATCCTTTAGCACATCACCGTCATTATCAAGTTTGTTGCCACTTTCTGTAGGAGTATCACAAGGTTTTACTCCCAATTTTCCTGTAGCCTTCAACAGGTCCAACACGTATTTTCTTTGATTCAGAAAAATACCCTTCTTTGAGTAAGCAATTTCTAAGCCTAAGAAATACTTCAGTATCCCTAAATCCTTGATATCGAATCTAGAATGAAGCATTGCTTTAAGATTTTTAATCTCTTGTTGATTATCTCCTGTAATCACAAGGTCATCAACATACACCAAAACTAAAGTTGTACCAAGATTACCTCTTTTAATAAACAAGGAAGAAACGGCATAGCTCCTTTTGAACTTATTCTAGATGAGTACTGAGCTTAACTTTGCATACCACGCACGCGGTGACTGCTTTAAACCATATATTGCTTTCTTTAGCTTGCAAACCATATTGCTCTCACATTCTCGAGGATGTCCAGGAGGTATACTCATATATACCTCTTCTTCTAGATCACCATGTAAGAATGCATTCTTCACATCCATTTGAAACAACTTCCAATCTTTATTAACTGCAAGAGACATAAGAACACGAAAAGTATTCATCTTTGCAACTGGTGCAAATGTTTTTGTGTAGTCTTCCCCGTATCTTTGAGAAAATCCTATAGCCACTAATCTCGCCTTATAGCGCTCCATTGTTCCATCACTTTTGTATTTAATTTTGTACACCCACCGACAGCCAACAGTCTTCTTCCCAGGAGGCAACTTGACAATACTGTAAGTATTATTTGCATCTAAGGCCCGTAACTCATTTTCCATTGGTGCCTTCCATTTCGAATCATACTTTGCTTCATTTTAACTTTTAGGTTCTTGATGACTGGATATAGCGCTTAGAAAAGCAGAATGTGAAGAACCTATATGATCATAGGTTAAATGTGCCTGTAAAGGATACGCAGCGGAATGATAGGTAAAGAAATCTTTGTATTTCTGTGGAGCTTTCTTCTCTCGACTTGAAGTTCTGACAGTTGGTACCACAGGTTGTTGATTTTGTGGAACCATATTGTCGTTAGTAACATCATTTTCTGTAACTGAAAATTGTTGCGGCACATTTTGCAGCACTATATTATCATCAGTAACATCATTGTCTGGAGCTATGTCATGAACTGCTTCATTATGCGGTTCCAACAATACATTAGGCGGATCCACCAATTCTACCATAACACCATTGTCTCTGTGGCAATCAGTTGCAGTAGGTAACTCACTGCTAATAACTGGAAGTGGTGCAAAATCATTCCAACACTCCCCCTGAGACCGACTGCTAGATTCATACTGAAAATAAGTCACTGTTTCATCGAAAACAACATCACGCGAAATCTGAAGTTTTCTAGTAGGTGGGTTATAACAAATGTACCCCTTTTTTGTAGAAGAGTATCCAAAAAACACACATTTGGTTGCCCGTGAGTCCAGTTTATCACGATGTTTGTCCTGTAAATGCACATAACATACACAGCCAAATATTCTTAGATGAGAAATGCTAGGTGGATGATTCTTTAATACCTCCAATGGAGATCTAAAATCAAGCACACGACTAGGAAGACGATTGATCAAATAAGTGGCTGTCAAAGAACCATGTGACCAGTATTTTTTTGGAAAATTCATTTGAATCATAAGAGCACGAGTTGCTTCCAAAATGTGCCGTAACTTCCGTTCAGCAACACCATTTTGCTGTGAAGTACCAACACAGCTAGTTTGATGAATAATGCCATGACTGCGAAGATAACTTGGGAGAAGTCCTTTGACAAACTCAGTGCCATTATCTGATCTGAAAATTTTTACTTGTGCATCAAATTGGTTACGTATCATAAGATAAAATTCCTCAAACACAGATGAAACTTCATTTTTGGATTTGAGTAAGTATATCCATGTAGCACGTGACCAATCATCTATAAATATAACAAAATATTTATACCCATCATAAGAATCAATTGGAGCAGGACTCCATAAATCGGAATGAATTAATTCAAAAGCCATAGTAGATCGAGTCACAGAATTAGTAAATGAGAAACGAGATTGTTTAGAAAATTGACAAACATCACAGACTTGAGACTGGACAGGAATTGTGGGAAAAATCCTAGACAAAATACGACCATAAGGATGTCCAAACCGTTTATGATAAAGAGAATGCTGATTAGAGATTTCAGTGAGACACGCCATGTCACTGGAGCGTAACAGGTACAATCCATGAGAAAATATGCCTTTACCAATCGTCTTATTCATTTTTCGATCCTGAAAGATGACCGAAGTAGGGGTAAATGTAACATCACAATTCAGAGAATTAGTGATTTGACCTACAGATAATAGCTGAGTAGGAAACGATGGAACAACAAGTGCATTAGAGGACGGGCAATCTGGAAAAAAATTGATTTTCCCACTGCCCAGCACAGGGAAAGTAGTGCCATTAGCAACAGAAACATTTATATGAGAACTGGGAATAAATTGATGAACCGATGAAGGATCATTCGCCATGTGATCCGTAGCTCCTGAGTCAATAATCCAAGTGTGACATTTTGAAACAGTCGAGGTAAGAAAAGCTAATAAGTTACCTGAAGCATGTGTTGACTTGTGCTCCGTTTTGTTACCCAACTGTTGAAAAAAATTCTTCAATTGATCCATGGTGAATGAAGTATTATCAGCTACTGCGGCTCGAGCAATCTTATTTTTTTCAAAATTAGCTTTAAGATGAGGATAAATATCCCAACATCGGTCCTTGCTGTGACCAGTTTTATTACAATGATCATAATGAAAAACATCTCGCTTACCCTTAGCACGGAAATTTTTATCCTTTTCTACTGGCAAAGCTCTTTGTTTATCATCTTTCTGGCTCAGAAGAGCGCTGGATTCAGCTGCATCCAGGTCTGTTGTGCCTTTAGAAACAAGATTCATGACTTTCTTTCGTGTTTCTTCGCGCTGCACAGTTGCACAAACACTTGACAAACTTGGTAGTTCATCACTCATGAGAATAGTTCTTCTAAGAGATTCGTACTCTGGTTTGAGGCTGCTGAGCACATCAAATATTTTATCTTCCTCAACCTTTTTCAAGAGAGCTTTGGAGTCAGTTGTATGAGGACGATATGTATCAAGTTCATCCCACTTCTTCTTTAAATACCCATAGTGCTGAGTAAAACTTTTCGTACCTTGTTCAGCCTCAGCAATCTCACGTTTCAGTTCAAACACTCGAGCAGCATTATTTTTTAAGCCATACAGACTGGCAATAGAAATCCACAAATCTTTTGCCGAATCTGAGAACGAAAAAATTTCTGAAATATGTGGTTCCATCGACTGGAGAAGCCATGTGCGAACAAGTTGATCATCAGCAATCCAATCATCATATTTTGAATCTTTAGCATCTGGACGTGTACTGTTTTCACTAATATATCCAGATTTCCTCTTACCCCCAAGACCAAGAGCAGCAGCCCTTGACCAACTGACATCATTCAACAGAACAGAGGTTAACCCGTAAACTAGTATTATGATCTGATTGTGCCATCATAGACACAAAGGAAAAAAAAGGAAAAACAAATTGTTTAACTGTAGAATAATGGCCAGGATCGTTAACGATCCCCTGATACCATGTTGTTACTAAAAGATGATAGACTTAACACAAGATTTACGTGGTTCGGCTACATCCTACATCCACAGGAAAAGAATGACTTAGGGTTTCTTATTATCTTGTCAATGGAGTTTTACAGGGCTTATATAGATTACACATATCTTGTATAGATTACAGCATATCTAGAGAGAATATATTGCCGTATATTTTCTTACTGTATAAACCAACCATATATATATAGAAGAGAAACCACCAAATATTCTTCTTTGTTCCAACAGTACATTTTAGTGAAGTTGCAGATCTTCTTGTGTGAGGTGATTGTAGACTTTACTGATTGTCTGATATGATGATTAAGTTTTAGCCTTCTTGAGCTAATTTGGAATGGTAATGGATGTGTCACTATTTGTTATGGTCTGTTTGAGCAAAACATTTTCATATATTCTGCAGTTCTGCTTGAACAAAATATTTTCTGCTTTGAAATGAAGGAAAAGTTACCTGAGGATGATTTGATTATGCTTTGGTATTTGTGTAGAAATGATCTATGGGTGCATGATCTCAGTGGCGTTGTTCATGCGCCAATCTGTTGTTGGATTTTGGAACATCTCGACATCCTATGTAATAAGGTACTGATTTGTCAGATTTTTTTGCGAAGGGAATTTGATACAAGGATCGGTGCGGATTCAGGTTTTCACAAAGAAAGATTCTCATATGCTCATATTTCTTTCTTCATTTAGGTATATGTTCTATATAGCAGCTGATTGCCTGATAGTCACAAACTTTTCTATAATGGTCATCATTGGTGCAAAATCTATTGCTTGGTTTAAGATTGCCTACAGCTGGGACACTAAAAGGTTTGTCTTCCTCTTTTCCTTCTCAAAAAATTGAGGTTGGATTGTTTTATTGTCTCCATGTATGATTTGTTCTTTCTTTTTCGTTTACCTAAATAAATAGCTATCCTGGACAACAGTATTGATAAACCAGGCTTTCTTGGGCATATTTTCTGCCGCGAAGTTCACATTAATAAGGAAAACAGTGCATATTGTGTTTCATATGGTCATATAAAATAAATTGGGTAATTCGATAACATGGTCGTATAAATTTAAATGAGTACGTTATGTTTGAAGGCACTATAAATTATGAAGGGTAACTCACTTTGATGGTAGTATAAATTAAACTAGGTAACCGTACCAGTCTGTAGCATAAATTTTTTTGGGTACATTGTTTTAAGTTCCAACGGAATTGGTTTGTGCTTCCGGTATATTTCATGCATAGATGGTTTTATAAAGTATGTTCAGGTTTGTTATACATGTAGATCTTTGTGTTTTCCTATAATAGGGTGTTTTTTGAAGTCTGTTCTGTGTTCTATTTTTTTTTTCATTCAATACATTAAGCTTGGACCTCTAAGGTAATAACTGATTTGATTTTTGGTTGACATGATGTTGATGGTGGTTGTTTAGATTTAGGGGCGGTGAGTGCACTTGGAAGCCCTTCTATTAGGAAATAATAATATATGAGTCTATATTTAGGAGATATACACTTTAAGGAGTTTGAGTTATATTAGGAAAGTGTCTATGTTTAGAGTTTGATCTTAGTTAGGAAAGTAGTTTGAGTGGTCGACAAGTTTGTGAACAATATAAATTGGTTGTTAAGCCATGAGAATTAATACACCAAGATTATTATCAATGTAGTCTTTTAATGCTTCCGCGTTTATGCTCTCCTCTCTCTTGCTCGATCCTTAACATGGTATCAGAGCGAGGTGAGAGGAAGAGAGAGGAGAAGGAGAAAGAGTTAGTGAAGTTTTTCATCGGTTTAGGGTTTAGGTTTTGAGTCTAAAAAAAAAAAAAAAAAAAAGGAAAAAAAGGTTTGAAGCCGTGTTTTGAAGTTTTAAAAACAAAGGAAGAAGCTGCGTTTGGTTAGAGAATTGTTTTTGTTAAAAGGGAAGATGCACAAAGTTCTGACGAGTTAAAGAAGAAGAGAGAAGTGTTTAAAGGCTTGTCGGTCTTTGTCTTCATCAGGGTTCGAGAAGCTGTGATAAACAAGTTGGAGTTGTTTAGGGTATGTCGCTGCTCCATGACTTGTTACCTGTCAAGTCATGTTCATGTGTTTTGTTCGTGTGTTGTTGACGAAAAGATGAACTTGGAGCAAGATGTAGAATTGTTATGGGCTCGAGAAAGTGTGAAGAACTCTAACGAGTTGATGGTGACTGGATCAGAAGATGATGATGTGATGTGGTGGACTTGGTACTGGTCGCTAGTTTGCCATGGTTCAGTGGGTCTCATCGGTGTTTTAAGACAAGGAATAAAGATTTAGATCTGTTTTTGTGAACATGAAACAAGGAAAGTGGTGATCGATGGTTGTTTGCTGTCGATTTCGAAGAGCTCGGAACATACAGATATTAACGGAGTAACCAGCTATACGGGGAGGTGGCAGAGCTGATGATTCTCGTGAAATGGAATATGAAAACTATGAGCTGAACTGAATCTCGAGAACGGCAGTAGTACTGCAAAGGATGTTCTCGGTGATAGATTGATGGCTACTGCCACAGTCATTGATCGACGGTGACGCGTAGGTGAAACAAAGATGGAGATGGTGATTTATGTAGCCGAGTATTGACTGCATTGACGGAGTTGGAGCTAAGTGTTGCTGCTTTAGTGCTCAGGTTTGATGATGAATGAGGCTGCAGTGACGATGAATAAGTGTTGGTCAATGATGTTGTCGTTATTCTCGATGAAGTTGATAATTGAAGTGATGCGACGGAGTGAGAAACTCAGAGAGAATATTGCAGTCGACAAGAATGATGATTATTAATGCAATGATGCTGTAATACGAGAGGGACAGTGTTGATTGATGGTGACAGCTGTGGGTGAGATTTGATTTTACTGTTGCTGCCAATGATATGGAAGAAGGTTTTCGGGTTCTAGGTCATCACCGAGAGAAGTAAAGGGACAATGTGTGAAGAACATGCTCAAGTCTGTGGTCGAGAGAAAGTTTCCTGAAATCAACAGGGAAAGTTACTTCAAAAAAAAAAAAAAAAAAACAGTTAGGGTTTCACTTCCGGCGAAAAAAAAAAAAGAAAGTGTTATTGGAGGATTGTTACAGATTCTACCAGTTGCAAAAGAACTGTTACAGGTGAACAGAAGTGTGACAAAAGAATGTCACAGTTAAGTGTTGAAGAATAGTTACAGAAGAAAGTGTTACAGTGAGCGTGACAAAAGAGTTATAACAGTTGGAAGATTGAAGTGTGGTTGAAGAGTTTGTGGTAGAAACTTGGAGATCCTACAAAGTGTGGCAGACTTTGTAAAGACGACAGGATTGTGAGAGAATCTTGAAGAACAAAGAAGTGTGAAGGTTTCGCAAGAAGTGCGTGACTGGAACAAGAGAGAAGAAGAAACAACATTCATGTTGAAAAAAAAAAAAAAAAGAAAGAAGAAGAAAAAAAAAAAAAACAATCACCAAGAGGTGATAGTAGGTTAAAATCCTATGAGTTGTCGAGAGAGTACACAAAGTATTATATCGAAGAAACCAAGAAAACAAGAGTACAAGAAGTATTCTTCCGAAGATGGGACCGAAACGTCCTTAAACTACGAAGAGGACCGAAAGATGTCCTTAAACTAAGAAAATGGGACCGAAAGCGTAATGTCCTTAAACTATGAAGGGGACCGAAACGTCCTTAAACTACGGAGAGGACCGAAAGATGTCCTTAAACTACGAAAATGGGACCGAAAGCGTAATGTCCTTAAACTATGAAGGGGACCGAAACGTCCTTAAACTACGATCTGAAGATTTTTTTTTTTTCCGCAAAAGCGTTAAAAAAAAAAAAAAAAAAAAAAAAAAAAAAAAAAAACCGAAGTTAAATTTCTTTTGTCCAAGATGGGCATTCATGATCTACATGCTCCATCTTGAGGGAGGGTATTAGGAAATAATAATATAGGAGTCTATATTTAGGAGATATACACTTTAAGGAGTTTGAGTTATATTAGGAAAGTGTCTATGTTTAGAGTTTGATCTTAGTTAGGAAAGTAGTTTGAGTGGTCGACAAGTTTGTGAACAATATAAATTGGTTGTTAAGCCATGAGAATTAATACACCAAGATTATTATCAATGTAGTCTTTTAATGCTTCCGCGTTTATGCTCTCCTCTCTCTTGCTCGATCCTTAACACCTTCATTTAGACGACCGAGCAGAGAAGTTTGACGTTGCACGTTAAATTCTCCTTGAGTCTGGTCCAATCTTCTAGTAATTGAAGTTGACAGACTACGTATGGAGGTACTTTCTGAAGCCTTTGCTGTTTGAGATTTTAGGTTGCTTGATTTCAGTTAAGCTAAAATTTGAGTAAGTTGTTCAATTACGTTTCTGCACTTATTTTTACGAACTCTCATATATTGTCTTCTGTTTGCAGGATTTTCTCGTTGTGCGCTCATCGATCGCCTCTAACTTATGAAGTTAGAGTGCAGGTCGGGAGGCCGCTCTTTGGTATGGTTTCATCCTCTTCCGCTACAACTACCAATAAGTTTCATCCACCTCTATGTAATATATCGATAATGTTGTTTGTTCTTCTAGGTGGTTCTTTGTCTAGAGATGGTTTATTTGGTTTAATTATATTGACCAAATTGTAGTTTTGTATTGCAACAGGGATAATTAATCTGTCATACCTTGCATCTTCTTATGTGTAACGATCAATGAAGCATGTTCCACTTGGATTTTCCATTACAGGAAAATGTTGACCTTTTTACCAGAATTAATCAAGGTTCTGTTGAGTTCGACTTGTTGTTTCCTTATACTTCTTCTTGTGGTTCATGTCTGCAGTTTTTTGCACATGGGTTTCAAAATTTGGTTTATGCTGGAGAATTGATGTAGCCTTTTTTACAGAATACAGTTTTTTTGCGGTCATCATGACATAACAGGACTGTTTATTTTTGTCTTGTTCCCTTGCCTTTCCCTTTACATTACTGTTTTCAGTTGTTTTGAATCATTGATAATTTGATGATCCAATTGCCACGAGATCACTTATATTCATTTGATGTTGATGCAGTGTGAAGTTTGGTCAAAGATATAGTTGGTTTTGGAGAGGTGTGATTATAGTGTTCTACAGATTTTGATGTCAGTAATCTTTTCATGTTTCTTCGCTTTTGTTTATAACTGCAATCAAATGATCCAATTGCCATTATCTTGCTTGTGTTCATTCAATGCAGAACCCAAAATTTGGTAATAAGCATTTGTATGAGATGTCAGCATTTCCTTCAACTGTTTTAATTAACAGTCTTGGAGCCATCACTGGTTGGTACTAACAACTGGCCTTATTTTAACCTAACCATAGTACTGTATAGGAGGGGTATGTTTGGTATAAATCGGTTTTGATAACTCACCGGGTTACAATAAATCAGACTCGCACATGGTTGTTAGCTTTTTTAAGAGTTCGACTGTGGCTGCACCTTTCTATTGAATAGTCAAATTTCATGAGGTTGGCTCTTTATTTTTCATGGATGCTAATGGGGGAGGACTGGAATTGGCAGGGATACCGTTTCATATGAAAAGTTATATCCGATCCTGGCCGTCGGATCACTCAAACAATACCCTGCCAAACCTCGTTCCATTGGTGATGGTGAGTACTAAAGAGGGAGGGGAAAAAACAATTTCTACCTTTGAGCAAGTATGATTTTTATAGTACCAAACCCTTAGGCTAAGTACTATGTTGACCCTTTTTCCTTGGTTATATCTTATTTAATTTCATGGAAAGTCTTTTTTCTTGCCTTTCTCAAGGGTTTTCTATGGAATTGTTTTTTTTTTCTATTATCAAACACATGCTAATGAAAATGGGTCTAAAACCAACCTCACTATAGCGATTTTGCATCTCCTAGCTATACTACATGGAAACTTAGTATCAAACGGATATCTGCACAAACTTAGTGTCAAACGGATATCTTTGCAGTAAAAAGAAAAACTAAAAGTAAATAAAAGGAATGAAAAAATGAAATATTAGTCTAAAATAGGGAAAACTAGAAACGGATACCGAGTATTCATTGAATATTACACGGAAACTAAGTTTCTGTAAATACTGAATATCCATGTGGTTTTTCAACACTACAAAACTTATTTATTCTGATCAACTTTGTAGAGTAGATAAAAGATATCACTTCTTTAAAGAGATATGGGAAACCATGGCATTTGGATTTCCCTACGATTAGGGAATAGCTTAGAAAATCCCTCGGGGTAGCACTTGGTCTAACAGTTCAATTTTTCGCCCACCACACTTTTTCTTCTCCCATCGCTTTTCCACAATTTTAAATTTGGGTGTAGGGATCCGTATTTTGAATGGATCTGACTTGATGAGTTGTCATCATTAACTCACCTCCCTCACTCGAGATCGGATTAGCTCTAGAGCCACATGTTTGAAAACAAATCTGTTGGACAATGTCTTATATTTATACTATGCTCACCATGTTTGAAATATGGTTTTATAAATCTGCTGATCTTAATCATGTTGGAAACGATTAATAAAAAAATAATTTTTTAAAGTTTTAATAAAAAATTATAATTTATTGTTTTTTTTTGTGAATGAAACATTTTAGTCCCACATTGTGGAGTTTCTAATTTTTAGTAGTTTCAAGAAACTATATAAACTTATTAGTCCCACATTGTGGAGTTTTCACTTCTTAAATTGTTTTATTCCATTATATAATGAAATTCACTACTTTTATAAAATCTATGGGAAAGGGGTTTCTCTATATTTTAGAGGACCCCTAAGGGAAATATTTTATAGCGTTTCTTAAGAGTTCGCGATTTTCCTTAACGGTTTTTTCGGAGTTGCCAAGCTCAAGTTGAGCATCTACTACATATGCTAGTAGTAGGTGTAGTAGGGTGTTTTATCCTGGAGATATCCGTCCTGTGAGGGCTATAACATCACTCTTGAGTGTAGCCGGGCGCTAATGTCTTAAGGGTAACGTGTTGAACACGTGACTCACTCTGTTTTTCCAAAGTTTTGCCTTGTTGCTGTTGTGGAGACATGAGAAGCTTGTTTGTTTCGTCAATCGATCAATTCCATTATAAAGGAGATAAGTATCAATAACTTTTGCTTATTTGATTTTTTCTTTATTTTAATTATTGCACCCAACAATCTTAAGACATTAGAATTTGTAATAATCGAAAATGGTTGGTTGGTTTGTGAATCATGGATGTTAATTGTGGAGTGAAAAACAAAAACAATTTTTTGGTCAGCTGTAGCCCGTAGAGTTTCGAGATTATCTCTTAACCTAGAAGGAATTTCGATGAACCCTTTTGACACAACGTAGTAGACATTCTGATAGTTACCCACGTAAAATTTCAGAATTTTTGGAATTGTAAAAGTGTTTTTTTGATATTTTACAAAACAGACAAATGTTCCTGAAAAATTCTTACGGGCAAACTTTTGTTGTTAACTAAAGTATTTTTATGGGGTAATCATGAGTTTTTTGGTATGGTGGTTCAAACGAAGTTTGTAAGTCTAGATATTATCTTCAAAACTCATATTTTATCTTCCGTTTCGGAACTAAGGTTTGTGAGATGTGGTGTATTAGGTGATTGGGAAATTACCGTGTCCGTGGTCAGAGTATAAACGAAGATTGTGACATGAAATTGAAAAGGAACATGGCTACCAGGCGCATGTGGATGAACACAAGTCTTCCAAAGCTGACAAAGACGGGAATATCAAACACAACTCTAACCGTAGTCTTCATAAGAAAGGTATGTTTCGTAAAACTGAATCCGGCGTTACTTTAAGTAAGGGTGATTGTTATGTTTGTAAAATTCCGGGACATACGGTAGTAAAGTGTAGACAACATAAAACCTTAATAAGTAGAAAGTTAATGCTAATTTAGTTGAAACAAATTATAACGAGTTCATTGACATGATGTCGGAAGTTATTTTAACAACCAATGTGAGAGACCAGAAGGTGGACTCTGGAGCCACCAAGAATGTTTGTTGAAACAGAGACATGTTCACCTCCTATCAGAGGATAGGGGATGTCGAGAAACTCTTTTTGAGTAACTCATCTGCAATAGAGGTTGCATAAAAGGAAAAGGTCGAGCAGAAGCTCATATCTGTAATATTCTCACATTGAATGAAGTTTTCATGTTCCAAGCATATGCAAGAATATTGTATCTTGTTCTCTTGAAGTTGGTAAAAGATTGAAGATCTTAATTAAATGTGGAAAACTTGTTATAACTAAGGGTATTGATTTTTTAGGCAACAGTTATAGGACTTAGGGTCTATATAAGTTTGAAGGAAAAATCTGATGAAGTGAACATAGTTGATTCTTGTGCTTTCTTTTGTGTGTCTTTGAATGTTTTGCATGGTAGACTTGGAACCGTAAAATTATAAGTCAATGTATAAACTGCCTAGCATAGGCTTCTGATAGACGCATTTATGTGTCTATTTTGTTCTCAATATTCTGTATTGTTAGACTCGGTTAAGTACTTATTGTGTTATTTTGTGTTTTTGTAGATGTTTTCAGAGAAATAAGCCTTTGCGGCGAAATGAGCTCGAAAAGTAATGTTTTACACCCCAGGATAATGTACCAGTGGCACCTCAGAAATGCACCGGAAGTGTCCCAGAAATGTACCGGAGGAACCCAGAAAAATTACTATTTCCACACCAAAATTACTATTTCCACCCCAATTGCTAAAGGGACACCCGTACAGGATTAGGGGGAGGACACTTTTCTTCTCATAATTCAAATTTCATTTTTGGCGGGAAAATATATTCTCTCCCTGGACGATTTTCAAATTGATTTTCGATGGATTTGTGGAGAAACTAAATGGCTGGAATTAATTGGGTCATATCTATTGAGTATAACAAGATTATTCTGAGCGTTGGAATGAGTTAAATTTGGCTAGAATCTGCTAACTTTCAATCGAGAGTTAAACAGGGAAGATACGCTCGAGTTCTCTGTGAGAGGAATTTTTGGGAAGTTTTGTGGACTAAATGGGAAAGATATCTGATCTTCTTAAGTGTTTATGCAACTATGGAAGTATTACAGCTCATATGCGCAGGCAGAGGGGATGGAGAAGATCATATCTCGGCTGACAGTGAAGAAAATGGAAAAAAATATTTTCCGAGTAATGGAGAATTATATGGAGTGAATGAGCGATATTCGATGGGTATGTTGGCTATAAATAGGTTGTTGGGGTTGAGCAGAGAGGGTGTCGAGAGTCTGGGGGGCTGAGGAGAGCCAGAGAAGAAGAAATTCGAGTTTTCCCAAACTCGGTTTCTGCTTCTGCTGCTGATGATGAACATGAAGAACACGAAGAACGGACCTGCAACAACAGTCGTTTTTCTACAGTAGTAACGGCTAACACCTGTGGGTCGTAATCAGGCAGTCTTATTTTACACAGCGTTTGCGACAGAGGTTCAGCAGTCTTATTTTATCACTGAGGGTCGTAGTTCTCTGGTTTTATTGTATTTCTCATATTCTCATCATTTGTAAACCATTTTTGAGCCATAATAAATTATTTTGAGAGCATTTTTACTATGATGAGTTAAACCCCAACACTGGGACGACGGAGGAGGCCGAGCTTCACACATGGGTAATTTTATTAATTATTTTTAAGACTTTTGATTAAAAATTAATTGAAATATGATTTGATTAAGTTGGGTGTTATTTGATTAGATGGGTCATGCTTAGCTAAGGTGATTTGATGTTCCATGCTTAACATTTACAATCAATGTTTTGAGAATCTACTTTGGAAAAATAAGAGTCCATATATGTTTTGAGCGATTATTGTTGAGAATAAATCATTGAGCCCTATGTTATGAAGATTGGCCGAATCATTAGTCCCAGTACCTCTCACCATTGTTAATATTTTATTGTATATATTTATCTTTTTTATTAAGTCTAAAAAATTATCCTTCACAAGTCCGAGAGTTTGAACCTCATTACTACAACCCCACAGAAAATCTTTAATCATTTTGGCGCCGCCGACGCGGATTTGTGCTTAGGAAGAATTTTTAGGTTTTTTTTTTATTATTCCATTTGTTCTTTTTTACGTCTCTTTGGTTGTGTCTTTGTATTACAGGTTCGAAGTGGAGCACTAAGGACTTGGAGAGGAAAAAGCTTAAAGCGAAAAGAGAAGAAAAAAAGGACAATTTTAGGATTTAATTTTTAATTTTTAATTTTTTTTTTTAGAGTGTGTGAGGAAAACTGTAATTTTTTATTTATTTATTTTGGACTTTGGACTTTAAACAATTGGAATTTATTTTATTTTTTTTACCCTACGGAAGGGTATTATTAAAAAAAAAATTATATAAACTGTGTGCAGGGAAGGACGACGATTACTATATCGTCTCGGCCCCTCGGGTTCGTACATGACATAGGAGTCGTGGCCCGAGTCGACTTCAACGGTTCATCCTCCGTATGGTACGGGAGGTAAGTCCATCAAAACACTCGCGAATCTCCTGTAAGCGAGTTACTGTATTCCTTAAGGTGATTCATTGATTGAGGACGAATTTGGACTGTTTTTAAATTCCTAGTAAATGGCAAGGCCTGGCCAATACAAGATAAGGGTTCGGATTTCATCACCGCTCCCTTCTTGCCCGCCTTAGGAAAACGAAACCTAACGCGAACCCAAGCTTTAAAATTTGGAATAGAACGAGACCGATAGGGTAACGAGCTTAATAGGAAACTCGTTCGAAAAATATTGGTTCCTCTTTAAGCACACTTCAAAGTTCATGATGGTTTCTGTGAGTTTAATGCGTGACTGCGCCGCCTTCTAATGCGGTGAGGCCTTGGGTATCAAAGCTCTACTAAGCTTCCCTTGCCTCGATTCAACTTACATTAGCTCGGATTGATTCCAGAGGGGTGTGCTCAAATTGTAACGAATTCCTTTTCGAAGGAATAGAAGCTGGTCTAGAAAACAATCTAAGTGGAGCCATCATGCTTTTTGTTTGCTAGAAATCTTTAGGTTTGCTTTGGTGGAGTCGAGTCGGGCTTGTTTATGGTTGTGTAGAATTCCCTTGCATTTAAGAATGTCGAGCTGGTATGATAGAAGCCAATACAATGAATATCGACCTGAATTTGAATATGGACATCATCCTTTCTATGACCATGTTGGGAATAGTGGTTGGGAAAGCCATCATTTGGAAGGATATGGGTCATACCCTGGTGAGCCCAATTACTATCCACACATGCATCAGTATTACGAGCAAGAAGATTATAGTACTAGTTCTTCGTCTCTAGAGGATACAATCAAACTATTGAAAAGTAGTCCTTTTTATGATCCCTCTGTTCCTATTCCTCCTTTAGAAGAGTCCCTCAGGGAGTTAGCTGAGTCGACGCGTAAGTTAGCTGAGATGAATAGTGTAATTCTAGACGAAAGAACTACAATAATGAGTGAACTTTCTATAGAGAAATCCCTCAAGCTGATGGCTGAGACGAACGAAAGACTTGCTCGAAATAATCTTACATTCCAAAATAGTGTTTCCAATTTTACCCTTGATGTAAATAGTGAATATTTGCCTAATTTAGAGGACGAGGTTAGAATAAAAGACACTACTTATTTAGATAAGGTTCAATCATCTTCGTACTATGATGATGAGGATAGCAGTAATGAAGAATCTGAAATATGTATGCATAGTGATCAGGAGTCTAGTAATCCAATTGAGCTGTATAGTGATTATATTATTTCTAGTTCAAATCCAAATAATATTTATGATTATTCACCTATTCAAAAGGACGAGGATTTGATTAGGGATACCACCGTTTTAGACGATGTAGATTTTCCTTTTGATTACGAAGCCGATAGTGGTTTAGAGGAACGGGTTCATTTCGAAAATAATGTTTTAGAGTCTAGCGACTTAGAAACAATAGTCTTGGAAGAAGAAGATAGACCCGTAGAGATGAGCGAAGATGCACTACCTGATAATAACTTACAAGAATCTGTTGAATATTTTAAGGACTCTGAATATATGGAAATTCAAGAAATAATTAGAGGTCTATCTAGAGACACTGAAAACTCTAAGTTTGGGGGTGATTATCACTTCCCTAGTGCCTTACCTTTAACCCTCAGAAAGTCCCCACACTTAGGACTTGATATCTGTGCCTCGAACATTTTACAAGATTACCTTCATACTCGTTTTCCCGAGCCTAATGATGTCCATGAAGGAGTTCACTTATTAGAAACCCATCCTCTGGTTGATGTGGTTTTCCCAGGCTATGATACCCAGATTGACTTTGTTTTCCCACCAAATAGTTTTCTTCCAACTGTGGGAACGTTTCAAATGAGTCGAATATTAAGTTCTCAGACTAAGCCTAAGTATTTTAGGTTAATAGAATCGACACATTTTCCTAAGAATGACAACTACTCTCACTGTGGTCAACTATGTAAGTCATATCTGATTGACTTAGAGGATCCGCAATTATTTAGGTTATTACTTCGTGATTCTAAGTTAGTATTTGAGTTTTTACAGACTCTAAGACCTAGTGATTCGGATCCCATCTATGAAGAAACGCATCCAATGAAAATATTCTATTTAGACCCTTTCATAGAACCTGAACCTGACGCAATTAGCGATAGTTTTCAGGAAACTAGGTAAGGGCATGCTATTCTTGTCCACTTTCTTGGTTCATTGCAGTTTCCTTTGGTCAGCTCTATTTAGTTTTGAAGACCCACAGTTATTTCGAATGTTACTTTATGGTTCGAGTTGACTAATCCTTTCCTAAGTCTGGCTGAAGACTTTAAACTTAGCACTTCTTGGGAGGTAACCCAATCTCATGCAACACGGTAATATCTTTCCTTAACTCTTTTGCTTCAAATGGTAACAGTTTCTCCTTGTTCGTGCTTTTAATTTTATCTTTAGAACATTGAGGACAATGTTGGATTTAAGTTTGGAGGTATGGGAGAAACATTTTAGTTGCAATAAATAAACTCCAGAGCCTAGAAATTTATGCGTATTTAGGATGGCACTAACCAATCTAAGTGGATGAAAGCATTTTGGTTGTAGGAGTTGAGGAACCAATCTGATTAGATGGAAATATCTAAAGAGTCTATTCATAAAAGCACAGAGCTCAGGTGTTAGAAATAACATGATAGTTTCACCATATCTCGTTGAGTCCTTTTCACTTCTATTTTTATTTTATTTTGTTTTTAAACTATGTACTCTAAGTGATTAGGTGGGGCACACGATTCAAGTTGTTACCACTGCTAGGGTGAATTAGAGTGACTGAGTTACTAAAAAAAAAAAAAAGACCGGACCAGTTAGACCAATCGGAATAAGTATTAACACTTGGATAGCAATATGCGTGTGTTCTCCCTGTTTCCGTCGCCTAAGCAAGCGTGGAATGCAAGAACCGTGGGAACTATCGTGTAATCTGCTGACAAGAAGCATGCGCTTGGATCAAAAAGATCTATTCATGCCGTTAAGTTAAAAAAAAAATGGTTATTGTTCTGTGTAGTCAACTGCTGGTTCCCTTGTATTTGCCAGTTTGTTGATCTAGATTTAAGTTATTGACCACTGGTTCCCTTGTATATGCCAGTTGTGTTGATATTAGTCAGACCGGTATCTCAGTCCATTAGGATAGGTTCATTCTGGCAGTGGCCTTCAGACAGATATGGGAAACGCCGTTCACTTAGTAAACATCAAAACCATCTATGTTTTTCTATATCCATCTCTTAATCTTTCCATGTGATTAGTTTGACTCCGAATATGATGTCCATAGTGCAACTATCTGAGTAGAGATCTGTCACTTATATATGAATTTTAGTATGCTTGAGTGCAAACTCGTGTACATCAATTGGAATTTCGCATCAGGATACTTCCTCTTGTAGTCAATAAGTATGCCAACCAAGGAGATTCTTTAGTGCCTTCCAAGGTTCGTTGTAGATAGCTAGGGTCTGGAGTATTAAGGTTTTGTGGGTATATCTCTTGTAAGCACTCCCGAGATTAACTCGGTTTTTTTTTTTTTTTTTTGCTCGAGGACTAGCAAATAATAAGTTTGGGGGTATTTGATAGACGCATTTATGTGTCTATTTTGTTCTCAATATTCTGTATTGTTAGACTCGATTAAGTACTTATTGTGTTATTTTGTGTTTTTGTAGATGTTTTTAGAGAAATAAGCCTTTGCGGCGAAATGAGCTTGAAAAGTAGTGTTTTACACCCCAGGATAATGTACCGGTGGCACCTCAGAAATGCACCGGAGGCGTCCCAGAAATGTACCGGAGGAACCCAGAAAATTACTATTTCCACCCCAAAATTACTAAAGGGACACCCGTACAGGATTAGGGGGAGGACACTTTTCTTCTCATAATTCAAATTTCATTTTTGGCGGGAATATATATTCTCTCCCTGGAAGATTTTCAAATTGATTTTCGATGGATTTGTGGAGAAACTAAATGGATGGAATTAATTGGGTCATATCTATTGAGTATAACAAGATTATTCTGAGCTTTGGAATGAGTTAAATTTGGCTAGAATCCGCTAACTTTCAATCGAGAGTTAAACATGGAAGATACGCTCGAGTTCTCTATGAGAGGAATTTTTGGGAAGTTTTGTGGACTAAATGGGGAAGATATCTGATCTTCTATCTGATCTTCTTAAGTGTTTATGCAACTATGGAAGTATTACAGCTCATATGCGCAGGCAGAGGGGATGGAGAAGATCATATCTCGGCTGACAGTGAAGAAAATGGAAAAAAATATTTTCCGAGTAATGGAGAATTATATGGAGTGAATGAGCGAGATTCGATGGGTATGTTGGCTATAAATAGGTTGCTGGGGTTGAGCAGAGAGGGTGTCGAGAGTCTGGGGGGCTGAGGAGAGCCAGAGAAGAAGAAATTCGAGTTTTCCCAAACTCGGTTTCTGTTGCTGCTGCTTCTGATGAACATGAAGAACACGAATAACGGACCTGCAACAGCAGTCGTTTTTCTACAGTAGTAACGACTAACACCTGTGGGTCGTAATCAGGCAGTCTTATTTTACACAGCGTTTGCGACAGAGGTTCAACAGTCTTATTTTATCACTGAGGGTCGTAGTTCTCTGGTTTTATTGTATTTCTCATATTCTCATCATTTGTAAACCATTTTTGAGCCATAATAAATTATTTTGAGAGCATTTTTACTATGATGAGTTAAACCCCAACACTGGGACGACGGAGGAGGTCGAGCTTCATACATGGGTAATTTTATTAATTCTTTTTAAGACTTTTGCATTAAAAATTAATTGAAATATGATTTGATTAAATTGGGTGTTATTTGATTAGATGGGTCATGCTTAGCTTAGCTGATTTGATGTTCCATGCTTAACATTTACAATCAATGTTTTGAGAATCTACTTTGGCAAAATAAGAGTCCATATATGTTTTGAGCGATTATTGTTGAGAATAAATCATTGAGCCCTATGTTATGAAGATTGGCCGAATCATTAGTCCCAGTACCTCTCTACCAATTTGTCAATATTTTTGTATATAATTTTTATAAATCTAAAAATCCTTCACCTTCACAAGTCTTAGAGTTCGGACCTTCATTACTACAACCATCAAAAAATTCTTTAATCAGTTTCGTACCCAAATTTAGTTTGGATCTTGAACACAAAAGTGAAATGAATATGCTATAAAATCTTTTAACACAAATGTTCATAATCCCTTAGAATTAATTCAGTTAGGCCTAGTTGACATGAGTTCAACCCAAAACCACTATGGTAAAAGATGGTTTATAACTTCCGTAGATGATTGTACGAGGTACTATCTTGTATAATTGCTTAGGGATAAGGATGATGCCTTATAAGCCTTAAGATGTATAAACTTGAAGTTGATAACCAATTAGAAGCCTTGAACATATTAATTATATCCTTAAGGAGATCAGAATTACCATGTTGATTAGTTCAGGATTACCTGCGGTCTTGTGGGAGGAGGAAGTCCTCTTAACTAGTATATCCTGAATATAGTACCCTTAAGGATCAGATGAAACTCCATATGATTTATGGAAAGGTAGATGACCTTCTTATGAATATGTCAAAGTGTGGGGGTGTTTGACTAAGATTGTCATTCCTCTTACTAGAAGAACTAGATAGAAACCAAAAATGGTGATTGTGTCTTCATATAAGGTATGCTGAGTATACTTCAACATATAGATTTTTGGTTGTGTGTTCTGATTTTTCATACTTTTGGTGTGATTTTTCTGACTTTGTTGTGAATACTATTACATAATCTAGGGATGCTGAGTTCTTTGAACATGTTTATTCTTAAACCTGTACCTCATTAGAGATTTGTTGTTGATCCCATAGATTTATTTTCAAACAGTCAGAACTTATCTTAAGGAAGATGAAGTTAAGGTTGAGCCTAAGAGAAGTAAAACAATTAGACTTGAGACTTATTATGAAGCCGACTTCATAACATGCCTAGCGTAGTCTAAGCCCTGGACTTGTAAAGAAGCCTTAATATCTACTGAAACCCCATTCTGGTAAGAAGCTTCATTTAGTGAAATGGACTCAGTCCGTCGGAACCTGACTTGGGAGGTTTATAGTTTACCTCCATAGAGTAAGACCATGAGATGTAAATCAGTCTTTAAGAGGAAACATTAGGTATATGGAACTGTAGAAAAATATTAGGCTAAGTTGGTAGCTAAAGGCTATAAACTAAAAGAAGGTGTATATTTCCTTGATTCTTATTCACATGTGACGAGATTTACTTACGTTGAGATGTTAATTGTTATTGTTGTCATAAACAAATTAGAGATACATCAGATGGATGTTAAGACAGCTTTTCTAAAATCGTGAATTAGATAAAGAAATTTACATAGACCAACCTGAGGACTTTGTAGTGAAAGGTTATGATCACAAATTTTGTAAGTTGAACAAATATTTGTATGGTTTATAAAATAAGCACGTAAACAGTGACATGGAAAATTTGATCATGTGATAATGTGTAGTGGATTTAAGTTAATGAATCTGACAAGTATATTTACAAGTAACTTGTTAAGGATGCTTGTGTGATTGTATGCTTGTATGTTGATGATATGCTTATACTTGATACAAACATAAATGTGATTAATTCCAATAAAAACATGCGCTGAATGAGAACGTTGACTTGAAAGACTTAGGCCCTGTTGATGTAATCTTAGGGATGAGGATTAGAAAATAATCTAACATATGTAGTCTTAGTCATTCTCATTATTTTGAATTTTTGCTTAAGAGATACAATCAGTGTGATTGTAAGCCTTCTTGTACTCCGTACGATTATTCTTGTAGACTCAAGAAAAAAGGGTAATGGAGTATCTTAACTTGAATACTCAAGAGTTATAGGATGTCTGATGAATTTAATGAACTGTAAGAGTCCAGACATTGCCTATATTGTGAGTAAGTTAAGTAGATATAATTATAGTCCAGAGCAATAGCATTCAGATGCACTGAGTCGAGTATTATGGTACCTAAAATACTCTATTACCTTTTATTTGATTTATCAAAGGTATCTTACTGTCCTTGAGGGACTTTGTGATGTAAACTGGATAGTTGACTCAGAGGAGTCTAAGTCTACGAGTGGATATGTTTCACTCTAGCATCAGGGTTTGTTTTTGGAAGATTTACAAACAAACATATATTGCTCAATTAATTATGAAATCTGAGAGTATTGAGTTATATAAAGCACGAGAGGGGGCCGAGTGCCTAAGATGTTTTTTTAGAAGACATTCCTTTCTGGCATAGGCATGTGCCAGCTATATCTATATACTGTGTTAGCCAAGCTATAATAGCTAAAGCTAAAAATAACTAATCTCAATTGACGTTATTTCCATTGATTGGATAAAGTCCAAGGAGAATATCGCGCAACATTTGACGAAAGGTTCATCCAAAGATATTGTTAGAAACACATCGAAGGGGATGGGGCTTAAGCTCATAAATTAAACTTGCCATGAAGGATACTCAACCTTGCTGACTGGAGATCCCAAGATCAAGGTTTCGAATGAGACAACTAATTTGTGGTGGGTAAAGGTAAACACTATCAGAGAATTTTATTCTCTGTCCCTTCCCTATGGTATAGACGTGATAGTGTGACTGCATGTGAAGGATGACTTTTAAGAAGTCTTAATGAGTTCTATAGTTTCAATTTAAGATTGAAGTGGGGTGTAGCAGTAACACTCTTTATGGAAACTCACCTATCTGAATGAGGAAGTGGGCCGCTTCCTATGAGAATATGAGCTTTGATTCTCTAGAGCATTCTGAGAAACAGGATATGTCCAGGGCCAAATTGGACAAAACGGCACGAGCTTGGCAGCAATCTTGGAGATATCACCCGTGGTTGTTATCGCGAATTACATCAAATGCTAGCAGTTCAAGACATAGTTCACTGTCTCTAGCAAGTAATTCCGGTAATATCTCACTAAGCAAAGGTTCAAGACCTCATGGACACCTCTGCCTAAAAAGGTAATTCCTGCGCTTTTTATGTGATTTTCGTTTTGATGGTTTTGGTATTACTGGAACTTAGGACCTAAAGGTCACTAAGGATTCACTAGTTCATGCTTTTTCACTTTGGTGAAAGATACCTATAATCTCACCATGTGAGAACTATAGATGAAAGCTCTCAATATTATTATGATTTATGCAATCCATAGTATGACCCTGGGGTCAACACGCTTTTGTGTGAGGGAGAGGACGTCGAAATGACTAGTATGATTTCAACACTTGCACGATCAGTCTGTTTGGATCGTGAGGTTGGGATGCTGATTTACCAAGATCTATCTGTGTTTTCATGTTTATTGAGTTTTCATTCATGTGGGGGATTGTTGGAAAACGATTAATAAAAAAATAATTTTTTAAAATTTTAATAATTATTGTTTTCTTTTGTGAATGAAACTTTTTAGTCTCACATTGTGGAGTTTCCAATTTTTAGTAGTTTTAAGAAACTATATAAACTTATTAGTCCCACATTGTGGAGTTTCCACTTCTTAAATTGTTTTATTCCATTATATAAAGAAATTCACTACTTTTGTAAAATCTATGGGAAAGGGGTTGCTCTATATTTTAGAGGGACCCCTAAGGGAAAATATTTTATAGCGTTTCTTAAGAGTTCGCGATTTTCCTTAACGGTTTTTTCGGAGTTGCCAAACTCAAGTTGAGCATCTACTACATATGCTAGTAGTAGGGTGTTTTATCCTGGAGATATCCGTCATGTGAGGGCTATAGCATCACTCTTGAGTGTAGCCGGGCGCTAATGTCTTAAGGGCAACGTGTTGAACATGTGACTCACTCTGTTTTTCCAAAGTTTTGCCTTGTTGCTGTTGTGGAGATATGAGAAACTCGGTCGTTTCGTCAATCGATCAATTCCATAATAAAGGAGATAAGTATCAATAACTTTTTTTTATTTAATTTTTTCTTTATTTTAATTATTGCACCCAACAAATCACAGATGTCAGGACAGCTTGATCACCAAGAACTTTTTCTAAATTTCTTCTTTATAATTTTGTTTATTTTTCTAATCTCTACCTCTACTAATTCCAGAAGTGATTTACCTTGAGATAACCCATTTCCATCAGATCCAGCTGTTCAACGTACATGGGAATCCAGTAATTTTCAGTTTCTCACATGCCAACGTCCCTGAACTCGATCCTGTTATCAAAGAAGCGGAAGTAACCATGTAACAGTCCGGGTAACAAAATAAGGGATAGCCCATTTCAACACTATAATTGAAGCTTGAAAAGAACACTAAAAGCGTTATTAGTATGGAACAAGTTATGTTGGATTCGGGTAAAGCGGATTTTAGAGTTTTGAAAGCATGGGAATAAGTTAAATTTCAGGGTGCTGGTAAGGTCTTACTGTGTTTCCCTTCAATGTTATGAGTTTGACTGGATGTGATGTTGTCTTTGTCTAATTTGTTTGAACATCATCTCTTTTACTGTTGAGACTTGAGTATGAGTATTATTTTTCCGGTTGCGAGTTTCAAACTCAGGTCATTAGTATCATCACCCAGCAATTTTACCACTGTACTGCACTGGCACCGACAAATAATAATAAAATAAAGATAATTATAATAATTTGTTGATTCTTAATATCAAAGTTTTCATATATGATTGTTTTAAGTTATCGAAAACTATGGTTGGAATGTAAATCATACTCAAAAAGATATTGATTACTTATCAACATGTTGGTCTCTTTGAACACTATTCTATTAATAACGTCCTCACATTCGTTTATTTGTTTGTTATTTATTAAACACTAGTTATTCTCTTGCTATTTCCTGTTTTAAGTGCAAGAAATGTGAACTAATGTTAAAAAGAATAGAAACTAAGAGCTTCTTCAATGCTCATTGTGTATTTTCTACGTGGCAACACAAACAAAATATCTTCCTTCCTATTTTTCCTTAAAATTAGGGAGAAAAATATTCATCTCCAGCGAGACTATATTTGACATCTTTTTTTGTTATTATAATTAAATTTTATTTTCAACAACTTAAGATTTTATTAAATTTGGTTAAGGCCAAAAATGACTATCTAATGTATAGAAGTCAATTTAACTAAGTAAACGGGTATACATTGTCATGTCTAGTTCAGGGTTGGTTTAAGCTGACATTCATCTTGACAATATATACCCAAAATCATCTTTACATTGTCATGTCTAGTTCAGGGTTGGTTAAAGCTGACATTCATTTTGATTTAAGACATCACCGTCGGAACTATTTTTTAGAAAAAATAGATATACATCCCACGTGAATTTAGACATTACCCTCACAAATCCAGTGGAAAAGCTCTAACTGGATACCCAAAAAAGGAAGGAAGGCACAAGGGCATGACTATAAAAATAATGTTCTTTTTAGGCCCAAATCTTAGTGTTAATGTCGCAAGATTTTGATGCTTCTTTCGTGGAAAGATTAATACGTACTTGATTATATGAAAACAAATATTGGGTTTCTTGTTCCAATAAATGTTAATCGTTCTTGATTTGTAATTTAAAAGCAACTACTAATGCACCTTCTTTTTGTTGTTTATCTTTCTCTCTTTGATGTTTAGTAGTTTCAATGATGAGGTACTCGTCGTATAAGCTTACTATGCATGAATGCAGCCACGTAGATTGGATGGTAGTGGTAGTGGTACTTGACTCCTGGTTAATCTACCAAATAAATGAATAAGAAGGTTGCTTCATTGGCTTTTCCTATTCCTTGTGTTTGAAGACGGGACTGTTGCTGATGCTGCCTGAAACATGGGCTAATATTAATTGAGTTTATTATTGTCATTGGCCATCACTCAATCACGTCAATTATAAATACATTGTTATCGTTACATGAGCACCTACCAACCATGTGAAACCTCTTTGTTTATAACTTGATCCCGTTTTGCCAAGAGATGCTAAAAGACGGACATTTGATGGTCCCGTCACTCGCCAAGGAAATGGACACTCTCTGCGCGTATTCAAATCCTATTGCGTGGATATAACATTGCGTTATCTCCTTATTCGATCTTCTCAGGAGAGTCTCTCCATCACTAGCGTCTAATCTACGGGGGTGGGACATCAAAAAGTTGGTGTCACATTCAGTAACTTAACGTATATGTGCGAAACTTTTCCCATTCGAAAAAATAATGTCATTCCACGTTTATCAGGATTGGAATACCCTCAAATAATCTAATCTAAGATAAGGAAGGAGTAACTAATAAAAGCATCCAATCAGAGATGACGACTTAATTTCCTCTGAAAACATGTACGTACAAGCTGTAAAACTTTTGTATATATAAGTTAACCATTTCATATTAGTTTTTTCTCATTCACTCCAATTTCTTCTCAATCTCCCTTGTATTAAGACTTTCTTCTTTGTTTTAAAGAAGAATCAATCCAAATTCTATTTTCTTCTGCAAATACTCTCTTTCTTTCTACTAAAGAGCAATCCATCAGTTTTTGTTTCTTCATGGTTAGTTTTTCAACTCTGTTCATAAAAACCAAATATTTTCATTAGCTCTGTTTTTTTTCTTCTTAATCTTCTGTTTTCTTTTGGGGTTCTTTATGGTTATAGGCGGACGAGATGGTTGGAACTATCAAATACGCAGAAGAGATAATACAGGTACCTCGTGGACTAGAGCTATTTACATGTAGTTGGGTACCTGCAAACACAGAACCCAAAGCTTTAGTTTTTCTCTGCCATGGTTATGCCATGGAGTGCAGCATCTCCATGAAAGGTAAGAATATTAATCTAAATCAATATTTTGGATTTAACTTTTATTGAAAAAGATACACAAAGACGACGAAATGGTCTTAATTTTGAAATTTACAATGATAATCAGATACTGCAATTCGTCTAGCGAAAGCCGGTTACGGAGTTTATGGTATGGATTATGAAGGCCATGGAAAATCTTCAGGATTACAAGGTTTCGTCCCTAGTTTCGAAAGAGTTGTCGACGATTGTTCTGACCATTTCTCAAGCATTTGTGGTTAGTTCTAACCTTAAGCTGTTCATTACCTAATAATCCATTTAACATCCATTTAACCAATCTAGTAATTAATTTCTTTACAGAAAAGAAAGAAAACAAAAGAAAGTTAAGATATCTATTAGGAGAATCCATGGGAGGTGCAGTTCTTCTTCTTTTACACAGGAAGAAACCACAATATTGGGATGGTGCTATCTTAGTTGCTCCCATGTGTAAGGTTAGTCAGTCAGCTAATTACTTTATCTTTCTAAATTCTTCCATAATAATACAGTATTTATTTGTTTGAATTAAACAGCTTGCAGATGATATGAAACCACCTAGACTGGTTGTGAGTGTTCTATCAGTGCTCACCCTTGTCATACCCACATGGAAAATTGTCCCAACAACTGATATTATCGATATTGCCTTCAAACTACCTTCCAAAAGAGAAGAGGTATGCCCTTTTACTGTCGTGGCATTTTTGTTTAATCATTCCAAATTTCTTCTTGTTTTTGAAATTTATTTAGACAAGCCAGGTATCGCATCACTGTAATTTTTTCAGTACTCTGATAATTTTTTAGTGCAAAAGAAAGAAAAGAAAAGAATAATTCTTTTCTTGTTAACCATGGTTTTGGTTTGTAATTGTGAAGGTTCGTTCGAACCCATTATGCTATAAAGGAAGACCTCGTTTGAAGACTGCTCATGAACTTCTAAACGTGAGCTTAGACATCGAAAAGAATCTTCAACAGGTCAGCTCTATCGCTATCACTTTTTTATTACTGTATTAATTGTTTTCGTAAAATACTTTCAATGATACCCATTGGACGATCTGCTGTTCACTTACATTTTTTTAATCCAACTGTCTGAATCAAATTCAATTTCTTAACCTATCTACTTGTTAATCTATCATTGGTGTTGTTAATTAGAAATTAGCTGTTAAATCTACATCAAACATAAGTTTGTCCATGTTTACTGGGTCTTGAATCTCGATTATGATGTTTATGAGTTGGTAGATACAGTATATTTTTATTCTATAATTGAGTACTTTATGTTTGTCAACATTGAAAAAGAGAAAATCTCATTAATGAAGTCGGCTTTCGGGAACAACTTGATCAAGTTGAGAACCGGGAGTGAAGTTTAGAAGAACTTCGAGATATAGGTTTAACTGAAAGTCAAGATATTGAATTTCAAAGTCTGAAATCTTAAATGGCCGCTAGTCATCACTACGTCATCTCTTTAAAGGGATCGGTATGAAATTTCAATGATTGTGATTATGTTTAGAGCCTCTGTGGGGTCGATCTGTACTCATAATTCTCCCATGATATGACTGACTATGAGGGGGAATTGAGATGAGTAAGATCCGGATATATTGGCGATGTGCACGTACGCATGAGCATTTTTTGGAATTTCTGGTGCACATGCCTCCATGGACCATGGCTTTAAATGAACCTATAGTTTAGTTTGCAACTTGCATGCTTCAAGGTCAGTATCCATTGAATTCTGCATATATACAAGTTTTTAGCTGAAGTGTGTCATTATTGATTCCTTGTTTGGTTATTATGCAAGTCCCTAAGTTCCGAACTTCTTAAGAACTTAATAAGTTGGTTCTGGTTTTTGTCGCATTTATTTATTGAAATAAATACCATGTGATTTTGGAATCTGTATCTTGTGCAAATAATTGAAGAGGATTATAAACACATTCACTATTGTGTTTGTATAGGTTTCACTGCCGTTTATAGTCGTTCATGGAGGAGATGACAAAGTTACAGACCCATCAGTGAGTGAACTGTTATACAAGACAGCGGCGAGTTCTGATAAAACATTCAAGCTATATCCTGGAATGTGGCATACATTAACTTCGGGAGAACCAGTTGAGAACATTGACATCGTTTTTGCTGATATAGTTTCATGGTTGAAAGAGAGAACTGAAGTCAGAAGTTCTTCAAGGCTGGAGAGGGAACAGAAAGGTGATAATGATGCTCAATTCCGAGTGGCACCCTTGGGGAAGAAGTTGTAGACTATCATTAAGACCAAGTAGGTGCAGATAAATTATGGATGCGAAATAATATTGCAAAGCCATTACAGATTGTGGTTTGTATTTTACTACCTCCGTTTTAGGAAAAAAAGACACTTTGATATTTTATTTTATTTTGTCTAAAAATAGGTCAAATTCAAAAAACGAAAATATCATTTTTCCGGAACGCAGGGTACTAATTTTATTGTTTAGGATTCTTTTTTGATCGATTGTTTTTGGAGTATTATTATACTAAGTAATGTTGTAAGAATTATATTTTCTAGTTATGGAGTTGATTTCTCGTTCAAAATTATTATAGCTAGCTGGTGAAATGCATGGTTAGGTTTCACCGGAAAGCATCGTTCTGTTAATGTACAGTCTAGCCAGGACCATGCTAAGTGCGGTGTTTATTGCTTAACTATCTTTTTAGTAGGAAATACAAATAGGTCCTAAAAATAATATATTAGAAAGAGTCTAGTCCAGATGGTCTATTCAACTGTCTGTTTGGTCGTTTTTGAAAATATAAATTATAGTTTGGTTCTAGGATGACGTCATGGATGATGTAATTTTTATCATGTAGTGGTAGAAATACCCTTTTGGGGACCATTACATCATCCATGACGTCACCCTAAGATATATATAGTCAATCATCAAGAGAGAAAATATTATTTTCAGATTTACTTTCTCTCTCCTCGTTTTTTTTCTCTGCTACTGTAAGGAAGATGAAGAAAGAAATAAACTGATGTTGTTGATTAAATGATGAAGACGACATTTTTTTGTTTAAGTTGTTGCTGATGTTGTTTAAATGATCTATGATCATGAAGACGACGATTTCAGATCTGTTTTCTACTCGTGCTGAAGATAATGATGTTTTGTTGCCCCCATTGAAGATGAAGATGATGTTTGTTGCTCGTGTTGGTGATGAAATCTTTTTGAAGAATCTTTTGTTGCTTGTGTTGAAATCAAGATGACGCTCTCTGTTTTGCTGCTTATGTTGAAGATGATGTTTGCTGCTCGTGTTGAAGATGAAGACGATTGTTGTTCATCAAACATAGCGAACACAGATCTGCTGCCGTTGAAGAAGATGATGTTGATGCAATTCATTTTTACGTCGAAGGAGATGAAGATGATGATGTTGTTCATTTTTACAAATGAATTCTGTTTTTTTAGGTTTTTATCAGGATTTCATTTCTGGAATGAACTCTGGTTTATATAGGTTTTTATCAGGAGTTCATTTCTGGATTGAACTCTGTTTTTTTAGGCTTTTATCAGGATTTCAATTCTGGAATGAACTTTGGTTTATATAGGTTTTTATCAAGAGTTCATTTCTGGGATGTACTCTGTTTTTTTAGGTTTTTATCGGGAGTTCAATTCTGGAATGAACTCTGGTTTATATAGGTTTTTATCTGGAGTTCATTTCTGGAATGAACTCTGTAGGTTTTTATCAGGAGTTGATTTCTCGAATGAACTATGGTTTATATGTTTTCTGGAAAAATAAGTAGAAATTAACTGGACTTCATTTTGACGAATGAACTGCTACAAAAAATAAGTAGAAATTAACACGGAAGGGTACTTTGGTCCATTAAATATTTTTAAATAATTATGGACCAAATGGAAAAGGTGATTACTAAAATGACTAAACATATATGAGGTCACCTCAAAAAGGACCAAACGATAGTTTTCCCATCTTTTTACTGGTAACTACTAACTAGGGAATGACATGGTTTTAAACCTAGTTTGGTATTGTTGTGAGTTTTAGAAAAGCGATTTTTTTTTGTGCTGTGATGTGTGTTGTCGTGCTGTGCTGTGAAAATAAAATAGCATGGCGTTTGGAAATTACAATTTAAAAAGCGCTGTGAAATTAACAATTTGTAAATTTTGTTTGGTAATTTAGTATTTTATAGTGCTGGTTATGTAGCTAATGACGAAAATAGACATGTTTCCAAAATTAGTTTTAAATACACCGTAATTATAATAAATTATAGTTTAACTTCTAATATATTTAATAAAATTATTATTATTGGATAAAGAGTATTACATTAACTAGTTGGAAGCCTAACAAGCTAAGCTCCAACAATACACTACTACATGAATTGAACAGGTTGCCGTACTAACCTACCAGCGAGCCTCATGGGTAAGCTAGCCAAGGGAGCCGAAGCGGGAGGGGGGGTGAGATTGTGTCACAAGGGGGGCAAGCTAACTCAACCATCCATGTTAATTCCTGCAATATTACGTCATTGGGGGCTCGAACCTGGGACCTCCTGGAGCGCATGAAACTTTGGGGAACGCGCATGAAAATATAAAAATATTTTATTAAAAATAATAAAATAATAATAATTACTTTATTTATTATTTATTAATAATATATTTTTTTATTTTACTGTAATTATTTTTATCATTAATAAAAAAAATTATGATTACGATTTGCTTCAAAAAAAAATATTACTGTAAACATTATTATAGATTCACATTTTTCTTTAAAGCAAAATAATTAAATTACAGAGTTTTTAGCTGGTAGCCGAGCAACAAGCTGAGCATTAACTTCTTTTTGAATAACAACACTCAATCTGTGAAAAATAAAACTACCTATACCACTACCAGCGTCATGGCTAGCTAAACAAGTCTTCAGACGCTTGAAAAAACAAATAGTATCTTCACTAAGTTCCCCTAAGGTAGTAAAAACTAGCACACCCAAACCATAACCATGTGAAGTACACTCGTTCAAATATTTAGAAAGTTTGCGCGAAATTGCTTTAGAGATAGCCTGGCCTGGGACAAAAGAGTGAACACCGTCTCCAATAAAGGGTGAGACACCTGTGACATCCATAAACACATCTTGGTCGTTTTCCAAGTTGAGAACAACGATATCCGCTGGGCGTAAATCCTTGTTATTATCTGACACAAGACCCAAAGCAACTCGTGCAGGGACACCAACTTTGAAACAAATATTCGCAAATACATCATGTAGTAAATCATGGCGAAACTTAATTTAGACCAACGTCGGATTATCAAAGATATCCATAGGCTTATTTCAACAAGAGCACAACCCGTCTTCAACAAATAAAGGGATACCAAGACGATAACAAACTACATCTCTGAACGGTCCGGGACCAAGGCACTTATCCAAACCACTGATTGGAATCTATTAAATCGAATAAAAAACAACAAAATAACAAAATAGAATTTAAAAATGTAATGATAATTTTACAATATTCTAGGGTAAAATTTGTCTTTATAATAAAATAAAACAAGATTAAAATAGAGAATCTATTAAATCGAATTACTTGGGCCCATAACTTCTACTTTTATAGCTTGCTAGTGCTGAGTAGCTTTTAAAAGCAGGCCTAAAATGAAAGTACTTCTCTTAAAAAACACTTTCGAAAAAAATTACCAAACACAAATTTTGATAAAAGTTTATTACAAGTCAAGAATACAAAGCACAGCTTGGATAACTTAGCCTATATAAAGAGTGTTCAGGATTATTTCTCACAAAAGATAAATCTATGGATGTAATTGTTTTTCATAATTGATGGTTGTGATTAGAATTAGAAATGCATCTAATGGATAAAATTTACCATGTCATTAATGTTCCATTAACTAATAAATATTTATTAATTTGCCATAATAAATGTCAAATTAAAAATGATAATAAATAAGTTATTCTACTAATGATGATAATAAATATGTTTTTATACTTAGGATTAGTTTGGTATTGTTGCGAGCTTTACAAAAGTGCTTTTACAATGTACGTTATTGTGTCGAGCTATGTAAAAAAGCAATTGAATGGTCGCCGATGTACGTTACTATGCCGAGCTCTATAAAAAAATGCAATTGAATGGTTGCAAATTATAAACTAAAACCAGAACTTATTTTAATGGGAAAACATCAGGTTTAGATATAGTTAGCTAGAAAATGACAAAAGCAGACATATCTCTGAAAATTGTTTATTCTATTTTATTGTGCTTAAAATCAATAATTGCTTAATCTTTATTGTTGATAAAATTAAAGTTTATTTAAGTGATACGGTATAACATAAAATGTAGTTTAAAAATAAAAAATAGTTATCTTTAAAGAATAAAATATAACGAAAAAATATAGATCCAAGGCTAATTTTTGTCAGTTATAAAAAAAAGATAGGATAAGATTTGAAAATCAAATAGGAAATTAGGATGAACCGTAGCTTTTGCTTTTGAAGCTTTAAAAAGCTTCTTCTCTTCCACTTTTAAAATTGATAGATTTTGGATGTGTCCTGCATAATAAACACTTTATGAAATCTTTACCAAACACCAGGATGAAAGAATATTGCTATTAATATGTTTTCAAAGTACTTTTTTTTTTTAAAAAAAATGAAAAAAAAGTCGTACCAAACTTAATTAGATTGGCTAACAATTATATAAGTGGACCATAGTGACGGTTGAAAGTATTGGTGCCCAATGAGTAATTTCGCATCGTCTCACGTATTTCTTGATAAATGGTTTAACATTATTTTTATTCAATGATGATGGATAATAAAGTTTATTGTTAGTAGAGCGCATTGTTATTAGATTAAGTACTTAACAATTTGACTAACTAACTAATCATGGTTTTATTATTTTTATCCAACGAATAACCTCACGTTTGGAAGCGTAATGTCGTAGAATGTAATGGCCTGACTCTCTAACGATAATGTCCTTACTTAGCCACTGCAGTCATCTGACAGTATGGGGTTTTCAATGGTCACTGCTGCGGTCATCCAACAACAGCTTCTCAGGTGGCCACCCATTCCAGGATTACTCAGTACCAAGCATGCTTAACTATAGATATTTTTCTCCAACTATGAAGCCAATTATGCTGAAAAGGTCTCGATATTACGAAAGGAAAAACCATTATCTATATTATATTTGACAAATCCTACCTGCCGAGTCGGAGAACTATAATACCACCAACTTAATTTGAAACCATCCTCAGCTCCGGAATATGTTCAAACCTTGACTCTTGCATTTTTCTCACTCATGAGACTCTTTACCCATATAATCTGTCAAGCATACTCTTTCACCCTCAACAGGTAACCTGTGGAAACTCTAATATCATTTGTAAAGATCTGATCCTCCGCCAATACTGTCCCTACTTGGTCACTGCGGTTATCCGACAATGTGGGATTTCAACTTACACTGATGCGGTCATCCATCAACATTTTTCCGGGAGGTTTCCATCCTCAGATTACTCTCGCCCGAGAACGCATAAATACAGTGTTTTTTACCAAATCTGGATCCAACTATGTTGAAAAGTCCACAATGTTATGAAAGGACAAGCCATTACCTATATTCCTTTCAGTAAACTCTTCCTGCCGAATCGAATTACATACATAATATATCTGGAAATTTTGAAAAACTAGAACTGCATCGTATGGGAGTAAAATGGTTGTCATCTAAAATGACTTAACATTTAAAATATAATAGCTTAAGTGAATGAATTATCTTTTCATTAGGTCATTGAAATAGTAAGAACATACTATAAATTATGTGTTGTTGAGTCAATTTTAAGTTTTACTCTTTTCAGACTATTCTTAAATGGGAAAAGAACAACAAGGATCCGAACACTGTTAATATTTACATAATTATTCTTGATACAAATGAGTTCGGTGTTGTAATTTTGTTACACCTTACATAGTTTAATTTTTTGGTTCCACCCGGTTGTTGGAGTATCTGGCGCGATAGACCACATATGTATAGCTAGGGATAGTCCCTCATGGAATGAAGAGGAGTACATGTGGATCTTAATAAGCTTGGGCATCTACATACATATCACTGAAACCTTATCCCAAGGTGGTCAAGTGACAAGTGGGGTTCGGGGTTATTGGATCGGGCCCCGAGTAGTGTCCGATGGTCCGTGAAGATTCTAATAATTGTCCTTGGTTGGGGATACTGTCCAAACGTATAAGTGGTTGTGGATGTCAACCAGTTTTGGGCGCAAGTGGATTCTGACTCAAGGTGGAGCAGGTAAGGCACAAAGTTGAACTGGCGCTCAAGGTGGAGTTAGTGTCTCACCCATTAACTCAGGTGGTGCATGGTTCTAGATCCGCAAGGCAATGCTCAAGGTTGAATTGGCGCTTAAGGTGGAGTTAATGTCTCACACATTAAATCTCAAGTGGAGAAAGGTTCTAGGTGAGCAATAAAATGATCAAGGTGGAGTTAGTACTTGCCTTATCATTAACTCAAGGTGGAGTAGGATTCCAGGGCGCATGGTAACAATAATCATGATCGATAGGTAGCATATACAAATGGTAATCATATGATGGAGTCTGATTGGACTGGTGAAGTGGTTTAATCTCTCCAAGGTGAAGATTGTTGGAATATGTGGCGCGATAAACCACATATGTATAGCTAGGGATAGTACCACATGGAAGAAAGAGGAGTACATGTGGATCTAAATAAACTTGGTCATCTCCTTACTTAGCACCGAGACCTTTTATATTAAAACCGCACACCTCTTATCCCAAGGTGGTCAAGTAGGGACAATACCAGTGCTATGTGGTCGGGCCCATAGTAGGTTCCTATGGTCCATGAAGATCCTATGGTCCATAAAGATCCTAACATCCTTCACTAAAATAAGGAAGATGCAGGAAGGTAATACCATTTCAAAGGATCGATAAGATATCTTTGTAAACTAAAAACATATCAAATAATGTTTTTGTTTTTTTTTGGGGGGGGGGACAAAATATTAAAAATTAATTCCGATATAATTTCATGGCTGGCTTGAGGATGCAACTCGAGAAAGGAGAGGCATAGTATGGGACAATGTCAAAGCGGAAAATGTTAGAAAGGATCCGTGGAGTGAAGAATAAAAGTATCTATCAGGTTTTTCTTTACTTTTGTAATGATAAGAAGGGTAAACTTCCTATTAAGAAATATTATTAATATTCATATATTGGAAAATGCATAACTAAATAAAAATTATGCATGTGCCGTTACGGCACGGGTTAAGCCCTAATTTGTTGCAAAGTGTTTTTGATAGAAAAAGAAACAATCCCAAACAGGGGTTTAAGCTGGGGAGTTGGACAGTCCGGAAGAGTTTTGACTTTATCTTGTTTTCATGTCGAAATAGGTTCCAAAAACTCTGTGTTTTGTTTATATTATTGTTTGAGGGTGAAAACAGTTTCAGCTGGTTTCGGTAATTTCGTGTGATGTGGGTGAGAAACAAATCTAAACCCTAAACAACGTACTGCAAGGGAGTACTTTAGATTCGAGAGATCAATCTGTACAAGTCCGTCCTAAACCAAGAAATGTCCATTCCAGACTTGCTTCGGTCACAAAGCGATATGTGTTTTGTGACTTGTATCAGAAAATGGGAAGCTAACAGATGGGAAAGCTAGCAAACGTTTTCTGATTGTTGTATGCTCCTGACCATCACTTGTTGTTCGGTGGAAATAGGTAATGCCTATTTATACAAGTCGAAGTGAAACGTACTCTGGTCTCATTAAGAAATGGAAAATGGGTAAGTAAATGGGAGGAGGTGATAACCGGCAACGCTTGGAATTTATGTTCCATAAAAGAAAGCGTTTCACCATTACTCCCTGTATTTACTAACCGCCTCATCCTTATGACACTTTCTTATAACGAGCGTAGTGTACGCCGCACGCTGTAAACCTCCAAACCAATACCCAATGAGCATCCCCCAGTTTGTGACATGTGTTGATGTCTCGAGTGTTTTCGTGGAAAACATGTATCATGTTGTTGTTGTATGGAAAGTTGATCTTGGGGGACTTGCCGGCTCGGTGGTAACCTTCAACGGTCGAGATTTTGCATCTTAAGAGGAAGGTAGCCGTTGACTATTGCAACCTTTCGTTTGGTAGAAAGTGGCATGAAAGTATGATCAGTATGGCTTTAATATGGTCCAGTTTAGGCGCGGCCAAAAGTTAGGGTTTTTCGCTTTGTTTAGGCGCGACCAAACTAGGACCAAAGGTTTCCATGCGTTAGATGGTAACCTTGGACGGCTAAGATCTGCATCTTAGATGAAAAAGTGGTCGTTGATTGTTGCAGGCCTTTGTTTTGGTAGCCGCATAGGGAAGGCCGGCATGGTATGGCGCGACAAGGTGATTGGCATGCCATTTGGCACATGTGGCATGGCATGCCTTGGCGTGGTTTGGCGTGGCCAGAATTAGGGTTTTGGGCCAAAGGTTACCATGCGTTGTTTGGCGACCTTAGACAGCTAGGATTTGCATCTAGGATGGAATGGTGGCCGTTGATTATTGCAACCTTTCATTTGGTAGCCAGTGGCATGAAAGTATGATCAGTATGGATTTAATGTGGCCTAGTTTAGGCGCGGCCAAAAGTTAGGGTTTTGGCTTTGTTTAGGCGCGGCCAAACTAGGGCCAAAGGTTACCATGCGTTGTTTGGCGACCTTGGACGGCTAAGATTTGCATCCAGGATGGAAGCGTGGCCGTTGATCGTCGCACGCCTTTGTTTTGGTAGCCACATAGGGGAGGTCGGCATGGTATGGTGCGGAAAGGTGGTTGACATGCCATTGGCACATATGGCATGGCATGCCTTAGCGCGGTTTGGCGTGGCCAAAACTAGGGTTTTGGGCCAAAGCTTACCATGAGTTGTTTGGCGACCTTGGACGGCTAGGATTTGCATCCAGGATGGAAGGGTGGTCGTTGATCGTCGCACGCCTTCGTTTTGGTAGCCGCATGGGGAAGGCCGGCATGGTGGGGCCAAGGCCAATGGCGCGGATGGCTTTTCATAGTGGGGACAAGGGTTTGGTACGGGCGGCTTGGCATGGTGGGGCCAAGGCAAGGTGCGTTTGGCTTGGCATGGTGGGGCCAAGGGTTTGGCATGCCATTTGCGCATGGTGCGGCTAGTATAGTTAGAATGCCTTGGCGCGGTAGACGTGGCTGGCATGGTTGGCATGCCTTGGCGCGGAGATGTGGCTGACATGGTTTGCCATTGGCACAGTGGTGCGGCTGGCATGCCTTGGCGCGGAGATGTGGCTGGCATCGTTTGTCATTGGAACAGTGGCGCGGCTGGCATGGTTGGCATGCCTTGGCGCGGAGATGTGGCTAGCATGGTTTGTCATTGGCACAGTGATGCGGCTGGCATGGTTGGCATGCATTGGCGCGGAGATGCGGCTGGCATGGTTTGCCATTGGCACAGTGGTGTGGCTGGCATGGTTGGCATGCCTTGGCGCGGAGATGTGGCTGGCATGGTTTTGCCGTTGGCACAGTGGTGCGGCTGGCATGGTTGGCATGCCTTGGCGCGGTAGCATGAGAATTAGGGTTTTGTATGTACGAAGATGATGTCGGTTAATACTAAGGGTTCTGCCGTGGAACATGACACATGTATATATAAAAAGGTACCCTGGTAATTCTTACGTAGGTATGTTGAATGATTCAATAAATGCTCTATTGGTTGTAATGACGTCATGTCAGATGTAAGGTTTTACGATTTTAACCCTAAGCTAAAAACCACCATCAACATTAAGTCCTCTTCTTAGCTCGGAACAGGAGCATTGTTGCGTGGTAAACATAAGATGGTGACAGGCCAGGACAAAATCGAAATGGAAAGTCATGAAAAGGTGGTCCGGAAGACCCAACTAACCTTTTTCGAGAGGTAAGGAGAATTCCTGATTCTTGTGTTGGCGGTCTTGCGTAAATTCTACTCGTGGTGTTGCTGGCTAGACCTTGAAATGGTAGAGGAGGTTGCTGGTTGAGATGCATATTATCGGCTTGGCTTGGTCACGTGTCATCTTGGCTGGGCTAGGGAACGCAGAGGTGCTGTATTAGCGAGTTGTCGGTGTTGGTGCAGCTTGGAATGGGAGCCGCAGGCATTGGTCAGCTTGGAATGGGATCCGCAGGCGTTGGTCGGCTTGGAATGGGAGCCGCAGGCGTTGTTCGGCTTGGAATGGGATCCGCATGCGTTGGTCGGCTTGGAATGGAAGCCGCGGGCATTGGTCGGCTTGGAATGGGAGCCTCAGGCGTTGGTCATCTTGGAATAGGAGCCGCAGGCGTTGGTCGGCTTGGAACGGGAGCCGTCAGCATTGGTCGTCTTGAAATGGAGTTGCTTGCATTGCTTGGCTTGGAGTGGAGCTAGCTTGAGTTCCTTGGAAAGATGAAAACTGGCTTCAGTTCCCTGGAAGGATGACGACCGGCTTCAGTTTCATTGGATGATGGCAACTGTGTCTGAATTAGGGTTTGGCATGCCGAAATCCTAATTAGCGCCCTTTATTAGAATCGCTGTAGAATTATCGTACGAACTCGTATTTTGACGGTCTTCTCTTCCATTCTGAACGGAAAACAATTTCCTATCTCCCCTCATGGGAATATTTAGGTTTTGACCTCGTTCGGGAGGTGAAAACAGCTCGACAGTAAAATTCAGGAAGAATTGTGGGACCGTGGAATGATGGCAGGTTGCTTTAGTTCCGTGGGAAGATGATGACTTGCTTTGGTAAGATAACAACTTGCTTCGGTTCCCTGGGAAGGTGACGACTGGCTTCGGGAAGATAACAACTTGCTTCAGTTCCATGGGAAGGTGACGACAGGCTTCGGGAAGGTACCAACTTGCTTCAGTTCTATGGGAAGGTGACGACTGGCTTCAGGAAGATAACAACTTGCTTCAGTTCCCTGGGAAGGTGACGACTGGCTTCAGGAAAGTAACAACTTGCTTCAGTTTTTAGCATGCTGCAACCCTAATTATCTCCGCTTACTAGAATCGTTGTAGAAATCTCGTACGAAATCGGATTTTGACGGTCCGTCCATCCATTCTGAACAGAAAAGAATTTCCTATCTCCCCGCGCGGGAATATTTTGGTTTTGATCTCGTTCGGGTGATGAAAACAGCTCGACAATAAAATTCAGGAGGAACTCAGGAGAGATGTTGCGGGCTCGAGGTGGCATAGTCGCGCCCAATCATCCATTTCATGGAGCAAGAAAGGATCTTTATTTTGGTCAAACTCTAGAAACTCCGTCCGCATGAAAAGAGATATTGACCTTCTTCTGTTTTCTGTTGCTCGTCCGGATCCGTGCTTTCGTTTACAGTGTCTCTCCAGTTGATTCCAAAATTTACCAAACTCCATTGCATTCTTGGGACGGATGGATGTGGTTGCGTTTTCGGTCCATCCTTGATTTTAGGTTGTTCAGTCCTGGACCCTCTGATCGCGATGACAATATGTTGTGGATGTTTATATTGGTCGAAATCTTCCGGAGACACTGGATGAAATAGATGAGTTGGGAGACGTTTCGTTGGCGATGCGCTACTATCAAGTCTTCAAGGACTTGGTCCAAGTGGCATCATCCGAACCATCTTCCGAATCTTGGACTATCGTGTGGAATGGGATGTGGTAAGCAGTCCCCAGTTATGCTTCTGTTAGGTACGATAGCTTGGCCGAATATGTGAATGTATTTTTGTGGCGTGCATTTGGAGTCTTCGGTGCACATGTACGGCTTCATGTTGAGAAATTCCTGCGGCTCGTAAAACTTCGACAGTGATGATGTTGAAATCAGAAATAACCTGGTTGAGGGGAGTGAAAGTGTCCCATGTTGGTAGTCCCCATGTGTATCCTACTTTCATTGCATCTCCTTGAATCCACGTCCACGGGATTTGATATAATCTTATCGTACTCTTTTGGATGTGACGCTGGGGTGATCAAAATATCACATGATGAAATATCCTGGATAGTGAAGTGGTATGAATGAGAGAGTTATGTTGTTTATCATAGATCCCTCTGTTTCTTCAAGAAAATGTTTCAGCCTCGTCTCTGGAGTTATCTCATGAGTCTTTGATGGTCGTCGGGATGGACTGCGATGAGCAGTCCCCAGTCGCATTTTTCTTCAGTTTCTGAAGTTGTTTTCCTTTGAGCAGGCTTGGGATCCTCCGCGGCCTTGTAAAGTGTTGAAGGCGTCTTCTGGACAGATAGGTGATGATTTTCTTGCGCTGCACCCTTGAAGAGTAGATGACCTTGTTGTGGCTATGACCTTTTGGTTGAACGTGTCTTCTGAGCTTTGACAATGAAGGGATTCCGTGTATATCCTCAGTCCCCAAGTACGGTTTACATGTTTCCATCTTGTATGGTCAGTGGGTTGACCATGATAAAGACATCACCATCGTGCGTTCGTACTGGTGATTTTGTTACTTCTTTCACGTGGAACTTAAAACATGGAGGTGTACAGGTTACTTTTGTAGTGATTACTGCTGTGGTGAAGCTCTGGGTGGTATCAACAAATGAGCGGAACAGTTCTTGGTAGTAGATGTAATCAGAAGAGACTACATTGTCGTGGTAGCAAAGTAGGTTGGCTGGAATTGTATGGGCATCCATGGAAGTAAAAGGATTGGTTGGACGCATAAGCGAGCAAACTGTCCATGATCACGAGTTTTGGCGAGATGGATCAAAAGGCGGTCATGACTACGAAGGTTGGATGGCTGTGTTCATGATCCTTGACATGGGAAGCGTGGTGGTACGACCCTTTGCAGGAAGAAACGGCATTGAAGCAGCTTCGGCTCTTGGAAAGGATGTTGAAACTTAAGGAGCCAAACGTTGAAGCTTCGGCTTCGGATTATGGAGCAACTTATGGAGAAAATGTTGAAGCGGAGCGGCTGCTTGAGCGAGTGTTGAAGCGGAGCGGCTGTCCGAGCAAACGTTGAAGCGGAGACGCTGCTGGAGGACGTTAAAGTGAAGCGGTTGTTAGAGCGAACGTTGAAGCGGAGCGGCTAAGTTAATCAGTGTGGTGTCAAACTGGACACCCTTCAAGAGAACAATGGCTAGGAGTCCCCAGTTCCATCTATCAATCGTGCTTTCCAGGAGAGGTTAGGGTTTGGGAACAGCTTCTCTGGTTGGAAACAGCTGCTTCCCTTATGCAGTGCGGTTTAGGGATGCAAATATGTCTTGATGCTGCGCCTACAGAATCTCACATAAGTGTTTCATCATAGACTGTACGATTTTGTGGGCGAAGTCCCCGGAAATCATGCATCTCCTGACAGGAAGAGAGTCTTTGTGAACTCAGGGGGGTTGCTGATTTTCTTTGCTTCGATTTTGGAAAAGTCTTTCCTGATCTTTACATGTGATGAAATTAGATTGTTGATTCCGTTCTACTGGGCATTCAAAAGGCAACGCCGGAAGGATGCAAGCTGCTGGCACTGGAAAGATGCAAGATGTTAGCGCTGGAAGGATGCAAGCTGCTGGCGCTGGAAAGATGCAAGTTGTTAGCGTTGGATCGGCTTGGGGCGATGGCTTGGAGTGGACGCGGGCTTGGATTTGGTATGGTGCAGACTGTTGGCTGGGCATGGCGCGGACTATTGGCTTGGCACGGCGTTGGCTTGGCACGGCGCTGTCTTGGCGTAGCGCGGACTTGTTCTTGCGGGCCCAGTTGCCTCTTTCCATACGTAGCTCAAATAGAAAATCATTTCCTTATTCAAATTCCAAAAGTGTTATGCGTATGAAAGGGGTTGGCTCTCCTTTTTATCTCGTATTTTTGTTATCACGTCCTGGTGTTAGCGGTAGCGCGGTAGCAATAAAGTGGGCAAGCGTATTCCAGCTATGTACTCCAACGTTTCTCATTCAATTTTTTTTCTTGTTTTGGGGAAAATCCTAGAAATAGGTATTCCTTCCATGAATGTGTAGAAATATTGTTCTTCTCTTCGAATATCACTGTAGTAGCATCGGCTACCTCATGAATAGTGACTGGTAATCGTTATAATGCAAAGTAGGTACGTACGGGTAGGTGACAGATTCCACGAGGAACTGGGCGTTAGGGTTTCTCTGAGATCCAAAATTTGCAGGACAAGGTGACGGAAAGTCCTTCTGCGGACGTGGTCAAACAACAAGAAGCAAAGGTCGAAAGGTTGTCCAAAAGGTTGGAGCTGAAACAGGCGGTCCTCCAAGTGACGAAGGACGCCTTCAGATCAAAACACAGTTGAATGGCTTCCTTTGAATGCATTTCTGTCTTCTGAAATTCTTTTTTTTTTCTTTTTGAAAGGCAAATGAAACACCTGGCTTTATGGTTTTGATTTTCTGGATTTTTGGGTTGATAGACAAGTGTTAACTATGAGGGTTTTGGATTATTATTCGGGATGAACTGTTTTAGGATGATGCCGTTTTTGGTTATGATTGTAAGTGACACAAACATCCCAGGGAAGATATGGAACCGTGAACGTTGCGTGTCGGTAGATGACATGGGATGAAACATAACATAGCTATCGGTTTTATCATTCCCGTGAAAACTTGAAATAATAAACCATGTATTTTTTCTAGGCAAGACTTCCTCGGTTTTTTGGATCTGCGAACGAAAAATGAGTCAGGTGCAAGTTCGAGTTTTGTGAGAAGCACCGCAATATTGGAAAGTCCCCAGTCGTCCCTGAGTCACTTGATAATCGAGTCGTTAATCCCTGGGCGGATCGTTTGCTTTTAACCTCTGGGAAGTCCCTAGTCGCCCCTTGCCGTGTCATGACTGGTAATCGAGTCGTCAGGTAACTGAGTCGTTGATCCCTGAGCGGATCGTATCGGGCCGTCTGGTAGCTGAGTCGTCGATCCCTGAGAGTATCATTTGCCTCTAGCGTCCTGACGTCTGGGTCGAAGTATGAGATCGAGGATTGAAAATTGACATTGTAACCGAAATACCAATCTCCCACTGTGGTCGCCAATTTGTTTGAGGGTGAAGACATTTTCTGCTGGTTTCGGTAATTTCGTGTGATGTGAGTGAGAAACAAATCTAAACCCTAAACAACGTACTGCAAGGGAGTATTTAGATTCGAGAGATCAATATGTACAAGTCCGGCCTAAACCAAGAAATGGTCGTTCCATACTTGCTTCGATCACAAAGTGGAGGAGAAGGGTTGGTTTTGGGGTGGGAAGCGAAGAATAGTTGATTCTGGAAGAGTAGTTGTTTTGTGACTTGTATCAGAAAGTGGGAAGCTAACAGATGGTAAAGCTAGCAAATGTTTTCTGATTGTTGTATGCTCCTGACCAGCACTTGTTGTTCGGTGGAAATAGGTAATGCCAATTTATACAAGTCGAAGTGAAACGTACTCTAGTCTCATTAAGAAATGGAAAACGAATGAGTAAATGGGAGGAGGTGGTAACCGGTAATGCTTGGAATTGATGTTCCATAAATGAAAGTGTTCCACCATTACTCCCTGTATTTACTAACCGCCTCATCCTTATGACACTTTCTTATAACGAGCGTAGTGTACGCCGCACGCTGTAAACTGCCAAACCAATACCCAATGAGCATCCCCCAGTTTGTGACATGTGTTGATGTCTCGAGTGTTTTCGTGGAAAACATGTAGCATGTTGTTGTTGTCTGGCAAGTTGAGCTAGGGAGACTTTCCGGCTCGGTGATGACCTTCAATGGTCGAGATTGTGCATCTTAAGAAGAAGGTAGTCGTTGATTATTTCAACCTTTGGTTTGGTAGCCAGTGGAATGAAAGTATGATCAGTATGGCTTTAATGTGGCCCAGTTTAGGCGCGGCCAAAAGTTAGGGTTTTGGCTTTGTTTAGGCGCGACCAAACTAGGGACAAAGGTTACCATGGTTGTTTGGCGACCTTGGACGGCTAGTATTTGTATCCAGGATGGAAGGGTGGACGTTGATCGTCGCACGCCTTCGTTTTGGTAGCCTCATAGGGGAGGTCGGCATGGTATGGTGCGGCAAGGTGGTTGGCATGCCATTGGAACATGTGGCATGGCATGACTTGGCGCGGTTTGGCGTGGCCAAAACTAGGGTTTTGGGCCAAATGTTACCATGCGACCTTGGACGGCTAGGATTTGCATCTAGGATGGAAGAGTGGCAGTTGATCATCGCACGCCTTCGTTTTGGTAGCCGCATAGGGAAGGCCGGTATGGTGTGGCGGAAAGGTGATTGACATGCCATTGGAACATGTGGCATGGCATGCCTTGGCGCGGTTTGGCGTGGCCAAAATTAGGGTTTTGGGCTAAAGGTTACCATGCATTGTTTGGCGACCTTGCACGGATAGGATTTGCATCCATGATGGAAAGGTGGCCGCTGATCGTCGCACGCCTTCGTTTTGGTAGCCGCATGGGGAAGGCCGGTATGGTGGGGCCAAGGCCAATGGCGTGGATGGCTTGGCATAGTGGGGCCAAGGGTTTGGTACGGTCGGCTTGGCATGGTGGGGCCAAGGAAAGGTGCGGTTGGCTTGGCATGGCGGGGCCAAGGATTTGGCATGCCACTGGCACACGGTGCGGCTAGCATGGTTGGGTCCAAGGCAAGGCGCAGTTGGCTTGGCATGGTGGGGCCAAGGGTTTGGCATGCCATTGGCGCATGGTGCGGTTATCATGGTTGGGGCCAAGGCCAGGTGCGGTTGGCTTGTCATGGTGGGGCCAAGGGTTTGGCATTCCATTGGCGCATGGCGTGGCTAACATGGTTGGGGCCAAGGCAAGGCGCGGTTGGCTTGTCATAGTGGGGCCAAGGGTATGGCATGCCATTGGCGCATGGTGCGGATAGCCTGGTTGGGGCCAAGGCAAGGTGCAGTTGGCTTGGAATGGTGGGGCCAAGGGTTTGGCATGCCATTGGCGCATGGTGACGCTAGCATGGTTGGCATTCCTTGGCGCGGTAGACGTGGCTGGCATGGTTTTCCATTGGCACAGTGGTGCGACTGGCATGGTTGGCATGCCTTGGCGCGGAGATGTGGCTGACATGGTTTTCCATTGACACAGTGGTGCGGCTGGCATGGTTGGCATGCCTTGGCGCTGAGATGTGGCTGGCGTGGTTTGCCATTGGCACAGTGGTGCGGCTGGCATGGTTGGCATGCTTTGGCGTGGAGATGTGGTTGGCATAGTTTACCATTGGCACAGTGGTGCGGCTGGCATGGTTGGCACGCCTTGACGCGGAGATGTGGCTGGCATGGTTTTCCATTGGCACAGTGGTGCGGCTGGCATGGTTGGCATGCCTTGGCACGGAGATGGGGCTGGCATGGTTTTCCGTTGGCACAGTGGTGCGGCTGGCATGGTTGGCATGCCTTGGCGCGGTAGCATGAGAATTAGGGTTTGGTATGTACGAAGATGATGTCGGTCAATACTAAGGTTTCTGTCGTGGAACATGACATATGTATATAAAAAAAGGTACCTTGGTAATTCTTACGTAGGTATATTGAATGATTCAATAAATGCGCTAGTGGTTGTAGTGACGTCATGCCAGATGTAAGGTTTTACGATTTTAACCCTAAGCTAAAAGCCACCATCAACATTAAGTCCCCTTCTTAGCTCGGAACAGGAGCATTGTTGCGAGGTAAGCATAAGATAGTGACAAGCCAGGACAAAATCGAAATGGAAAGTCATGAAAAGATGGTCAGGAAGACCCTACTAACCTTTTTCGAGAGGTAAGGAGAATTCGTGATTCTTGTGTTAGAGGCCTTTCCTAAATTCTACTCTTGGTGTTGCTGGCTAGACCTTGAAATGGTAGAGGCGGTTGCTGGTTGAAATGCAGACTGTCGGCTTGGCTTGGTCACGCGTCATCTTGGCAGGGCTAGGGAACGCGGAGGTGCTGGATTAGAGAGTTGTCGGTGTTGGTGCGGCTTGGAATGGGAGCCGCACGCGTTGGTCGGCTTGGAATGGGAGCCACAGGCGTTGGTCGGCTTGGAATGGGAGCCACAGGCGTTGGTCAGCTTGGAATGGGAGCCGCAGGCGTTGGTCGGCTTGAAATGGGAGCTGATAGACGCATTTATGTGTCTATTTTCATCTCTTTTGTGTATTTTGTTAGTACCCATTTTTGCTTATTGTGGTGTTTTTATGTTTGTTTAGGTGTTTTTGGAGAAATACCCCTTGTGTAGAAAGAGTTGCTCAATAAGTAATGTTTTACACCCCGGAGAAATGCACTGAAAGGCACCCCAGAAATGCACCGGAAACGTCCCAGAAATGTACCGGAGGATCCCAGAAAAATTATCATTTCCACCCCAAAATTACTATTTCCATCCAAATTACTATTCGCACCCCAGCACTCTGGATAAGGGGCACCTTCTTCTCAAATTCAAATAAACTTTTTGGCGGGAAAATTGGTTCATCAACTGGCAGAATTTCAATCGACAAAATGAAGGTGTTGTGGTGCGATTCAATGGCTCAAACTTGGTAGGAAGATGTGATATAGGTTAAGGAACACGTTTTAGGCTTTTGGTTCGATCAAATTTGGCCATAATTAGCTGGACAATTCACGGAAGCAAAACAGGGAAACACGGGTTGGACACGGGATTGGAGAAGATTTGAGCGTGTTCTTCTCATGCATGAGGGCTCTAGCAACGTTTTGGGTCGTGTTTAAACACTTTTAGAGTGACCAGGATGGAAATCTATGCGTACCAGAGCAAGAATGGAAAGAAAATATTCCCAAGAATATTTTTCTTTACTGCCGAGTTAAAGAGAATTATATGGAGTAATTGAGGGAGATTCAACGAGCTGTAGGTGTATAAATATGTTCCCTGGGAGTACTAGAGAGGCTGTCGAGAGTTGGGAGTCGAAAGGAGGGCCAGAGGAGCAGAAATCAGAGTTTTCAGAACTCTGTTGCTGCTGCTGCTGCTGCCCGTGAAGAACAAGGAATCGGCCACGGTTCCTTCATCCATTTGCAACTGTTTCTTCAACTGCTCTGCAACGTTTATCTTCATCGCAACAGTTTCTTCATCATATTTTGCAACAGAGAAGTAAACCACGGCATTTAATTTTCCGTCACCATTTGTTTCTCTGTAACAGTCCAACATCGTCTTCGCAACAGGAACTGCTGTTGCGATTTCTCTGTTGCATTGTTTACTCAATTGTAATCAACTTTGGAGCAATAATAAAACATTTTGAGATTATGATTAATATGAGGAGCTAAACCCAACATTGGGACGACGGAGGGAGTCTATTTTCGTCATTGTGGTAAATTTAATTTATTCTTTTTATGACTTTTGCACTGATTAAAAATTGAAAAATGATTTTAATTAATTAGTTATCATTTTATTTGATGCGGCATGCTTGCTTAAATGTTTGATGTCCCATGCTTACGATTTATAACTAATATTCTGAGAATCTATTTTGGCAAAATAAGAGTCCATATATTTATGTTTTGAGCAGTAATTGTTAAGAATAAATAAAATATACCACATGCATGAAGAATTGGCCAAGTCCTTAGTCCCAATACATCTCGAACATCTTGTGACAAATTTGTACATATATTTTCGTTTTAAAATCTATTCAAGTCCGAGCAACGAAATTTTACTTACCTCTTGAAAAATACTATAACAAAATGGCGCCGCTGCCGGGGATCGAACCCGGGTCACCCGCGTGACAGGCGGGAATACTTACCACTATACTACAACGACCCACAGTTATTCTGGCTAGTCTTGTACATTTTCTTGGTTCACTGCAGTTTCCTTTTGTCAGCTCTTTTTGGTTTTAAAGACCCACAGTTATTCCGGCTACTGTTATACGGTTCGAGTTGACTAAACCTTTCCCACGTCTGGCTGAAGACTTTAAACTTAGCACTTCTTGGGAGGTAACCCAATCTCATGCAACACGGTAATATCTTTCCTTAACTCTTTCGCTTCAAATGGTAACAGTTTCTCCTTGTTCATGCTTTTAGTTTCATCTTTAGAACATTGAGGACAATGTTAGATTTAAGTTTGGGGGTATGGGAGAAACTTTTTAGTTGCAATAAATAAACTCCAGAGCCTAGAAATTTACGCCTATTAAGGATAGCACTAACCAATCTAAGTGGATGGAAACATTTTTGTTTTAGGAGTTGAGGAACCAATCTGACTAGATGGAAACATCTATAGAGTCTATTCATAAAAGCACAGAGCTCAGGTGTTAGAAATAACATGATAGTTTCGCCATATCTCGTCGAGTCCTTTTCACTTTCTATTTTTAGTTTTCTTTTGTTTCAAGTGATTTGGTGGGGCACACGATTCAAGTTGTTACCTTTGCTAGGGTGAAATAGAGTAACTGAGTTACCCAAAAAAAAAACCAGACCAGTTAGACCAATCGGAATAAGTATTAACACTTGGATAGCAATATGCGTGTGTTCTCCCTGTTTCCGTCGCCTAAGCAAGCGTGGAATGCAGGACCCGTGGGAACTATCGTGTAATCTGCTGACAAGAAGCATGCGCTTGGATCCAAAAGATCTATTCATGCCGTTAAGTTAAAAAAAAAAATGGTTATTGTTATGTGTAGTCAACTGCTGGTTCCCTTGTATTTGCCAGTTTGTTGATCTAGATTTAAGTTATTAACTACTGGTTCCCTTGTATATGCCAGTGTGTTAATATTAGTCAGACCGGTATCTCAGTCATTTAGGTTAGGTTCATCTTGGCAGAGGCCTTCAGACAGATATGGGAAACACCGTTCGCTTTTCAACCATCTACATTTTTCTTTCCATCTTCTTAATCTTTTCATGTGATTAGTCTGACTCCGAGTATGATGTCCATCATGAAACTATCTTAGTAGAGCTCTGTCACTTATATGAATTTTAGTATGCTTCAGTGCAAACTCGTGTACAGCAATTGGAATTTCGCATCAGGGTTCTTCCTCTTAAAGTCAATAATTGTATGCCAACCAAGGAGGTTCTTTAGTGCTTTCCAAGATTTTTCGTAGATAGCTAGGGTCTGGAGTATTGGTTTTTGTGGGTACACCTCTGATAAACCCACCCGAGATTAACTCGGTCACTTTTCAAGAATAAATTTTGCTCGAGGACTAGCAAATAATAAGTTTGGGGGTATTTGATAGACGCATTTATGTGTCTATTTTCATCTCTTTTGTGTATTTTGTTAGTACCCATTTTTGCTTATTGTGGTGTTTTTATGTTTGTTTAGGTGTTTTTGGAGAAATACCCCTTGTGTAGAAAGAGTTGCTCAATAAGTAATGTTTTACACCCCGGAGAAATGCACTGAAAGGCACCCCAGAAATGCACCGGAAACGTCCCAGAAATGTACCGGAGGATCCCAGAAAAATTATCATTTCCACCCCAAAATTACTATTTCCACCCAAATTACTATTCGCACCCCAGCACTCTGGATAAGGGGCACCTTCTTCTCAAATTCAAATAAACTTTTTGGCGGGAAAATTGGTTCATCAACTGGCAGAATTTCAATCGACAAAATGAAGGTGTTGTGGTGCGATTCAATGGCTCAAACTTGGTAGGAAGATGTGATATAGGTTAAGGAACACGTTTTAGGCTTTTGGTTCGATCAAATTTGGCCATAATTAGCTGGACAATTCACGGAAGCAAAACAGGGAAACACGGGTTGGACACGGGATTGGAGAAGATTTGAGCGTGTTCTTCTCATGCATGAGGGCTCTAGCAACGTTTTGGGTCGTGTTTAAACACTTCTAGAGTGACCAATATGGAAATCTATGCGTACCAGAGCAAGAATGGAAAGAAAATATTCCCAAGAATATTTTTCTTTACTGCCGAGTTAAAGAGAATTATATGGAGTAATTGAGGGAGATTCAACAAGCTGTAGGTGTATAAATATGTTCCCTGGGAGTACTAGAGAGGATGTCGAGAGTTGGGAGTCGAAAGGAGGGCCAGAGGAGCAGAAATCAGAGTTTTCAGAACTCTGTTGCTGCTGCTGCTGCTGCCCGTGAAGAACAAGGAATCGGCCACGGTTCCTTCATCCATTTGCAACTGTTTCTTCAACTGCTCTGCAACGTTTATCTTCATCGCAACAGTTTCTTCATCATATTTTGCAACAGAGAAGTAAACCACAGCATTTAATTTTCCGTCATCATTTGTTTCTCTGTAACAGTCCAACATCGTCTTCGCAACAGGAACTGCTGTTGCGATTTCTCTGTTGCATTGTTTACTCAATTGTAATCAACTTTGGAGCAATAATAAAACATTTTGAGATTATGATTAATATGAGGAGCTAAACCCAACATTGGGACGACGGAGGGAGTCTATTTTCGTCATTGTGGTAAATTTAATTTATTCTTTTTATGACTTTTGCACTGATTAAAAATTGAAAAATGATTTTAATTAATTAGTTATCATTTTATTTGATGCGGCATGCTTGCTTAAATGTTTGATGTCCCATGCTTACGATTTATAACTAATATTCTGAGAATCTATTTTGGAAAAATAAGAGTCCATATATTTATGTTTTGAGCAGTAATTGTTAAGAATAAATAAAATATACCACATGCATGAAGAATTGGCCAAGTCCTTAGTCCCAATACCTCTCGAACATCTTGTGACAAATTTGTACATATGTTTTCGTTTTAAAATCTATTCAAGTCCGAGCAACGAACTTTTACCTACCTCTTGAAAAATACTATAACAAAATTTAAATGGAGCCGCAGGCGCTGGTCGGATTGGAAAGGGAGCCGTCAGCATTGATCATCTTTAAATGGAGCTTCTTGCGTTGCTCGGCTTGGAGTGGAGCTAGCTTGAGTTCCTTAGAAAGATGAATATTGGGTTCAGTTCCGTGGAAGGATGACGACCGGCTTCAGTTTCATGTGATGATGACAACTTTGCCTGAATTAGGGTTTGGCATGTCAAAACCCAAATTAGCGTCCTTTACTAGAATCAGTGTAGAATTCTCATACGAACTCGTATTTTGACGGTCTGCCTCTCCATTCTGAACGGAAAATAATTTCATATCTCCCATCTGGAGAATATTTAGGTTTTGAGCTCGTTCGGGAGGTGAAAACATCTCGACACTAAAATTCAGAAAGAATTGCGGGACCGTGGAATGATGGCAGCTTTCTTTAGTTCCGTGGGAAGATGATGACTTGGTTTGGGAAGATAACAACTTGCTTCAGTTCCCTGGGAAGGTGACGACTGGCTTCGGGAAGATAACAACTTGCTTCAGTTCCCTGGGAAGGTGACGACAGGCTTCGGGAAGGTAACAACTTGCTTCAGTTTCCTGGGAAGGTGACGAATGGCTTCAGGAAGATAACAACTTGCTTCAGTTCCTTGGGAAGGTGACGACTGGCTTCGGGAAGGTAACAACTTGCTTCACTTTTTAGCATGCTGCAACCCTAATTAGCGCCCCTTACTAGAATCCCTGTAGAATTCTTGTACGAACTCAGACTTTGACGGTCCGCACCTCCATTATGAACAGAAAAGAATTTACTATCTTCTTACGCGGGAATATTTTGGTTTTGAGCTTGTTCGGGTGGTGAAAACAGCTCGACGGTGAAATTCAGGAAGAATTTAGGAGGGATGTTGCGGGCCCGAGGTAGCATAGTCACGCCCAGTTATCCGTTTCATGGAGGAAGAAGGAATCTTTATTTTTTTCAAACTTTAGAAACTCCATCCGCATGAAAAGAGATATTGACCTTCTTCTGTTTTCTGTTGCTCGTCCGGATCCGTGCTTTCGTCTGCAGTGTCTCTCCATTGGATTCCAAAATTTATCAAACTCCATTGCATTCTTAGGACGGATGGATGTAGTTGCGTTTTCGGTCCATCCTTGATATTAGGTTGTTCAGTGCCTGGACCCTCTGATCGCGATGAGAATATGTTGTGGATGCTTGTATAGGTTGAAATCTTCCGGAGACACTGGATGAAATAGATAAGTTGGGAGACGTTCCGTTAGCGATACGTTACTATCAAGTCTTCAAGGACTTGGTTCCAAGTGGCATCCTTCGAACCATCTTCCGAATCTTGGACTATCGTGTGGAATGGGATAGGGTATGCAGTCCCCAGTTATGCTTCTGTTAGATCTGATTGCTTGGCCGAATATGTGAATGTATCTTTGTGGCGTGCATTTGGAGTCTTCGGTGCACATGTACGGCTTCATGTTGAGAAATTCCTGCGGCTCGTAAAACTTCGACAGTGATGATGTTAAAATCAGAAATAACCTGGTTGAGGGGAGTGAAAGCGTCCCATGTTGGTAGTCCCCATGTGTATCCTACTTTCATTGCATCTCCTTGAATCCACGTCCACGGGATTTGATATAAGCTTATCGTACTCTTCTGGATGTGACGCTGGGGTGATCAAAATATCACATGATGAAATATCCTGGATAGTGAAGTGGTATGAATGAGAGAGTTATGTTGTTTATCATAGATCCCTCTGTTTCTTCAAGAAAATGTTTCAGCCGCGTCTCTGGAGTTATCTCATGAGTCTTTGATGGTCGTCGGGATGGACTGCGATGAGCAGTCCCCAGTCGCATTTTTCTTCAGTTTCTGAAGTTGTTTTCCTTTGAGCAGGCTTGGGATCCACCGCGGCCTTGTAAAGTGTTGAAGGCGTCTTCTGGACAGATAGGTGATGATTTTCTTGCGCTGCACCCTTGAAGAGTAGATGACCTTGTTGTGGCTATGACCTTTTGGTTGAACGTGTCTTCTGAGCTTTGACAATGAAGGGATTCCGTGTATATCCTCAGTCCCCAAGTACGGTTTACATGTTTCCATCTTGTATGGTCAGTGGGTTGACCATGATAAAGACATCACCATCGTGCGTTCGTACTGGTGATTTTGTTACTTCTTTCACGTGGAACTTAAAACATGGAGGTGTACAGGTTACTTTTGTAGTGATTACTGCTGTGGTGAAGCTCTGGGTGGTATCAACAAATGAGCGGAACAGTTCTTGGTAGTAGATGTAATCAGAAGAGACTACATTGTCGTGGTAGCAAAGTAGGTTGGCTGGAATTGTATGGGCATCCATGGAAGTAAAAGGATTGGTTGGACGCGTAAGCGAGCAAACTGTCCATGATCACGAGTTTTGGCGAGATGGATCAAAAGGCGGTCATGACTACGAAGGTTGGCTGGCTGTGTTCATGATCCCTGACATGAAAAACGTGGTGGTACGACCCTTTGCAGGAAGAAACGGCATTGAAGCAGCTTCGGCTCTTGGAAAGAATGTTGAAACTTAAGGAGCCAAACTCTGAAGCTTCAACTTCAGATTATGGAGCAGCTTATGGAGAGAATGCTGAAGCGGAGCGGCTGCTTGAGCGGGCGTTGAAGCGGAGCGGCTGTCGGGGCGAACGTTGAAGCAGAGCCGCTGCTGGAGGACGTTGAAGTGAAGCAGCTGTTGGAGCGAACGTTGAAGCGGAGCGGCTACGTTAATCAGTGTGCTGTCAAACTGGACACCCTTCAATCTAACAATGGTTAGGAGTCCCCAGTTCCATCTATCAATCGTGCTTTCCATGAGAGGTTAGGGTTTGGGAACAGCTTCTCTGGTTGGAAACAGCTGCTTCCCTGATGCAGTGCGGTTTAGGGATGCAAATATGTCTTGACGTTGCGCCTACAGAATCTCACATAAGTGTTTCATCATAGACTACACGATTTTGTGGGCGAAGTCCACGGAAATCATGCAACTTCTGACAGGAAGAGAGTCTTTGTGAACTCAGGGGGGTTGCTGATTTTCTTTGCTTCGATTTTGGAGAAGTCGTTCCTGATCTTTACGTGTGATGAAATTAGATTGTTGATTCCATTCTACAGGGCGTTCAAAAGGCAACGCCGGAAGGATGCAAGCTGCTGGCGGTGGAAAGATGCAAGTTGTTAGCGCTGGAAGGATGCAAGTTGTTGGCGCTGGAAGGATGCAAGTTGTTAGCAATGGATCCGCTTGGAATGGGAGATGGCTTGGCGTGGACGCTGTCTTGGATTTGGTATGGTGCGGAATGTTGGCTGGGCATGGCGCGGATTGTTGGCTTGGCACGGTGTTGGCTTTGCACGGTGCTGGCTTGGCGTGGCGCGGACTTGTTATTGCGGGCCCAGTTTCCTCTTTACATACGTAGATCAAATAGGAAATCATTTCCTTATTCAAATTCCAAAAATGTTATGCGTATGAAAGGGGTTGGCTCTCCTTTTTATCTCGTATCTTTGTTCTCACGTCCTGGTGTTAGCGGTAGCAATAAAGTGGGCAAGCGTATTCCAGCTATGTACTCCAGCGTTTCTCTTACAATTTGTTTTCTTGTTTTGGGGAAAATCCTAGCAATTGGTATGCCTTCCATGAATCTGTAGAAATATTGTTCTTCTCTTCGAATATCACTATAGTAGCGTCGGCTACCTCATGAATAGTGACTGGTAATCATTATCATGCAAAGCAGGTACGTACGGGTAGGTGACTGATTCCACGAGGAACTGGGCGTTAGGGTTTCTCTGAGATCCAAAAGTTGCAGGACAAGGTGACCGAAGGTCCTTCTGCAGATGTGGTCAAACAACAAGAAGCGGAGGCCGAAAGGCTGTCCAAAGAGTTGGAGCTGAAACAATAGGTCCTCCAAATGACGAAAGACGCCTTCTTCGAGAAGATCAAAACACCGTTGAATGTCTTCCTTTGAATGCACTTCTATCTTCTGAAATTCTTCTGTTTCGTTTTTTTTTTTGAAAGGCAAATGAAACACCTGGCTTTATGGTTTTGATTTTCTTGATTTTTGGGTTGATAGACAAGTGTTACCTATAAGGGTTTTGGATTATTATCCGGGATGAAATGTTTTAGGATGATGTCGTTTTTGGTTATGATTGTAAGTGACAAAAACATCCCAGGGAAGATATGGAACCATGAACGTTGCGTGTCGGTAGATGACATGGGATGAAACATAACATGGCTATTGGTTTTATCATTCCCGTGAAAACTTGAAATACTAAACCATGTATTTTATCTAGGCAAGACTTACTCGGTTTTTTGGATATGCTAATGAAAAATGAGTCAGGTGCAATTCCGAGTTTTGTGAGAAGCACCGCAATTGTGGAAAGTCCCCAGTCGTCCCTGAGTCACTAGATAATTGAGTCGTCAATCCCTGGGCGGATCGTTCGCTTTTAACCTCTGGGAAATCCCCAGTCGCCCCTTGTCGTGTTATGATTGGTAATCGGGTCGTTTGGTAACTAAGTCGTCGATCCTTGAGAGGATCGTATCGAGCCGTCTGGTAGATGAGTCGTCGATCCCTGAGCGGATCGTTTGCCTCTACCGTCCTGACGTCTGGGTTGAAGTATGAGATCGAGGATTGGAAATTGACATTGTAACCGAAAGACCAATCTCCCACTGTGGTCTCCAATTGTTTGAGGGTGAAAACAGTTTCTGCTGGTTTCGGTAATTTCCTGTGATGTGGGTGAGAAACAAATTTAACCCTAAACAATGTACTACAAGGGAGTACTTTAGATTCGAGAGATCAATATGTACAAGTTCGGCCTAAACCAAGAAATGGTCGTTCCAGACTTGCTTCGGTCACAAAGTGGAGGAGAAGGGTTGGTTTTGGGGAGGGAAGCGAAAAGATTGTTGATACCAGAATAGTTGATTCTGGAAGAGTAGTTGTTTTGTGACTTGTATCAGAAAGTGGGAAGCTAACATATGGGAAAGCTAGCAAACATTTTCTGATTGTTGTACGCTCCTGGCCAGCACTTGTTGTTCGGTGGAAATAGGTAATGCCTATTTATGCAAGTCGAAGTAAAACGTACTCTAGTTTCATTAAGAAATGGAAAACAGGTGAGTAAATGGGAGGAGGTGGTAACCAGTAACGCTTGGAATTGATGTTTCATAAAAGAAATAGTTTCACCATTACTCCCTGTATTTACTAACCGCCTCATCCTTATGACACTTTCTTATAACGAGCGTAGTGTACGCCGCACGCTGTAAACCGCCAAACCAATACCCAATGAACATCCCCCAGTTTGTGACATGTGTTGATGTCTCGAGTGTTTTCGTGGAAAACATGTAGCATGTTGTTGTTGTCTGGCAAGTTTATCTTGGGAGACTTGCCATCTCGGTGGTTACCTTTAACGGTCGAGATTTTGCATCTTAAGAGGAAGGTAGCCGTTGATTATTGCAACCTTTCGTTTGGTAGCCAGTGGCATGAAAGTATGATCAGTATGGCTTTAATGTGGCCCAGTTTAGGCGCGGCCAAAAGTTAGGGTTTTGGCTTTGTTTAGGCGCGACCAAACTAGGCCCAAAGGTTTCCATGTGTTAGCTGGTAACCTTGGACGGCTAAGATCTGCATCTTAGATGAAAAAGTGGTCATTGATTGTTGCAGGCCTTGGTTTTGGTATCCGCATAGGGAAGTTCGGCATGGTATGGCGCGGCAAGGTGATTGGCATGCCATTTGGCACATGTAGCATGGCATGCCTTGGCGCGGTTTGGCATGGCCAAACTAGGGTTTTGGGCCAAAGGTTACCATGCGTTTTTTTGCGACCTTGGACGGCTAGGATTTGCATCTAGTATGGAAGGGTGGTCGTTGATTATTGCAACCTTTCGTTTGGTAGCCAGTGGCATGAAAGTATGATCAGTATGGCTTTAATGTGGCCCAAGTTAGGCGGGTCCAAAAGCTAGGGTTTTGGATTTGTTTAGGCGCGACCAAACTAGGGCCAAACGTTACCATGCGTTGTTTGGCGACCTTGGACGGCTAGGATTTGCATCCAGGATGGAAGGGCGGTCGTTGATCGTAGCGCCTTCGTTTTGGTAGCCGCATAGGGAAGGCCGGCATGGTATGGTGCGGCAAGGTGGCTGGCACGCCATTGGCACATGTGGCATGGCATGCCTTGGCGCGGTTTGGCGTGGCCAAAACTAGGATTTTGGGCCAAAGGTTACCATGCGACCTTGGACGGCTAGGATTTGCATCTAGGATGGAAGGGTGGTCGTTGATCATCGCACGCCTTCGTTTTGGTAGCCGCATAGGGAAGGCCGGCATGGTGTGGCGCGGAAAGGTGGTTGGCATGCCATTGGCACATGTGGCATGGTATGCCTTGGCGCGGTTTGGCGTGGCCAAAACTAGGGTTTTGGGCCAAAGGTTACCATGCGCTGTTTGGCGACCTTGGACGGCTAGGATTTGGATCCAGGATGGAATGGTGGTCGTTGATTGTCGTACACCTTCATTTTGGTAGCCGCATGGGGAAGGTCGGCATGGTGGGGCCAAGGCCAATGGCACAGATGGCTTGGCATAGTTGGGCCAAGAGTTGGTACGGACGGCTTGGCATGGTGGGGCCAAGGCAAGGTGCGGTTGGCTTGGCATGGTGGGGCCAAGGGTTTGGCATGCCATTGGCTCATGGTGCGGCTAGCATGGTTTGGGCCAAGGCAAGGCGCGGTTGGCTTGGCATGGTGGGGCCAAGTGTTTGGCATGCCATTGGCGCATGGTGCGGCTAGCATGGTTGGGGCCAAGGCAAGGTGCGGTTGGCTTGGCATGGTGGGGCCAAGGGTTTGGCATGTCATTGGTGCATGGTGCGGCTAGCATGGTTGGCATGCCTTGGCGCGGTAGACGTGGCTGGCATGGTTTTCCATTGGCAGAGTGGTGCGGCTGGCATGGTTGGCATGCCTTGGCGCGGAGATGTGGCTGGCATGGTTTGCCATTGGCACAGTGGTGCGGCGGGCATGGCTTGGCTCGGAGATGTGGATGGCATGGTTTTTCATTGGCACAGTAATGCGGCTGGCATGGTTTGCATGCCTTGGCGCGGAGATGCGGCTGGCATGGTTTTTCATTGGCACAGTGGTGCGGATGGCATGGTTGGCATGCCTTGACGCGGAGATGTGGCTGGCATGGTTTTCCGTTGGCACAGTGGTGCGGCTGGCATGGTTGGCATGCCTTGGCGCAGTAGCATGAGAATTAGGGTTTGGTATGTACGGGGATGATGTCGGTCAATACTAATTATGTCGTGGAACATGACACATGTATATAAAAAAAAGGTACCCTGATAATTCTTACTTAGGTATGTTGAATGATTCAATAAATACGCTAGTGGTTGTAGTGACGTCATGTCAGATGTAAGGTTTTACTATTTTAACCCTAAACTAAAAACCACCATCAAAAATTATCTATGTCATTATTGCAATGGTTACGATTTATTTTTTGAATCCATTGTATACATCAAAATGTTAATCGATACACTCTTGGAGGCTTCAAGGAAAATATTCTTTTACCCATGACATACAACAAAATTTTCAAGAGTTGAGAATCATTTTCCAGCAAGGTGTCTGGAAACGCTTCTAGGAAGAATTGACGGGAAGTTGTTACTTATTGTCAGTATATAGGTTTGACAAAGCGTGGCAGTCTTCCAAGCCTTTAGAAAAATGTTATGTACTCGTGGAGCTTGTAGTCTAGATATTGGGTTTGATCGAATCTGTCTCGATGGTAATTGAAAAATAGAAAAATGTTGTTCTTTGAAGATTCCCCGCGTGTATCCGTTTTTGAAATTAATGAAAAACTTTGTGCACCTTCCCTTTCTTCTTGTTCCATTTGTGTTTCTCTCTGGTAATTATCACCACCAATCCCTTTTTCTTCATACTGTCTTTGTTTTATCTTGTTTTTAGAATAGGCTATTGTTTTTAGAACTTTTGAAATTCAGAAGGCCCTGTTTCGTCATCAGTCAAGGAGGTTCGTTGGCATTGACTACTTTCTTCATGAACCTTATGTTCCAATGTCTGTTGACGACAAGGAGTTCGAGGACGATAACAATTTTTTAGAGATCTTAATCTCTAGAAAACTTCTTATGAGAATTTTATTCTTGTGTTTTAAGAAGAATAACTAGGGTTTGGAATAACAATTAGTGTGAGTACACATAGCTATTGCCAACATTTTGCATCTTGCAATGTTTTTTGATTTATTTATTCAAATTCTAAAGTTTATTTGGAAGATGATTTTGCAGTATTAATCTTTATTGGTTTTATATATTGCAAATAATGTTATGGGATATGTGTGTTTGCGTCAGTGAACTATGATTGTCCCATATATGCCAAAAGTTAAGCCTATTATGTCTTTATCAAATATTGATGGAAGATAGGATGAACTTTCGATTGCAAAGATTAAGTCTATGAAATCATTATGCAAATGTTGATGAAAAATAGAATGAATCGTTGAATATTCCACAGTATTGGTCGTCCCTGATCCACTTTTTGTGATATATTGTGTGGCTCCGTAAGTTCTCTTATGTTGGGCATCTCCGATGAAATTAATCATGGGTTCTCTTGTGGTTAATTTAATTGAGTATTTTGGATACAAATTCATGTCTTCATGTTATTTTTTAATGTCCAAGAAATTCTTCTTTTCATGCAAAAGTAAGGTCGCTCTTGTTGTTCTTTCTGGAATGACATTTTATGGGGGAGAGTTCTTAATTAAACTTGTAATTAATTGATAAATTTTTGTGGGGAGTGCGGCTGCGGAATATTATATGGGTTATCTTGTATCTTTATAAACTCCTCGATGAAAGCATTTAGTTTCAGATATATGATTGCATCTTAACAAAGTTGCTATGTTGTTTTTTAGTCATGAAGTATCTCTATGAGAATTTCATTATGATTTCATTAGTTTTCGTACATTTGCCAATTTTTATTGAAAAAAAGGGGGAGAATTAATATGTACTTCACACTACAAATACATGTCGTTTACGGATCATTATGTAAGGAGGAGTGGTTTTCACGTGAGATGAAGTATCGACTAAGGGGGACTTATACATATCACCATAATATTGTTGTCAAAGTTGTGATAAATTGAACTTTGATATTGTGTAATAATACTATGACACTATATAATAATGATTGAGAACAATTGTTTTGTTATTTTTATGACTACGGATCTTCAACAACAATGATGTTGGGTTGAACACGTTCAGAATCACTGGAGTACTTGGAAGTGACGAAAATTTCGAGTAATGTTAAAGAACCAAGGAGATCAAACATTTAGATGATAAGCTACAAAGTTTATTTATTTTTTAATCCATACGTATTGATAGTTTTGTCACTAAAATTGACGAAGGGGGAGATTATTAGATCATTGCTCGGTCGAACTCGCAAGGTATTGCTATCCAAAGCATATAAAATATGAAATTACGTATCTATTTGCCGATTCATATAAAATCAGTGTAGGTTCATTTAAAATCAGTAACCCATAGAAATCATCCCTTTTTATATAAATCTTTGAATTCAAATAATAACCAAAATCTCTAATAGAATGAACTCGTTCTTATCATTGTGCTTAATTTATATTTTTGGAAAGTGAGAACGTGAATTAATTTTGATAGATAGGAAACCTGTCAGCTATCACAATTTAACAACAAAGACTATGCAACAAATATATATTATGCTCGTGGTTTGTCTACTTAGCTATACGATTCCACGTAAGTTTGTGATATTGTAATGCATATTTGGTTGTAAAATTCTAAAAAAATGTTTGGACTATTTTGTGTTTCCTCCCCTGCCAAGATTGTTAATTAGCGTTTTTTTTCCAAAAAGATTAAAATTAATGTTCCCTCCCCACGTTAGTTTTTGCGTCCATTCCTCAGTTAGCTGAGTCGGCACCTGTGCACGCTGGCATAAATTGTGCACGTTTTTCATGATCTTCCGAAAATACCCTCTAATGTTCTCCTCCTTCTCACCAGTACGCCGGCCTTTTCCTCCATTAAGCAACACCATAACTTTAATTAACCCCAGAAATCAAATCCACCATTGTTACTGATAATGCAGCCATCTAATTCATCCGGTAAAATAATTAAATCAGCTCTGACTCGATCAATTTCTTCTTGGTATTTTCGTTGTTTAATTTCTCTTCAAGATCTTTCATCTCAAATTCAATTTCGTACCACATCAAAACTCCAAAACAGATCCATATGATAATCCCCAGATTTTTCTGTTGTCAAACCATCAAATAGGAATTAAAGCTGTAATATTGGGGAGGAAATTAGCGTAATGTTTGTTGTTGTCAAACCCTCTACAGCAAAAACAGTTGTTCCATACACCACCAACATCAATTTCATTCATGTTTCTTCTTTATCCAGCTGGAATCACTAGCAAAGAGGCAACCATTTTATTTCCCAATTACAGAATCATCACGACCCATCTCCTCCAATCATACTCAAATTTCATCTGTTACTGTGAAACCCTAAATCCACCAAACAAGCAACATCCACAAATTAAACGCATATACAACCATAAACTCCTCCAATTCCATTAAATATGAACCAAACCCATCTTCAATTCATCACCTGAATCATTCAATTCCATTTCTAGGTTTTGGTTTCAAAAAAGAAAAAACAGAAAATAAATCGAACATATTAGAGAATCGATTGACCTTTTATGTAGTAAGACTTGACGATGATGGTGAGCGTAGTTCAAATCCCACCGTTGTTGTTTTTTAGGGCCCTAGAAATACCACAACTGCCTCAATCAACCACAACCATAATTAATCTAATTAGGGTTATAATTGCAGCAAAAAAATCAACAAGAGTTTGGTGGATGCGATTAAATCAGCCATGGAGTTGAAGCTTGAGATTAGAGTGGCAAAGCAATAGAAGAAAGAAGAAAGGCACTGGTATGGACGGGAACATGAGTTGAGCAGAGAAAACAAAACTGGTTTCTATGCGTTTATTAGTGAAGAAGGCGAGGGTATATTAGGAAATTCACAGAAATAAATTTTATATATGCCACATGTGCAAGTGCTGACTCATCTAACCAAGCAACGGATGGAAAAACTAACGATGGGAGGAAACACTAATTTTAATCTTTTTGGGGAAGAAACGCTAATTAGCGATCTTGGGAAGGGAGGAAACGCAAAATAGCCCAAAATGTTCCTTACATGTGAGCCTTTTCTTCTTTGATAGGACATAGTTGGGCATTGTTAGAGAACTGCTCTGTTGAACCCACCAAATGTTGGTATGTGAAAGTTGGTTTTCATATTTTAGTATCAATACTCATAAGTCGCTTGAAGTTAGTAATGTATTTCTTGACTTGTTTTCATTTCAATATCGCTTGTTTTCAAGTCATTTCTGATTGAAACATAACATGATAAGTTATATATGTGAAAATATAGTATAATAGACTTGATCGTCATATTGTGATCAAGTGTCAAGGACCAATATAGCAATAAGTAATAAGCGTTTTATATTGGTATATTGATGTACGAAGTATAATGCTTATCTTTTGGACTTCGTAATGCCGACATCATCATAATCTTTGTAACTCGTTACTTTTTTTTTTTTTGATAAACAAGGAACCTTTTCATTAATGAGATTTCAAGGTTACAATGAGTTTAAGATCGAAAATAAGAGGATATAAAGTAACAAGAACATACTGTAAGTGTACAATACCGAGAAATCCGACAAGAGAAAGAGAAGGATTACCGGAGTAAGACAAATACAAGTATGAATAAGATCCGGTTAAATCGGAAGAGGGGTGGTTTTTCTCGGAATTCAATTCCAACATTTAGTTTTTTTTCTTCTATAAAAAGAAATGCTCCAAAAGTAGGAGTGATTTGCTCAAATATGTTGTAACTAGTGATGAAGCATCCGTCGTCAAAAAGACCATCTATGGATAAGTTGATGATGAACATTCCGTCTCCGGAACAACCAAGATGAATATTTCGTCGTTGAAGAGCATGGAGAGCATCACTATTGATCTTAACACCCAACCCAATAACCAAAAATTGCCATTAAAGCGAAGATAAACCTCAAAAGAGTAGATAAAACCACAAAAACAGTGTAGATAAGTAAAAAATATAATAAAAACTAAACTAAACTACTAGCCAACCTAGAAAGAAAGGAATAATGAAGAAATCTGCTCAGATCTAGTTCAAAAATGGACTAGATCTAAGCAGAGAGGGGTTGTTTTTGATGGTTTTGTTGGAGAAGAAGAAGGGTGAGAGAGAGGAAAGAGAAAAAATGAAATTATTAGAGGCTCAATGAAATCTTGAGACCACGTCACATGTAACTCGTTATTAGATTGTGTAGTGAACATAGGTTTTATTTCATACCTAAAAAAATAGGTTTAATTACACAAGTTCAAGGAAGTAGATATATGAACTTGTTTCATAGTAGAAAGGAAACCAAAAGGATTATGGTCTCGGTTTCATTGAAAATCTTAAGTATGGACCAATCCTAACCTATATAGGGAATCAAGGTAGAACATATCCTAGCTTATGTTGGGAGTCAAGGTAGAACCGATCCTTACCTATATTAAGAGTCAAAGTATAACCGATCCTAACTTGATTTAGGTATCATGGTAGAACCAGTCTCAACAGGAAAAACCGATTTCTATAAGTGAAGTACACTTTTGTGTTTGTGTGATTTGAAAATTTTGTTTGCAAAAGAAAGTTCAAGATGTCGACATAATGAGTAATTTTAACATGTGTTTTAATCTTATTTCTTAATTGTTTAAACATATTCCTTGATATTCAAGGTGAGATCCCAAACAGAAATTAGTAGATAATCTTTTTGAGATTTTCAAAATTAATATATTCTTTTTCTAGTAATCAAAAAATATCTCTGGAATTATATATTAGTTAATTGATAGCTAATATTGAGGTTTCCATGGAGATTTCGGGTTATACAGTTGTGTTGGTTGGAATTCTTAGAATCAAATATAAGTGTTTTATTGCATATCTTTTGTCTCTTGGTTGGAATTAACCATGATAGAGTGAATCTAAATACGTATCCAACTTAATTCCGAGCATCTCTATCTAAAATATGGAAACCCTAAATTTTATGACCGTAGAAATTTAATTCTATGAAAAATCTTGAGTTTTCGTCCTGAAGTACAAGTGCAAAAATAGCTCCAAGATTTTACCTGAGTCTTTCTTTCTCAACCTTTATTCACAATGGAGACATCATAAAATTTACGATCAATGGAAGCAACAAAAAATCAGAAAATAAAAGATCCAAAAAACTTGTAACTACTGTAATCGTCTCATATAGTTGTGATTTGCTTATATATTTTATATACAATAAACATAATTTGTTGATACATGTAGGCAAAAACATTCAGAAGGTAGTTTATACACCTTTTAAATATCTCAACCCGGATTACACTCATTGGAGAACAAGAGAACAGATAAGTTGTGGAGTCTTGACCTTCATCGTTTGGATCAAGATGTAAGTTAACAACTATCATCACTTTTATTATTTGTAAGATGATAATAACATTTAAACATATGCAACAATGAACTCAAATACATGCTAAGGTAAAGAAGGAAGATGTTAAGCTAACGTATACTCAATTGACATAATTTTTGTTTAAGCACAGGAAAATATAAAATTGTTTCATATAGATATGTAATGTACTGAGAAGATACTAGATGTTGATGTGTCAACATTTCCAAATCAAGCGTTCAACTTTTTGAACTAAAGAACTTACAGAGCAGAAAGAATAATTTTACATACTACACGTGTATCACTAACTTAATTCTCCTACTCAAACCCACAGCTGCACTAACAAAAATGAAAGAATGGCCTTTAGAAAAAGAATATGAAAGGTTCAAGAAGATTATAGCCAACTCAGGGTTATCTACTGCTGCTGAGAATCAATGTTGTAACATGATCGGGTCGCGATATCGGATTTTGTGGAGAGATTGTATACCGAGATTGACACCTTTCATATGTCTTTTTCGGAGATGACCATTACTCCGGATGATGTGTAGAAGATTCTTAGTGTCAAAGACCATGGTGTAGTTGTCAAGTATAACTGCACAAAGAAGTTAAGTTGGGTACAACCTTGATACTTTTTAGTCGAGTTATATTGAAAACATAACCTACGAAGATGTATATATAATGTATATAATACTCTAACGATGAGACTTGGTCATAATAGCATGATCAAAGTATCAAGGAAGCATAGTATGAAGTATAAACGCTTATCTTTTCGAACTTCGCTAAGACGAATCGACATAATCTATTGTATATATTTATTTGATTATGTGTGCATCATATAAGCTTGATTTAATCCTATAAAACTATGTATCTTTACATTAGTTTAAGGAAGTAGATGTATGAACTTGTTTTCATAATCGAAAGGGAAATCATCATTGGTCTTGTTATTCTTTGAATATATTTTTTGTATGACCAATGGAGTTGATAGTGGTAGAACCTATCTTGACTATGTTAAGAATTGAGGTATAACCAGTCACGACCAATAATGAGTAGCTAGTTTGGTTCGGTCACTTGAGTGTAACCGATCACATGCTATGATGGGATATTAGATGTAACCGGTCAGATAAACACTTTGGATCTAAGTGTAACCGGTCATGATGTATTGATGGTTAGTAGTAACCAGTCATATAAATAATTTGGATCTAAGTGTAACCAGCCACATGATAACAAGTGTAACCGGTCACGTGATGGATTCGGTAAGCAAGATATAACCGGTCATATAACCGATTACAATATCTTGGGTATCTTATTTTATCCGATCACGACATTCTTTGGAGTGTTGACAAACATACCTAATCTTTTATCGCCAAACAAACTGATAATAAAAAAAAAGAATACAATTTAAATATAAATAAACTATAGATACTACCCACCATGACTAGCCTAAATCCAACAAGAAAACATTGTTTATCGTCCGAACTTCACAAAGGAGCAAAAAAATTACTAAAGATGGCGACAACAACAACAAGAAGTATCAGAAAAGTTTATTGAAAATGAACTTGTTAATTATCTTCAAACTTGGCTCTAAGCAGAATATTTTCTATATCTCTGATAATCTGAGATGACTGCGCTGAATCATCCTCCTTTCATTCCTCCCAACTTCTTCACTATCTTCACCACCACTTGATGTTGTGGTACCATAACCATCGGAAGCACCTCCACAACTTACCTCATCCTCTTCAATTTCGTCAACATCCTCATCAGTATCTCCATCAATGTCCTCAGCTTTCTCTCCATCTGATTCTCCATCTAATCGTTCCCTCATGGTTCTTGCGAAGATTGGTGGATTTGCCTTTTTAGCTAAATACATCTCATACCGTGCATCATCTACTCTCTTTTCCTTATTTTCTCCTTATTATTATTTTCTGCATTCTCTCCATCTTCTTTCTCATCTTCTTCAAGCTTACTTTCTGTTACACTACTAATATTTATCCAAACTAGAAACGCATTCCTATCATCTATTTCTTGTATATTTCTCTCATATCTTGCAATTTTCCTCACCTTCCAGAGAGCGTATTCATGAGAATTATCTTGACGCACTCTAGCAAAAGGTAGGTGTTAGCCACAACATATGGTGAGGCAATAATGTGAGGCAAAAGGGTATTTAATAATTTTTATTCAATATTTATTTATTTTTATTTTTTATAAAGTTTTCTCTTGCAACAACATAAGTGTGGCAAGAGGACCTTCATTAAGGACATTTATACCGCAAAATCCTATTAACAGAATCATTTTCTATCATAGTTTATAGACCAATCTTTTGGTATATGATTCATAGACAATAAAGTAATATCTAAATCAAGCATTTCATTGACAAAAACTGCTTCTTGGCACAAAGATTTCAAATTTCATAAATATAAGTGATCCCGAATTTCACATAATAAATAAGAAGAGATAAACTAAATTTACACAATCTCAGACTCTAATACCATGCAAAAATAGACAGACTTGATACTTCAAATTAGACATATACTGTGTTAAATCCACACCACCAGTCAATTCCCAGGCCACAGAATCCTGCTAAACAATCAAAACAAACACCAGTAAGCAAAACACATCAACAAATGGTCAAGTTAATCGAGCTTGAATTGTAATTATGAGATTATCATCATATTAAAATCTCAAACTTATGGAATCAAGTACGTCAATTTCCAAAGAAGATGATGAGTGCACAAAAAGCTCGAACACCTTGTTCATATTTCGTAAAATTATTTGATTTTAAATTTAAATTAAATTTTCAATATAGGTATAATTGAATACCCTGATATTAGATTCTTGTACAACTATTTGGCTTCACTTCATTCTCCTTATAGCGTTTAATAACTTGTAATGCAATCAAACCTTAATAACAATCACTATTCATTACCCTGTGGACACAGACGAATGTCGAACCACGTAATATCATGTGTTGATTGTTAACTTAGTTGCATTTAATTTATAATCGTTGTGGTAACTATTAGATATTTATCGTCATTATTAGATGTATTACGAACATACCTTTTATTACTCGCATATCTGCTCTATTGAGATATATTTGTTCAGTCCTATTAGAAAACTATATTACGTAGACTATCGGTAACAATAGTAGTCACAGTTGGGCGGTAGCAACAGTCTTAGAAGTTATATTTTTTTTGTTATTTCATCTTTGTTTTTCTCTAAGATCGTCTTTCCAAAATCATATCTAAGAGTAATAGAGGTAGATCTCGCTTCCTAGTGAGGAATCATCTCTTTTCTACAACTTTAATGAGGGTTTAATACTCAAGAATCTTGTTTACTCAAGGATCTACAAAATAGTCAAAAAAAAGGTTCCTTCTAGGAACTTAAAGGTTACTCTACATAAGGTTGATCTAACTCGAGCATATATCTTTTGAATCTGAGCACCTTTGTTACCAGGGAATCTCAGTTACATTTAAAAGTGTTTTGTTCTCAATTGTGTTTTCAACTAGGAATCTTTAAAAATCAACGCTCTTTTTCGAGACATCTTTACGATTTTCCTTTACTTTTTCATCTGAGGGTCGTTTAAGAGCTAAGTCCCAACGATTGGACAGTTCTATTAAATTCGAACTTAGAAAAATTACGACACCATCCGTATGAACAAAATCGCTAACTACTTTGTAAGAAGCATATACCACGTACCATACTTGTGTTTTCGGTGTGAAGGAAAACACTCATAAGGAAATTGACAAACCAGATTACATACCGTCGAGCTTAAGGCTTTCTATCACACGTGGGAGGTATCAAACTTTGGAAAGAACCAACCTAAGAAATGAAGTTGAGGATGTACAAAGCGAAGTATAAAGATTGAAACTCTATAAATTTGTTTCTATTTTGAGAATTGTTTAATAGTTTGTAAAGTAAGATTGATTATTTCAGTATCCTTGTCCTAGTTGATCTTTAACCATAAAGGAGTATATTTTTATTATATGAAAGATCCTTTGACTTATCTCTGATTAAACTCCTTTGATCTTGGATAATTATAGGTGAGTGGTTACTGAAACGGTTTAGTTCGTTACTGTTTCGAGTTACAACATGAGTCTTCACAGCAGGTGAAGCGACTTCAGATACATGACTTTATCTTGGGATTCATGTGCGTAGACCAGATTGGTTGTAAACGCATGGATACCGAAGGAACTAAGTAACTAGGAGTAGTTTAATCGGTCTCAATTATACGATGTTGCGGTACTCAATTCATATAACGACTTAATTATGAGAGTATTCAAAACTATACTAGGTCCCGAGGTTTTTCTTCCTTGCAGTTTTTCTCATTAAAAAAAGATCGTGGTTGCATGATTTATTTTACTTCTGCATTATAGTGCTTTGTCTTTATAATGAAATTAAACATACTTGTACGTTAATCAAACTTGGTACGATCCCATAGATTGGGTAGGTCACAAACTTTAGATATTTACCAAGTTTCATCTTGTTGAAATAATATCTTGACATTTAATGTCTTTATAAGATTATAGAAGGTGTACTTGGTAGGTTGGTACGAAAATATTGTGGTGTACTTAGTACCTATATCATTTTAGGATTCTCATCAACCACCAAATGAAAACGAAAATGATGTTTTAGTTCACAGTGCATGATGACTGGGCTCAATTTCATGAATAACAACTAATATATGGGGACATATAGATTTTTCACCACCCCTTTCATTTCATAACTTATAAATGGTATGGTAGCCAACCACTAGATTCTTTTGCACCATCTGTTCATTTCTAGGATGTTTCATTATTCATTTTTTTTTAAATCTCGTAACCATGATATTTCTAAATAATATATTTAAGAAGAACCAAATTTTTGCAAGGAAAATGTAAAAATAAATTGCAAAATCCAGTCCGAGTATACATGTGGTAATTATATTTTAATTTTCATTTAATAATTATTTCTCTATGCATTTTATGTGGGTGAATGAGTTTGTTATATTAGGTGATCGTATCGTATTTTGGTTAAATTTACAATCGGGTTTTGGTAAATTTATTTATGTCTTGTGCTGGCAGGTAATACTAGTCTAACATATCACCATGGAAAACTTTGGATGTCGTAGAAAATGATAAAACTTCCAAGTAATGTTGATGAACTCAATACATATATGTTATGCTACAAGTTTCAAAATTCAGGTGTGTTAGAGAATAGCTTCGTTGAACTCACCAAGTGTTGGTATATCAAGTTTGGTTGTCATATTTTAATATCAAACCGCATCTAGAGTCGCTTGATTAAATACTAGAGTCAACTTTGTTTAGGTTAGAATAGAAAGTTCAAGAGTGTTGAGACATACAATTATTACTCGGAATATCTGGATAATGTGAAGAAGTAACGACTACACGAAGACATCATCCTTCTGCTTGAGGTTAGTAATACTGACTTGAACTGTTTCAATTCTCAATGTATCTTTCAAGTCTTGCTATATTGAAAACATAACCGCGAAGCTGTATATATTATAATCTAGTAATGTGACATGATCATAATATATAATATGATCATAGTATTAAGGAATTAGAATACGAAGTATAACGCTTATCTTTTGAACTTAGTATTATCATGACATCGACATAATCTTGTATATAATTTATGATTATATGTATGGGTTATGGTGAAGATATCACCTAAGAAACAATGTTTTACATTTATTTAAAAGAAGTACGTTCGTGAACTTGTTTCATGAATCGAAAGGGAAATCATAAATGTATTAGTCAGGGTATTCATTATATATTCATTGGAATGACCAATATGTGACTTATGGTTTGGTGTAACTGATCCTACGTGAAAAAACGAGGGTCTAACAACCACACCTAATATTTCGTTTGGAAATCTGAATAGACAAACTCCAATATACTTTCAAGAGAATCAACTAGACAGTTAGACTCAATCTAAGAAAAGTATATCAAAGAGTTAATATCTCTATCTCTTGATTCAATATGCAATCATAAAATAGGAATTTTCGAGCCCGATTGAATATAAGAGAAAACAACTTGAACGGTACCAAGGACCAATTTTCAAGGATCAATCAATTTCAATCAACAACCAAAGTTTGGATTTCTCAATTGATCGATTCAACGCACAACCTGTGATATTTCAATTATATAACAAAATATAATGCAAAAAATAAATAACACAGACACCAGAAGTTTTGTTAACGAGGGAACCGCAAATGCAGAAAAACCCCGGGACCTAGTCCATATTTGAATACCACATTGTATTAAGCCGCTACAGACACTAGCCTACAACCAATGAACTTCGGACTGGACTGTAGTTGAACCCTAATAAATCTCACATTGATTCAAGGTACAATTGTGCTCCTTACGTCTCTGATCCCAGCAGGATATTATGCACTTGATTCCCTTAGCTGATCTCACCCACAACTAAGAGTTGCTACGACCCAATGTCTAAGACTTGATAACAAATCTGTCTCACACAGAAAAGTCAATAAAATGAATAAATCTATCTCCCACAGAAATACTCAATAGTTTTTTTTCCGTCTTTTGATAAATCAAGGTGAACATGAACCAACTTATAAACCGGTCTTATATTCCCGAAGAACAACCTAGTATTATCAAGCACTTCACAATAATCTTAATCGTATGGAAACGAAATAAGATATTGTGGAATCACAAACGATGAGACAAATATGTTTTTGACTTCTTTTTATTTTGCCTATCGGAGATTAAATCTCGAGCAAATCTTAGAGAAGATAGTACTCAACACGATAGAAACAAAAAGATCAGAACAAACAACTAAAAAGAAATAGTTGGGGTCTGGCTTCACAATCCCAATGAAGTCTTTAAGTCGTTAACCTACAAGGTTTTCTGAAAAACCTAAGGTTAAAGGAGAATCGACTCTAGCTTATGAAACTAGTAACACACAGGAGGTGTGGGGATTAGGTTTCCCAGTTGCTAGAGTTCTCCTTTATATAGTTTTCAAATCAGGGTTTGCAATCTAAGTTACCTTGATAACAAAGCATTCAATATATTCACCGTTAGATGAAAACCTGTTTATATTAAAGCTATAATATATTTCAACTGTTAGATCGAACTTAGCTTGTCATACACAAATGAAATGCACTTTTCATTTAGGTTTGAGTAACCGTACCTAAAGATGTACACCGGGTTGGCTCAACCGTAGTTAACCGAGGTTAGCTATATGAACACTTTTATATCAGCCTTATTCATCTTAATCACAACTAGTTCAAATGACTTCCAATGAACTAGTTCTAGAGTTTTTCAATTGATATCTTCTCATAGACGTATACAAGAACACAATTGAAGCAAAATCGGTTTGACTCACATGAATCGATTCATGAACAATATAGTCACGGTTTGAAAATATTGAATTCCTTATTATATAAATGTATTATGTATTAGTTCATGAACAAACCGATTTTAGAACAATAACCACTCATGTATGCAAATAGGTACGCATACTTAAGTAGCCGGTCTGGGTTTTGGTTCGCCGGTATGCGAACAGGTACGCATACCTCAAAACTCAGCAGAAATTTCCAGACCCAATACCTTACGCGAGTACGCGTACCGGTATGTGTACTTAGGTACCCGAACTTTCATAACCAATAGGTACGTATACGGGTATGCATACTTTGGTTCCCGACTACGGATTTACATATATGCAAGTACGTATACTATGCTTATATCCACTTGCTCTAAACTCTATTTCAATCACTGAAACTTTCGTCGAGGATGACAATAGACATTTTCACACACTATTAGCATCAAAGCGATTTTCAAGTTATTGAAATAATCATAACGAAACATTCCAAGTCTATACCAAATGATTGTATCACACAAACCATGTAAGATGTTACTCGGCAATTTTCACATGATCATATTTTGACTTTTTTCAAGAATTAAGATGAACTTGGTTGAAGCGAAATCTTACCAACACATATTTCGAGAAATAGATAAGCTTAAACTCAGCTCGAAGTCTCAAATGTGTATAGACGAAAAGTATCGTAATACGACATTTGTCCCAATATAGGAGATAGAGTAGAAATAGACTTTCCAAGTGATAGATGAGTTTCAGTATCCACATAGCTTTTGTCGATGAAGTTCCACAAGCTCTCCTTAGTAGTTCTTCTTTTCAAATGATGAATGTCGGGAAGTCTGAAACTTAACTACACAAAAATATCCTAGTCTGAGACATCACTATAAGCAGACTACAAATCAAGACTTATAGTTTTTATCACTAACATTGACAAACAAGATTGATATAGCAACGCTTGCAAGTTCGACCGAGCATTGCTCTAACAATCTCCCCCTTTGTCAATTTTAGTGAAAAAATTACCAATACATATGGATTACAAAATAAATAAGACTTTGTAGCTTCACATCCAAATGCTTGATCTCCTTGGTTCTTCAACGTTACTCAAAATCTTCGTCACTTCCAAGTATTCCCATGATTCCATAGATGTTCAATTCAACATCATATTTGTTGAAGATCCATAGTGATAACAATAAACAGTTGCTCTCGATCATTGTTATACAATGTCATAGTATGATTATACAACATCAAAGTTCAATTGTACCACAACTTTGACAACAATACTATGGTGATATGTATCACTCCCCCTTAATCACTATTTTATTTCACATGAAAACCACTCCCCATTATATAATGATCCGTAAACCATATGTATTTGTAGTATGAACTACACATTAATTATCCCCCCTTTTGTCAATAAAAATTGGCAAAGGTACAAAAACTAGTGGGATCCAAATGAAATTTTCATAGAGATACTTCATGACCAAAAGAGAACAACATACCAACTTGTTTAGATGCAATCATATTTCCGAAGCTAAATGCATTCATCAAGGAGTTTATAAAGATACAAGAAAACTCCTACAATATTCCGCAGCTGCACTCCCCACAAAGATTTGGCAATTAAACACAAGTTCAATTAAGAAATCTCCCCACTAAATGTCATTCCCGAAAGAACAACAAGAGCGACCTTACTTTTCCATGAAAAGAAGGATTTCTTTAGACATTAACAATCAACACGTAAGCATGAAATTGTAATCCAAAGTATTCAATTAAATTAACCACAAGAAAACCCATGGTCAATTTAATGGGAAGTGCTCAACATAAGAGAACTTACGGAGCCACACAATATATTCATAAATATATGGATCAGGGAAAGACCAATACTGTGGAATAATCAAAGATTCATTCTATTTTTCATCACTATTCGCACAATGACATTCAATAGAGTCAATCTTTGGCAGTCTTATACATAAAATGGTGCAAATTTTTAGTTTTGAGTCCTTATCTACAAAGAACTAACCAAAAAGATTTTGTAAAAATAACATACAAGTAATGGAATCTTGCAAAATTTACCGCCATCGTCAGGAGCGAAGCCAAGAATCATGGGAAGGGGCTATAAAAATTTGCTATATGTGCAAACAAAAAATTTAGGGGTGCAAAAAATGCAAAAAAGGCTTATTTTTAAAAATAATATTCTTAAAGGGCCTAACATGGGCTTTGATTCCCAGTTGGGCATGGGTGTAAGTGCACACCCATACAAATTACAATGGGCTTGCTCCTCCCCTGGCCATCGTTGCTATTTATTAAAGGGAACACCATTTCTAACGAGGTTCATACCATTTCATATAGTTTTGGGAACAATAAAAGAAATGAGGACGGTGTAGTACTAGGAATAAATCAATTTCCTGCCTCGGGTGAAAGTTTTTTATTCTCAATCTGATTTCTTTGATGATTTAATGTGTTCTTGATTGTTTCCTTCAGCTAATTTTGTTTCTGTCTTGATGATTTTCTTTCTTCACTGTTGATTTTAGTCTAATGATAATATAGGTCTCATATTTTTCTCCCTTTTCTAATCTTTATAACTTTTGCTTGTACCAAAAAATTTCTTTCTCTCTTGTGATTTATGGAATTCTAATCGTTGCGACTTGCAGCACGTTGTGATCTAAGTAGTGTACCGGTTCGTGAATTCGTTCACGGGCCTTGTACACACCGCCCGTCACACTGTGGAAGCTGGCCATGCCCAAAGTCGTTACCTTAACCGCAAGGTTGTGGTCTTTTAAGGGGGCAGTGGTGCAGTTTGATTCTATCTTACTCATTAGGAACTTTAGTGTTCCCCATATTGGAAATATGGTCATGGTCATCATCACCAGTGTACGTCGTATATTGGTCTCCGTCATTATGATCTCATTCATTTTAATCCATGAAGCAGTAGGCTTCACCATCAATTATAGATATATTTATCATTCTTGCCTGGTTCATTATCAAAATTAATCGACTTTCCTTTGTTACGCTGATAGAGATGGGGGTATTTTAGGTAAGAGCTCTTGTTATCGGGCGCACTTCTTGGAAAATTCAAAAATTGGAAACCACTTTCCTAAATTAAAGCTATATTCTGGCGATACTCATAAGAATAATCACTGGAATATCTCAACAATATACAGTATACTAGGAAAGAATATCTTCAAAATCAAAGTCAAAAGTCGTAACCCTAATTCATATCTTGTATATATAGTTAGATACCTTAGGAGAAAATCATCACATCCTACAATATATTCATTCTCAGAAAGCCTTTCAACCCTCACAATGTCTCAAAGTTCTAGACTCCAAATGGATGCTCTTACCAAAAGGTTTAATGAATTTACTCTTGGAGGTGCCAATCCAAGTCGTTCAAGAGGAAGTCTGATTTCTGTAGAAGAGATAGCTGCTGCTGCTAACAGATGGAGAAATAGTCTTCTTGGTAAGATTATATCTAAAGAGGATATTGACTTTGAAAAAGTCCAAAGAGACGTCAACATAGTATGGAGGAAATATAGAAGAGTTGAGATTAATACCATGGGAAGGAACTTGTATGTGTTCAAGTTCAGAACTGCAGAAGATGTTGCTGAGGTCATGAAAAATGCTCTGTGGATCATTCATGAACATTTGGTGGTGTCAAAACAGTATGATAACTCAATACCTCTTGAGAACTACACTTGCACCCACCATATTTTTTCAGTTATGATAAAAGGATTATATCTCGAGCATCTGGATGAAGGTATCATTAATAAACTATGTGAAGACATGGGGAGGAATATTTTTGAGGAGGGATCAAGAGGTTACACTATTCGGGGTAGAGTCGTCTTAGCTAAGATAGAAGTGGATCTCAGTATGCCATTAAAAAGAGGTAACTGGCTCCTCACAGCTGTTAATCAAAAAGTATGGGATCGATATCATTTCGTGAAACAACCAAGGAAGACTTGTACTGAGTGTTTCATAATAGCGCACAATGATACGTTATGTGAAGAGAGAGCTTGGAATATTTTCATTTTCGGCATGACAAAATCAGCATTTGAAGCCTATTATGCCCGAACATCCCCACAAGGTCTAAGAAATGCTTGATAACTCAGCTGATAATAATGGGCAGAATGAAATGGGTAGTAATAGTTCGGGTACTGCAGTCGGGTCAGCCGGGTCGGAGGATAAGAAACGGATCTAAGGAAATACAAGAGAAGTAGAGACTAGGGTTTAGAAGATAACTATGTTCTTCTTGATATGAACTCCTCTAACCCTAACTCTCTCAGCGACAATTATACTTCTGTTACTGTTAATGATGAAGGAGATCAAACATACATCGAGGGTACTAATATTAATAGTGGTGACATGAACATGGTAGATGTAGAGAATGGAGAAAGAGGATCAAACAATCTGGTGTTCCATCCCCCTGCTACAGATCAAACAACATGTGTAGCAAATCATGTTTTTATAATCCCTTTTTCTACCTATACGAATTACCCAATTATTTATCCTGCAATCCTTTATTTAATTCATGGTTCTTTGCTTGATTTGAGAGTAATTTTAATTTTTAGGGTTTCCCATTATATTAAAACAATTTCTCGAATTTGTTTTCATATCTTTAGGATTCAATTCTCTGATTCCCTCTAGATTACCTTGTTGGATTAGATTGTATGCGACTCGTCACCTAAATGATTGTCGTTGTTCTGTAAATCGTCCTCATTGGCTGTACGTGGTCAATAGTCACTTCAATCATATTTGCTTGTATTGTTTCAATTTTAAGTCTGGTAGTAAATCCAAGCTCAGTTTTGCCATTTATCTTTTTTCTAAAATGAGAATCATGTCATGGAATGTTCAGGGCTTTGGCAACCCTATTACCAGGAACTCACCATGGAATTTGATCAGAGGTCAAAACCCTGATGTGATTTTTCTACGTGAAACCAAAAATGAAACTGCTAAGATGAATCAATAACTTAGCAGATTGAATTACCCCAACTCTTGGGCTTTTCCATCTATTGGTAAAGCTGGTGGAATTTCTTTAATTTGGAAAACTGGTTTTCATTGTGAAATTGTTCATTATACTGATAAGATGATTAATGTCATGCTCTCTGATAATCCAAGCAAGCCAACATTCCTTGTCACTTTCCTTTATGGTTCTGTATACCATGAAGAAAAGATGACACAATGGAATTTCATCAGTGAAATTGGTGCTAGAGCTAATGTTCCTTGGGTTATCATAGGGTACCTTAATATAACTATGCATGATTATGAAAGATCTGCATTGTCTACTCCAATTATTGTTGAATATCCTGAAATTCAAACAATTTTAGATAATGTTGATCTTTCAGACCTAGGTTATATTGGTAACAAATTTACCTGGAACAAAAAACAATCTGGGGATAATTGCATTTATGCAAGACTAGACAGGGCTTTAGCTAATGGTCACTGGCTGCACCATTATGGTAGTACACCAGTACATCATATTGATACCATAGGCAGTGACCATGTACCAATCATATTGGAGACTAACTCTGTGTCTTACCAAGGTAGTAAACCCTACAGATATTTCAAATGTTGGAGTAGAGACCCATCTGTAAAAGAAGTCATTAAAAATGCTTTCTCAATAGATGTTAGAGGTTCTTCTTCTTTTCAGTTCACTAATAGATTGAGAAATGTTAAACATGAACTGAAATTATGGAATCTCAATCATTTTGATAATATTAATTACAAGGTTATTGCTCTGAATAATCAGCTCCATGATCTTAATAATCTTCCACATTCTCCTAATAATATGGAATTGACTAAACAAGTAGAGTTTGAGCTAGAGCATTGTCAAAAAATTCAAGAAGACTTTTATGCCCAAAAGTATAGACAAGAGTTTGATAGGAACAATGGATTCTACCACAACTATGCCAATTTGAGAAAGCATTTTAATCACATTAATGCTCTCAAACTGGATAATGGTCAGCGGGTTAATGATAGAGATTTTCTTGAAATTCTCTTGGTAAATCATTTTAGTTCCATTGGAACTAGTTCCAATCCTTATAGAAACCCGAATATTCTTAATTGTATTGACTCTTGTATTACAAATAGTGATAATACAAATCTTCTTAGGCCAGTCTCTAAGAAGGAAATCATGGATACAATTAACCAAATGACCCCCTGGACTGCACCAGGGCCGGATGGTTTTCCACCTGGGTTCTATAAGGAAAATTTGGATCTTCTTTTTTATGATGTTTGGAAGATAGTCAACAATTTCTTTGAATCTAAACACCTTTTAAAAGAAATGAATCACACTTTCCTTTCTTTAATTCCAAAAATAAATAATCCTTCTAGTCCCACTGAATTTAGACCAATTTCCTTATGCAATTCTATTTACAAAATAATTTCAAAAATCATTGTAAATAGAATGAAACCTCTCTTGAGTAAAATGATAAGTCCTTTCCAAGCTGCACATGTCCCTGGGAGGAATATACAAGACAATGTCATAATTGCTCATGATATGGTGCACTCCATGAAAAGGAAAAGGAAAAAAAGATAAATGGGGAGTCATGGGTCTTAAACTTGATATGTCTAAGGCCTTTGACAGAGTGGAATGGGCTTTCCTAAGGGATGTTCTTAAAGCTTTTAGATTTTCAGATCACTGGTGTGATTTAATTAACCAATGTGTTAGTACTACTAGCATTTCTGTAATGCTAAATGGTTCTCCATGCAAATCTTATAGACCAACTAGGGGTCTGAGAAGACCCCTTGTCTCCATACCTGTTTATCATCATCATGGAATCCTTTTCTAGATACATTAAAAATGCTGAAAATTGAAATTTAATACATGGTTTTAAGGTTACTAAGGATGCACCTAGCATACGTCATATTCTTTTTGCAGATGACTTACTTATTTTTTTCTAAAACATCTCATTCTGAAGCTTCAAATTTACTGAGTTTAATAAATGATTTTAGTATGGCCTCTGGCCAAGTTATAAATCTTCAGAAATCAGGTTGTTTCTCCAGTAGTAATGTTCACCCTGACCATGCTGTTTCTCTCATAAATGATTAAAAGTTTAAGAAGATAACTCTTAATGAAAGATACCTAGGTATTCCTTTATTTATATCTAGGGCTAGGTATGATTCCTTTAATCATTCAAATGGACATTTTGATAAAAGAGTAGCCAAATGGATAGGTAAACACTTCAACCAAGCAGGTAGGTCAGTGCTGGTTCAGAATGTGTTAAAGACTTCCCCTATTTACCACATGAACACTTTCACTATTCCTGATAAAATAATTAATACCATGGGGTCTGATCAAAGAGATTTCTGGTGGGGTAAGTCTAAAGCAGGAGGCATTTATCTTAGGGGTTGGCCTAGAATCTGTACTCATAAGTATCAAGGGGGTCTAGGATTTCGTAATCTTACGCATGTTAATCTATCACTTTTGACCAAAACTGCTTGGAACATTATTCATAATCCCGATAAACTGTGTGTGATTATCTTGAAATGTAAGTATTTCAAAAATTATCATCATATACATGCTGTTAGAAAGATTGAATGTTCTTGGGTTTGGAGAAGTATTAGTCGTGGCATAGAGGTGATCAAACAAAACTCTATCTGGGAAGTAAAAACGGGTAATTTTATTTCTGCTTTCGATGATAATTGGATTCCTAATCTTGTGGAACCCAAGTGTGTTGCGTATCCTAACCCTAAACCTTCTGTTTCCGATTTTATTGTTAAAGAAAACAATTCTTGGAATAATGATCTTGTCAATAATTTATTTTCAGCTCAGAATGCTAGTCAAATCCTTAGTATTAGGATCCCAGTTTCAGGTGAGGATAGACTTGTCTGGCCATATACTAAGAATGGACAGTTTACTGTCAAATCAGCTTATAAACTGATTTCTGGTCAATATGCTTATATCAACAACCCTCTGAACAACAATCCTGATTATAAAACTTTGTGGAATCTTGCTATTCTTCCCAAAGTTCAGATTTTCGCCTGGAAGTGTTATGAACATCCTTCCTGCTAAATCTGTTCTTGCTAGATATTCTCATGGTCATGACACCTCTTGTAGTATGTGTAATGCTGGTATAACTGAATCCTCAGAACACATTATTCTACACTTCACTTTTTCTAAGAATGTTTGGTCTCTAACTCCATATGCAGATGCTATTGAAAAGGATTATGCTTCAAACATAATCATTCATGAATGGGTACATAAATGGCTATCTGATGATAACCTCAAGGAGAAAGCAGGAGCCATCTTCTCCATTGCTTGGAGTATATGGAAAGAAAGATGCTTTAGTACTTACCAGGGGAAAACCCTGAATCACCAATCTACAACTAGACTTGATCTTAAGTTAGTCAATGATACCAAAATGTTCTTGAATAATAACAGTTCCCTGGTAGCTAATAGACCTGAACCTATAGAAGACAGAAATATTACTAGCATTATTGACACACTACCGCAGGACTGTCATATTATCTTCAGTGATGCTGCCTTTGACAAGAATTCTAATCTTTCTGGTACTGGTTTGGTGTGGGTTGAACTTGCAGGTGCATTTCGTGGATGCAAATTACAAGCAGGGAAACTTAGAAACTCGGAAGAAGCTGAGAGCCTAGCTTTGTTTGAAGCAGTGAAGTGGGCAAAAGCTAAAAACCTGGAGAAAGTCTGTTTTGTCAGTGATGCTAAGTCCATCATTGACTCTATCAATTTCAATAATAACCAATTACATTGGTATAATAGCCAGTCTTAGAAGACTGCAAAGCAATTTCATCTACTTTCAATTTTGTTAAGTTTGAATTCTTGCGTAGAAATCATTTAGAGATGGTTGATAAAGCAGCTAAATTCAGTAGAAGATCTAGAACCTCGGGTGAATAGATGGATCAAATTCCCGAATTCCTTAACCTGCTATGTAATCGTTTTTTTTTATCAATACAAGTATTTTTCTGGCAATTTAAAAAAAAAAAAAAGCCATTCCATATAGTCCTATTCATTCTTGGCCACCAAATCAATCAAATGGTATTTCTTTGCTGGTCGCCAAACCAGCCTATATGGATCATGAAACAATAGATAAAGAGATAACCTTGAAGAGTGATTTAAAAATTACAATCATAGTTTTTTTCCATGTGATACGCACGTAGACTAAATTTAGAGGAAGTTTTATTATTATAATAAAATTGCCAAGTATAATATCGGTGCACGGCCAAACTGAATTCCACTAGACTTTTTACGGCCGTGTTCCCACAACTATAAATTTGGGTGGAAATACCAAATTACTATAAATGGGTCTCACTTGATGAGTCATGCCTCTGTTTAGAATGCAAATTTCCAGCTTCAAGTGGGAAATTAAGAATAGCTCTACTCCCTCTCAACTGAAATGCAGCAACATCGTAAGCTCTAGCAGCATCAATATCAGTATCAAACGTACCTAACCAAATCCTACATCCTTTTTTATTAGGGTCTCTAATTTCTGCCGCAAACTTCCCCCATGGTCTTCTTCTTACTCCTCTGTAATGTTTCCATTCACCCAAACTCTTTGATGCCTTTTTATTATTCTTTCGATAATTATCATCATTTGACGACGTCGATGATGATGGCGTGCGAATAGTATTTTGAGATTTTGGTTCGAAGATGATGGAACTTTGGGTGTGTGGAATATGAGTTTCTAGTTTGGGGTTCATGAGAGAAGTTGGAGTTTGAAACGAGAAATCTTGATGATCATCAAATAAATATTTTTCAACTTGATCAAGAGTTGAAATATCACTGTTCTTCATACCCATATCCATTATACCAGGAGAAGTGTAGGAAGTACCAACTTTGAGAGTGGAAAAAGAGGAGTGAAGCAAAGAGGTTTATATAGAGAGGACGGGTCAAAATGTTGACTTTGACTTTGAAAGTAATTGATCGAAGGGGAAGGAAGCTTCTGTTTACTTTTGGGATATTTTGTTTGTTTCTCTGTTAAGGTAAGGTCCACGGAAACGAGTACGGTCATTAATTCACAAGCCTCGAAGTACACTAATAAGACCTGATTTGGTCTGTTTTGGTAGTCTTAGAGCAACCACAGTCAGGAAACCCAAATTTGGTCCCAGAAAATGCCGCAGTGGTGAGGAGTAAAGCCATATTTAGTCCAGAGAATTAGGGTTTGTGACCAAATGTGGTCGCCAACCCAGACTAAAATGATCAATAGTGGGACGGGGTTATTACGAGCGTATGAATCGAGACGGAAGTATAGTGGGCGCTTCACACCGGGCGTATGTATAAAGAACGTATGATATTGGGGCGGATGTATACAGAGCGTTTGAGTTAGGCGTATTTATAAACACCGCCGGGCCATACGGAGATAAAACATACGCCCCATAGCAGGCGTAATTAGAATGTACGTCCCAATGGGGCGCAGTTATTAAAAACGCCTGGTTTGGACGCATGTATTACGTGCGCCTGTGTGAGGCGCATGTATTATGAGCGTCTGTGTGATGCGCATGTATTATGAGCGTCTGGAATTCCTGTCATTTTCCTGCTCCGCGTATCTACCTAGCGACCACCACCTTCCTTCACTCATGATTTATTTAGATTTTTTTTCCTTCTATAATCCTGTACCAAAAGATACCTTATATATATATTTTTGATTGATCAAGAGAATAGATTCGAAAACACATAAACCATGTGTAGACGCATACAGCTAGAAGAGAGCAAAAAGCTCTAGAAAAAGCAACAAAAAAATGGTAAAGCTAAGACGGGAAATTCAAAGTACACAGTGAGTATCGACAGAAACAAACACAACTCGATGTACTTTAAAATCAAACCGTAATTTTCGAAAAAGAAAGGAGACCATTACCCATTATCATTTAACTCGCCAACATCCCCTGCAACTAAACCATTGTGATTTTTCACGAGATTTGTAAACATTTCCTCACGGCGACTCTTAAAAGAGGGAAAGTCTAACCCCCATGAAGATCCGAAATCCTATTAGTTTATCTGTTGAGATTTTGTCAGGAGCTTCAGATTTTGGATTTTATTTTTTATTTTTTGTAGTTAGAGAACCATTTGAAACATACCTGTTGCTTTGGTTTTTGAACTTGCTTCCTAGAACCGAAAATTGGCTCGGAAGATGATGGCTTTGTAATGCTTATCTCTGGATCTTTCAAGACTAATTGAGACGTCGTTATCTCCTCCTCCTCTTCTTCTTCTTCTTATTGGATTCCACAAAATCTGTTATGGATTTCAAAGCCGGGGGGAGCGGAGGGATCACTAGATGATGAGCTTGCACCTTCTACTACTGGTTGAACATTCGTAACTACATCCATATGCATACCCTCTTGAATCTCCTCAACAAAAAGTGTTTCCTTGGTTTTTCTGGACCATTTTTTTTCTTCTTCTTAATAGTCGTTTTTCCCCCGCACCCAATTAACGAATTAGATTACTCGTTTCTTTCACAAGACCATAGATTAATGGCCATCACATGAGATTTAGGAAGAAACTTTGCCCTAGATTTTTACTTAGGTTTCGTCGTCGTTTTTTTTTTCTTCTGTAAACATAGGTTATGTAAAAAGAGGAGGAGAAGAGATAATAACGTATATATCCAGACGGTCTTTCTAAAAACGCCCCACTCAGACGGATATTCTATGCACGCTCCACTCAGACGCTGCTTCTATAAACGCCCCACTCAGACGCTGCTTTTATAAGCGCCCCACTCAGACGCACCTTCTATGTCCGCCCGAGTCATACGCACTTTCTATCTCCGTATGTATCACACACACATAACTTCTCCGTCCCAGTAGACGCACTTCCCATCGCCGTCCCATGTTAGGCGTGAACTATACCTACGCCTCAATCAGGCGCACGTAATAACTCCGTTTCATTCAGACGCATATTTTAAAGAACGCTCGGTCAAGAAACGTGAGTATAAGTTCCGTCTGCACCAAGCGTTCGTATAAGTTACGCTTCACCAAATTTTGGTCGTCCCCCATTGCGCTTGAATACCCAGAATACCAAATTTTTTTGGCTTTTAGTCTGGCTTTTGGTATTTGGTCCGTCTCATGACTGTGGTTGCTCTTAGAGCGTCCACAGTGGTATGATCATAACCAAAGATCAAAGACCAAAACAAACGATCAAATTTGAGTTTAGTCTGGTGTGTGACGTTACGGGTGGAAGACTAAATTTGATCGAGCGTACACTATATATTCGCCTGATGTGAGGCGTGGGCTATACGTCCGCCTGATTGGGGAGATTCTGAAAAAAGAAAAAAAAGAAAAAAAAAAGAAAGAAGTGGGGCGGAGGTATAAAGCCCGCCCCACTAAAATTGTTTTGGAAAACAAAGAATGGGGCGGGGTATAATGCCCGCCCCATACAAAATTAAAAAAAAAAAAATGGGGTGTAGACTTTGCGTACGCCCCATGTGGAGCGTAGACTTTACGTACGCCTGGTGTGGTGCGGGGACTTTACGTACGCCTGGTGTGGGACGTAGATTATATAACCGCCTGGTGGTGGGACGTGAATTATACGACCGCTCGACTATATTTGGATTTGGTCTTGATCGCCGACCAAATTTGGTCTGGGTTTTACTCTTTGATTAAATTTTGATCGATGATCCGTCCCACTACGCCTGCCCACTCGACTAAAAATTTGGATTTAGTCGTCCACTGCAGTTGCTCTTAGACAAGAAAGTGTCCGAAACACTCTTCTAATTTAGTAGACTGGCTGGTAGTATTATTATTGTTCCGGTCAGAACCAAAAACTTGTTTGTTGGACGTATTCAGTTTAAGTGGCAAAATTGTAATTATGCCAAAGAAGTAAGGGTTATTACTTGACTATACCGCAGGACGCGTCCTCTATTAACAAAGATTTTCCAATTCAAATAAACATTGTTTGTTTTTTTTCCAAATCAGGGTTCATTGCTGCTGCTGCTGCTTGTTTTTCAGTGGGCAAAAAGGGTTGTAGCTCGGCATAGCAGAGACGACACTGAACTAGTGTTTGTTTTTAACCAGAAGTAGAGATTTTGATTGCATCTCTCAAAAGATACTCAACACTTTTTCCACCCAGAAGAAGCCGGATTTACACAGGTGGGTGAGGTAATTTAGGTTTTCGTTGATTACTTTAAGGGTTTTCTTTATAATAGTTGGATTTATCATGTTGATTTTGTGGGTGAGTTTTCTTTATTTGGTGATTAAAGTCTGATTTGAGTTATTAGGAATGCATGTTAACTGTTTGAGGAAACTATGAAGAGAAAATTAAAGTTAGGGTTTCTATTAGCTGCCGCATCATTAGATTATCTAGGTTGTACATGATGTTAAAATTGGAAAAGAATGTACTTCATGAAAGGAAATTCATTTATTATATCTGAATTGCATCACTTTGCTATTGGTAACTGCGGAACTATGGTTATAGGATATAGTTGAAGTAGACGCTAGGCTAGCCTGTTGTATATGTTGGGAGATCAAATCCTCATGATGAAATGGTCTCTAATAAGCCCATAGTGGGGAAATTTTTTACGGAGGAATGAATAAATGCCTTAATTGAGTTTAATAGCATTTTGGGGTCTGGCAAGTGACTGTTGAATGTGGTAGAGAGTTTTAAGATTGGTGGTAAACATGTTTTCTGTCAAATGCTTGCTTGAAGATCGATGTCCGCAGGTCCAAAACTTTCGTCGGCCATCAGCATGCAACTAGTTGTATCCGTCCCCATGTTTATAATATTTCGGTTTCTTCTTCATTCTCTCAGTCTCACATGTTTTGTATTTGTCCATTTGAACCAGTAAAACTCTCTCAACTTAGCAATCTAGCAAAAGCTATGTTTGTTACCGACTAGCTATTAAGTTTTGAAAACAAACGGCAATAATTAACAAGTCTTGGAAGTTTTAGGTTATTATTTTGTCTGACAAAATGATGCTTTCATATACCCTCAATCATATTCATAGGACTGCCTATAGTATATTCACAAAATTGGTTAAAAAGACCAAAACCAATAATTCCTGGGTGAAAAGGACACTTAGATTTTAATACTGTTTAAATGGACAAAAATGTAAAAATAGTCAGGATGTAAACAGTTTCATCCTGCCAATTTTCAAATACTTTTTCTTATATTTTAATTTACACAGGATGCATCCAGTTTCATCCTCGCTATTTTTTAAGTTTAAGCCAGGATGAGTCCAGTTTCATCCTTGCTATTTTTTTTTTGTCCATTTCACCCATACTAATTTTTACTCGTCCATTTGAACCATGTTTTAAAAATATTTGGACAAATGACCCATTTTCCCTAGTATATTTCCTGACTTCATATGATTGGTAGTTCTGTTGAAGTAACAGAGGCAACAGGTTTGTCAATGAATAATGATCGAGAGTATGGAAACAGAAAGAGGGAAAGAATGCAGGTTACCTTTTATATATCATATCCATACTCTCATATATGAACTGAAGGAAACAAGTTTTTTCATTTTATTGAAAGAAACTGTGATGTCCTTTTAGCAAAATTAAAGTTCTCATCTTTTATATTGATTGTTGGATACTGACTTGGTATTGATTACAGGGGACCCTGCATTCTTTTCCCTCTCTTTAATAATTCCTGACTGTCAACAATGGGTTTGAAATCAAATGGCGAAGAAAGTCAATCACTTGACGAGGGCGAGTTAAGTGTGGCCGAGATCAAAGGTTTGGTTTTAGTTTCAGATTTTGTCATCTTGTTTCTTGTTGATCATATGAATGATTTTTTCTTTCATGATATTCTAAATGAGTAAATATATGTATTTTGGTGTTTCTAAATTTTAGGCATGAGAAAATCTAGACTGTTGATTCTGTATGCGTCACAGACTGGAAATGCATTAGATGCTGCAGAGCGTGTAGGTCGTGACGCAGAGCGCAGGGGTTGTCCTACTACACTAATCATTTCGATGGATAAATTTGATGCTGTAAGTAAAACCCAAACCTTTTTTCTTTCTTGTTTATTTCTTTATGTTCTGGTTTATATCTTTAATCATGTTTACGCCTAAAGAAAGCGTGGTTTAAAAGAAATTCCAATATATGTTACTTACAGATAAGATTTCTTCCAACAAACCCCATTTGTTTTTCATTCTCAAACTACCCAATCCCAAATACATCGGAATGTCGGTGGTGTTAGGCATGGGTTATACCTTATATGTATATTGGGTCCTGTTAACTTATATACCAGGATATAGGTTAAGGATGATTAAAAAATTATTATCTTACATTGGATACTATAATCCTCGTTGGGAAGCTTAAAATATTGGGAATCAAATTTTATTGTTTCTTGAAAGGGCTATTTCCACTAAAACCCATCTAAATTTAATCCTTTTTTAGTTAAATATTGGTGTCTACTTTTTCAATGGCCTTGCGACGTGGCACTCAAGATCAGTTCAAACGTTAACAAAATACAGACAAAGATATTCAAGATCGTTGACATTTCTTATTTCGTCACCTTCCGTTTTTCTGTTTTCTTATTTACTTATTCTATTATTTTGAGATTCATTCCATTATATTTTTCCTGTAATACTCTTGCATTGTGCAGAAAATATTACTATGTAAATTGTAAATTAGTCAAATTGTAAATATTACTTTAATCTTCCTTGACCTCTATCCTGGTATATAAGTTAACATTTGCCATGTATATTATAGAAAGGTGAGAAGAGCTCAAACTCCGTAGGTAGTTTAAACATGTGTAGAACGCTGGTAAACAGATGCTCTAATGGAAGATATGGTAGTAGTAGCAGTAGTTGTAGTCTCATATAACGAGAAATCGGATTGTATTGCAACCTTAGTCCTCCAGATCAAAAGGTATAGGCTTTCGGTTAAAGTGGAATCGGATTGTATTGCAACCCTAGACCTCCGGATCAACCTATATAGTGATTTATAAAGGTATAGTCGTATAGGCATCTGGTTAGTGCACATTTAATCATTTGCTGTCCAATGTGAAAAATGTATAGGTGTTTCTTTAGCTCATAGGCTCGTATCCGTGGCTGTTTTTACATCAATGGTATTGTTGAGAAGTTTCTTATATACCTTTAATCAGGCAATGGCTGCTTTTGGCAGTGTTCAGATCAGTTCTGTCACATTTCAAAGTTGTAATACCAAAGCGGTCGATTTATCATGGGTTATTGTCAGTTGTCAATGGACAGTTTTAGAAACATGATTCATAAATTATATTAGGAGACCTTGACCACTGGAATTTTAAACTCCTTTCATGTTTATTGTATCAGCATTGTTTACCGTATGAAGAGACTGTGGTCTTTATTGTCTCTACAACCGGGCAGGGAGATATACCAGATTCCATGAAGGTTTGTTTATCAATTTATGTCTGTCACCTTTTAACAATCCTCGAGAGTTTGTGATTTTAATGTTCTATTTTTGGGTGAAATTTGTAGGTGTTTTGGAGGTTTCTTTTGCAGGCAAAACTTGGTAACCAATGGCTGCTAGGAGTCAAATGTGCGGTGTTTGGGTTGGGTGATTCTGGTTACCAGAAATACAATGTAAATATTCGATTTTTTAGTTTTTGTGACATACGCTGAAATGTTGACACTCTAGCCTGTTTTTTCTTCAACTCGGAATCATCTCAGTTTTCTATATGTAGTTCAGTCAATCGAGATTGCTGAGATATCATAGATCATGATAAAACTAAGAATATGTCGGGAAACCGAATAAACCGCCAACTAATGCTAGTTCGAATGAATGATAATTGCTCTGTCTTTATATATAGGTTTAACATGGTCCACCTAGGTGGCAAGCAATTCAATCTTTATTCGTAATGCACATTAGCTCTGTATCAACTCTCTATATGGTGCTTTTGCGGACTTTTCCTGTCCATCTGTATCTCGATGGGAAACAAAATTATGTCCAGGATAGCTAATTTGTTTTCATGAACTGGCTGCAGTTTGCGGCAAAGAAGCTGGACAAGAGACTTACAGATCTTGGGGCAAAGCAAATAATTGAAAGAGGTCTAGGAGATGATCAGCATCGTTCAGGGTATGTTTGCCTTTTGATTCTTTTTATGAAAGTCCGCTATAAGTGGAAAATACATTCAAAAGGGTGTTTCATTCGTGCATATATTGTTGGTGTATTTTAGTAAATTAGAGTTTTTCTCTATTCCTGAGGTAAATATTAAATAGCTGTACACTTGTACGAATTTTAGAATACTGGTACCTAATATGCTTCTCGTTCATAATATATCAATTGTTTTGGAGTGGCTATGTTCTTTATTATGTTTCCCACTTTGTGATAGAACATTTCTATAGAAGACGCTCTCGTAAAACTTATAAAGTTGTTGGGTATTGATATCGATGACCCGAGTTCCAAACTCGTCAGCACCCTGTCCTCGTCATGAATGTTGATGTTAATGTTAAGATATTGGACACCAGAGCTAACTGCGTTCCTATTTTTAAGATACACCTCTTTTTCAATTTGGAGTATAAAGCCTTGTTTTTCACAGATATGAAGGTGCTTTTGATCCTTGGTTGGCATCTCTATGGAGTGCACTGCATCAGATAAATCCTACTATTTTACCAAGAGGTGCCGGGTTCATTGATCCTGCAATGGCAATTTTAGATCGTCCCAAGTTTCAAATTATATATCATGAACATGACAAGATCGAGTCACTATATTCATATAATTCAGGTAATGTCCTATCTCATGCAATTTCATTTTTGGATGCAAGAATTGCATATTTATCGATGCTGTCTGTTTAGGTAAAATCAAATCCCACCAAGGAAAACTTAATTCTAAACAATCAATTCTGTGGAAAATTGATATGTAAAACACAACCTACTACTGGGTGAGTAAGGTCACATTGCACTCTTATAGGCGAATGGTGTGGTTACATAATTTAATGCCCTAGACCACGTAACTAAAAAAAACATATTGTCTTCATGCTGAATTTCCACTCATCTTCCTGAATTGGTTTATATACTAATCAACTCCTAATTATTGTCTCAGATTTTGATTGTGCAGAGAGGCAGATTATGAGTGCTCGCTCAATGTCCCCTGGAAAACTTTTTCATAATGAAAATAGGCCTCCCTGCTTCTTACAAATGGTATAGGTAACATGCTCTATCATCTTAAACTCTGCTCTTCCACCTCAAAGTTACTTGTGGGTGGAAAATGAAAATTGTTTCTCAAATCTGTCGTGTTAGGTTTTACGTTAACATATCTGGTGAGATTTTTTGTTGGTTACCTGTTTGATGCAATGCCAGTCAGATTTGGTCCGCACTCTCCAAAAAGTGTCCATGAGACATTCCAGACTTATCTTTTGATTTAATTTACGTTGTCATAAAACGAGGGATAGATTCTTAGCACGTGGGGTGGTATAATCAATCGAAAAATACTTATTTAAAACTAACTAATTAAATGTGAATGTTAAAGAGTGTCCAAAAAATTGATTTGTACAAGCATTGTGATGCTCTAGGGACAAAACACCCTGTCTTTGTTAATTGGATGTCAACTGTCCAATCATTAGTTTCTCCATTCATTATTCAATGTATTACATTAGGACAGATTTTAGAATGAGGTCTCCTGAGTTGATTCTAATATCTATAGTAGGTAATTTGGTGAAGCATGTTTATACTATTACCTTTTCAAGCATTACCCGAAAGACGCAGGACTTAGCCACCAAAATGTAACTTCTAAGTTTCTAATGATATCCATTATATTTTTCTTTGATGAGGTTCAAACTGATAATGATATTTATTAGATCAATCTTGTTTTCTAATGATATCCATTATAATGATATTAAGCAGTTTGGCTATGATGATCTCAATTTTTTTGAGCTTTTTCGAGTCTCACCTTTTCTCTTCTTGTTCTTCAGTTCCTTTTCTGTATTTTTTTTTTGGTTGGTATTGTCTTACTTTGTTGCTTCTTAGAATCTTAATAGTTGAACTCTCTTAAATTTTGAAATAGAGAAGTTCATGTATTTGGAAGCATAAATCAAATTGTGATCCAGTATTAAACAGCATGATGCACTTTTCCGTTGCACCATTGTTACCTGTCTTCTGGTACATTTTTCATTTGCATATGCAAGGAGAAGTTATCTACCGGTACTTGTCGTTTGGTAGTAAACACAAATGGTTTAGCACTACCAACTCTGTTAATTGAAAATTGAAAGTCATCAAAAAGTATTTCCTAGTACTTTTGACAACCCCATGCTTTGCGTGTGGTACAGAGGCTTTATTTTCTTATGATTCCAAGATGCTAACTAATTATCTTTTGTAGATAAAAAATAAGCAGCTAACCAATGTGGGTTCTGAGAAAGATGTACGTCACTTTGAATTTGAAGCTGTTTCATCTGTAAGTCATACACCATGCTTCAGAATTTTAATCTGGATTGTAGTTTTTCTGCAAGACCTTTTACACTTCCAGCTCCATAATCCCCATGCATCTTCATATAATGTTTCTTTATGCTCTAGAACATGATCCATCCAATGTTATTTCATTTTTCAGACTATTAAATATCAAGCAGGCGATGTTCTTGAAATTCTCCCTGGGCAAGATCCTGTTGCAGTGGATGCTTTCATACATCGATGTAATCTTGATCCAGAGATGCTTATAACGGTATCTTTCTGCGGCCTATGTTTCAGTTTCTTCTTTGCGTTTATCATCTTTTTTCGGCATGTCATAGATTTGTAGTGCCAGGAAGCTACTATTTTGTCCTGTAAATTCTTCATTATTCTGAGGAAGCACTATTTTTCTTTTTGGGTACGTTTGAAATCCAAGTGTTCCCTTGTAGAGAGTTGATACTTATCTCCATGCTGCAAGCTTCTTTATTTCCAAGTGCAATTGACTAAATTTCATAAGTTAGAAGATTTGAACTATATCACTGTGTGAGGGTGCTGTCAAGTAGTGAACCTAGGGTTTTTATTTTCCATGTCTTTCTCTAAACTGAACCTAGGGTTTTGGTATCAAAAACTGAACTTAAGGTTTCAGTGTCAAACCAGACAAAATGATCAGGACTGCTCTAGTAGTAACTTCCTTCCGATTTCTTCTTCTTGATAAAGACAAAGAGATTGTTGGTTATTTTGGTTGCAAGGTTGTTCCTTGTTTTGGAGATGTTGATTTTGATCAGTCTGATGTCGATGATGCTGATGATGATGATCCAAACCAAAAGAAGTGTTTTGGATCATCTAAATCATCCTCCTCCTCATCATCCTCTTTTTGATACTGAAACCCTAGGTTCAGTTTAGAGAAAGACTTGGAAAAGAAAAAGCGGAGTAGTACTCTCCCTTCCTTGCTCGTGTTTTATACCCCGACACACGTTTTTCATGGTTTATTCTAGTCTTGTACAAGTGTTATCCTGTTAAAAACGGTTTTTGCTAATTTGGTCTGCCTTATCCAAGAACATTATAGTCAAACATCTTCAAACTCAAGTTCTAATGAGACTGAATATACAAAAAAGAAAACTCCATGTTTCAGGACTATATTCATAGGAGTTCCAAATTATGTCGCCAGACCTCCTAGAGGCAGTTTGTACTCTTCTTAACCAATTTAGTATCTGAAAGAAGATACTTATCTCCAGGATTAGTCACTTGATCTAGTTGAAAAAATATCAATTTTGAGACCCATCATCTTTTACTGTGTAGGGTAATGTTCATAATCTGTTTTTTCACCTCCCAAGTAATATCCGAATTCCAAAGGTCCTCTGCAGTACATTGTCGTGAAAGTGCATGGTTCTGATAGCCTACATTCTGGTACCGCGTTCATTGAAATTGGGGTGTTGAATTATTTGGTCTTTTAATTCTCGGAGGAGTCTTCACCACTCATTTGAAATTTTATCATATTCTCAATTTCAGGTTCAGCCGATAGATAATGAGAATGGAGGTCTTGAATCTGCCATAAATTCTCAAAGTGGTCCTGTGAAACTGAAAACCTTTGTTGAACTGACAATGGATGTGGCATCAGCTTCTCCACGTCGATATTTTTTTGAGGCAAGAGTCTTTTACACTCAGCACTTACTAATACATGCTATATTTAGTGTCTTTTACATCCTGGTGAGATTTTGTAACTCAGCCTTATCATAGACTGGATGAACGAAGCATCTGTATGTTGTCCATAGTTGTTTTCTCCTTTCATGATTTTATTATTTTCCTCTTAAAAAACTGCAGGTCATGAGTTTTTTTGCAACTGCTGGACATGAGAAGGAAAGGCTTCAGTATTTCGCTTCAACTGAAGGAAGAGATGATCTATACCGGTACAACCAGAAAGAGCGAAGAACAGTTTTGGAGGTAAATTATTTGTTATTAATATTATTTCTCGTTGCATGAAAGTGATTATTGTTGTTTTTACTTGGTTATTCTTAAAAACTACCCATGCTTATAGTAATTATAAATAGCACCTTGTCTATTTGTTCTCTATTTATTTACTTCTCCATTTTGTTTTATCTTAATCAATCCTCGTGTAACAGATTTTCGGTTTCCTGCTAGTAAAATTTTCTTACCCTTCTAATTAAAAAATGGTTTTTGATACAGGTTCTAGATGATTTTCCCTCTGTGCAAATGCCATTTGAATGGCTTGTTCAATTGGTCCCACCACTAAAAACAAGGGCATTCTCCATTTCTTCATCTCCTCTTGCTCATGCAGATCAAGTTCACCTTACTGTGAGTGTTGTTTCATGGAAGACTCCTTACAAGAGGTTGCGATCTGGTCTTTGCTCAGCATGGTTGACCGGGATTGATCCAAAAGAAGGTATATACTGTAGAGCTAATATACAGTTTAAGGGTCAAGGTCTTAATTCATGCACCAAGAGACATAAAAACTGAAACCAACTAAACTGGTACTGAAATTTGGAAGCCTAATTAAACTTCGGTTCTCAGTAGTTGGGGACCCCAAATTATGAAACAATACATGAACCATTACTACAGATTGTCATAAACCCCCGGGCCTTGGCTGACGCTGTTTCCATTCCTTCTGAACAGGTGTTAATATTCCCGTCTGGTTCAATCGAAGTTCTCTTCCTCCACCTCCGCCGTCACTTCCTCTTATTCTCATTGGACCAGGAACTGGGTGTGCACCATTTCGTGCATTCATATCCGAAAGAGCTGCACAAAGTACTTCTGAGACTACTGCTCCGATACTCTTCTTCTTTGGTTGCAGAAACGAGGAAAATGACTTCCTATACAAAGACCTGTGGCTATCTCACACAAAATCTGGTGGAATACTCTCAGAAGAGGACGGTGGAGGCTTTTTTGTTGCATTTTCAAGAGACCAGCCGAAGAAAATTTACGTGCAGCATAAGATGAAGGAAGAAAGCAAAAGGATTTGGAACCTACTGATGGGCGGTGCTGCTGTTTATGTTGCAGGATCATCAACCAAAATGCCTGCTGATATCTTTTCATGCATGGTGGAAATAATAAAGAAAGAGGGTGGAGTTCCTGAGGAATCTGCTATAAGGCAGCTGCGGTTGCTGGATAAAGCTGGCCGGTACAATGTAGAAGCGTGGTCATAAAACAGGATTAATTTTGCTCTGTCAATTTTTTGATTTTTTCCTGGATGGCCGTTAATTACATTTTATTCAACAAGACCTCTACTCAAACAACGAACAAAAATCACGGGTTTGGTGTAAGAGTGAGTAGAAAAAAGCAGTGTGAGCAGGACAAAGTGAAACAGCTAGCGGACAGCCAGTGGTGCCTGAAGCAGATTTCATAGAGTAAGACAATTTATTATTTTAGTTTTTTTGAAGCATAGAGTAAGACAAGTTATGTCAGTATGAGGAATGTAATTAGCTTCCATCAGCATTTACAACATACTATGACATTCTAACTACAATGGTCGTATTCACCTAAGATTAAAGGTTGATACGACTCACAAGGAAGGAAATATTTATACACGGAGCATTCCTAATTTCAAGTTATACTTTCACCTTTTCAGTTTGGCCTAAAAATAGGTAAAAAGGAAAAAACGAAAGTATCACTTTTTTTGAAACGGAGATGATATTTATATTATCAATGAATAAGGGCCTGATAAGATACTTGTTGACACATGTTGGCTTCGTTATTAGGTCGGTGAGTGGATCCTTATGTCATAACGGATATGATCCTACATTTATTATGAAAGGGAGACAAATTGAGATTGTTGAAGGTTGGTCAGCTATCACATAGTCAAATTAGAAGAAACTCGCAGGACCATAAACTTCAGTTCCGTAGGAATGGAATTTCTGGTTAGTTGTGTGGTAGTTGTTGGGGCATCAAGTAACATCAGCATCTCATTCTTAGACGTGATGGGTGCCTGACTCGGTCCTAGTCTATGTCAGACTTGTTTATTTTCTAACTCAACTGATTACTCACCGGAATCTAACTCGTTACATCTGACTTTGACTCAAAAATAATAAAGTACTATGATTATTTTTTTATTCCAACTGAATAAAAACCTAGAGTCGGACCCCAGAAAAATAAAAAAAACCAAACAACTTGACATTTGACTCGGTCTGAGTCCGATCCAAACAAGCACGATGTAGTCAGATGCAACTCAAACGAGTCACACTAAACTGAGTCAGAAAAAAAAAAAAAAAAAACTTGTTAGTTGTTAACAGGAGGAGATCAAAATGAAAACACGCGATGAAGTATTCAAAATTTTCTTAGTTCATACTCCTAACCACCCTCTTTAATTCTCTCCTCACCCCATTACTCTCATTCTCTCTGTTGAAATTTCAAAATTTTCCTCCTCCATTAAATATCCCACCCACACACTCTCTTCACCTCCTCCATCTCTGTCTCTATTTCTCCCAAACAGTACTATGGCTTTTTCCAATGGTATCATCTTGCTTTTTCTTGTCATCTTTTTACAATCACATCTCACTGCTGCAGACTTCAGTTTATCTCCACTCCTCTCCCCCTTCTTAGGTAATACTTTGATCACTCTTCCATTAATCTTTTAATTTCATTTTTGATATTTTTTCTTTCTTTTGTAATTCCAATCTGGCCATCTGGGTGTTCTTGTAAATCAAAATGATTGCATCTTTATCAATGTTTTTATTTCTAACAGAAGATGTATGTAAAGAAATTGGGTGTGGAAAAGGAAAATGCGTAGCTTCCATGAGTAGTACTAATGATCTACTTCATCCATTCAAATGTGAATGTGAACCTGGATGGAAACAATCACTTGGTGGTAACAACACTGACCATGAATTTCTCCAGTTTATGCCGTGTGTCATCCCTAACTGTAAGCCTCTCTGCAATCACTTTTACTTTGATTTTGTGTGCTCATGGTTTTGGGGTTAGTAGTGGCAACTGAAATCAGCATTTTCTGGATTTGGCAATTAGGCCCTTCATAGAAATTTCTCAATTTTCATAGAAATTACTGTAAATTAGCTGACATGGACTGACTGACCAGTTCAATTACTGCCTGCTACTATTGTACCATGTAATGCATGCGGACTAATTTTTGGAATCTGCAGGTACAATGGACTACGCATGTAACTCAGCTGCGGAGCCCCCAATGCCGCAAACAAGAGAACCTCCAGCGAATGAATCTTTATTTGATCGTACGTTAATTACCCGCTGTGCACTAATTATATTCGCTAACCGAAGAGTTAATAACTTGTTTCTGACTGACACTATTCTACTTCTTCTTCTAGCTTGCAACTGGGCATATTGTGGACACGGATCGTGCATCAAATCGAATGCATTCGGGCACAAATGTGAATGCATGGAGGGTTATGGAAATCTTCTAAATGTCACTGCATTCCCATGTCTCAGAGAATGTAAGAAATACTTGAAAGTCATAATATTTGGTTGTGGATATGTCAGCTTAAATCTTCTTTTTTATGTGGAATTAGTATGATGTTCTGACTAAGTACATTTAAAATGATTGTTACATAAAAAGTTTGTTGTTTGGATGTTAAGGTGCCATTGGAATGGATTGTCTAAAACTTGGAATCGCAGCACCGAACAGAACCACAAATTCAACACCAAATATGCCTGACAGGAGTGGGAATCATGGTAAGCTCAACAACTGCCTAATTCAGTAGTATGTGAAACAAATAAGGCTTTGAATTTAGAAAGCAGTCTCTCACAGCTTTTGTTCTATCTCTGTTGCTGCAGCTAGCACAATTTTACACGGAACGTTTCTTTCGTTAGTGATCTTTGTGGTAACCATTGTGATGGTTCCATGGAAATAGTACAGTGATGAGGCGAATGACAAGGACTTGAAGGAATGGGTGGTTTCAGATGTTTGAGGTTCCAAAACCACTTTTTTTTGGTGGATTTTGTTTCACATGTCTATTAGAGAAAGTAGGTTTCAGATGCTTCATCTATTAGATTCTTATATATTCCTGCAGTTTATATGGATTATTTATGTCTGTCACTTAATTTTTACGAGGATTGGGTGCGATGGCATTATCTTGAGTCTTCACATGTCTGAGGTTTGGAGATGTATATAACACTATGTTGAACTTTGTTAAGAGCTACTAGCTAGCTTTATTGAATTTGAACATGTTCTAACTAAGATATACATGAATCGCCCATTGGCCTACGGAGACTTGAGCTCTTCTTTACTTGAAATATATCTTTTATCTGCCCACCACATTGATTCTGGCTATCTGATCAGATCACTGGAAGAAGCAAAACCAACATTAAGTTAAATTAACATGATAAATTATATGTTGAAAAATCATAAAATGAGAGAAAGACCCAGATCGGACGGCCGTCTTGGAAAGAAACTTTGTTAGTTACAACATATCCATAGGCTGCATAACTTCCATTGTATTCGTGCAACATATTACCAACTGCATCAGGCCGCTGGTTTGAATCTAAATGCTGCTGAACCATACCAGCAAATGGATCCTAAATTTAGGCAGATTAGTATGTTACCCATGGATAGGACACTTGAATAGAGCAATATTGACCGTTCAGTTCAGTCAGTGACCTCATCTGTTCGTCTTTATCAGCAAATCTAACAAATCCATAGCCCTTTGAACGTCCAGTGATAACAACTCTTGCACCCTTGACAGAGGTATACTTAGCCTTAAATGTTTCTTCCAATGCGTAATCTGTAACTTCATCAGCCAAATTCTCAACGAATACTGAGAATTCAGCACTGTCATCCTGACGCTCATCTGCCGCAGCATGACTATTAAATCCAATGGACCCTAAACTCACAGATTGACCTGTAGCCATGTTGCGGATAGCTTCCGCATCCGGAACCTGTTTGCAAGAAAAGAAAAACACCATTAGCAAAAAAATTAATTAAAGTAATCAAGAAACAGATGAATTTGATTACTGTACCTGCGAGGATTCTGCATCTGCTGCGTGGCTTTCTTCTGTAAAACCACTGTACCATCCTTTTGCATATGATTCTTCGTAATGCCTCTAGAGCTTAAGACACGCGGATATTAGTGTTGTGCATGAAACGAGAGAGCAGAGGAGAAGAGGGAAAAAAGAAGAATTGAATAATGAAGAAGAAACCCGCGATCTGTTTCCCTTTTATACATGCGTGGCCAACTAAACAAGGGATTAGGTCGGTTCCAATTTTTTGGATTCCGCTTTATCATCAATTTCCTTTTCCACTGCTAGTGCTCTGCAGCTTGCTAGGTAGGGGTGGGCCTAGCTGTATCAAAAATATAAAAATATTTAACCAACACAAGGACTCTGCTACTTCCGGCTAACTGACACAACAGTGCCCATTGGGGTATGTTTAACCTATCTTTCTAGTCAGGTTGAGCATGCATTTCCTCCATTGTTTACTCTTATAAGTTTTCTAGACTTTATATCTCTCTTACTGCTCAACTCTTTGTAAAAGTTTCCGGAACTAGGCTTTGCGCAGACGGCAAAATTGCTTGGTCCATGGTCTTCCTTTATGGTGACAACACAAAGCTCTCAATCAAGGCTACTTTCATTTCAGGTATTTTTCTCTCTACTAATCTTCACTTTGACTTGACATTCCTAATTTGTATCCATATTCTCTGTTGGACCATGTGAACTGGTATCTATTGATCTCAGATCCCTCTGTTCATGAGATGCTTTAAGACATTGGAGGAAGCTAAAAAATCAGTGGTAAAGAACGTTGTTTTACAAGTTCTTTTAGTTAAACAAATCCAATATTCACCATAGCGTATAGGGGATTTTTTATGACTAATTTTTCTGTGTATAGACTTGGAGCACCCTAAAACATACCGGAGATTTATCCAAAATACTCCCAGGAACATGATGCGAATGTGGCTGGAATGTCTTATTGTCACCAAATTGAAAGATACCATGTGGATATTCACCGAATGATGATTTTTTCTTGGTCACCGTATGAATTGTTTGTTAGTAGTGAAACTGAAACCTAAACATTTTTGAGCTGACATTGTATTGGTGAAACATAGTACAAAGTACACCATTATAGTAAACCAGTTTTAAGCTAAATAACTAAGAAAATCTGCATTCATAAAATAAACCAGTGACAGAATTTAAATACACGCTCCCGACAACCTACAGACCATTTTACTCAGTCTGCAGAGACAGAAAAATGTAAATCAGAAAAGGGTTCATCAATGACACGGCATTTGTTCATTTGATATGTCAGAGAACATCACAAAATTCATTTACAGTGGAATTTTCCACTAGTTCACCTATCATCTGACATTATGTTACAATAAATTGTCTATTCTATGTTTGAAATCTGAAGCTCTGTTTGAAGAAGTCGTCAGAACACAGTCCCAGTAATTCCAACTTCACTTAACTAAAGTTTTACCCTGTGCACCAGGTGATTTGACGTCCTTGCCATCAATTTTCTCAGTCTTGCCTTCTTCCTGCTCTTCGTCATCATAATTTTTCCCAAATCCAAGCTCTTTCATGTCTTGTCTAGCCATCAAATTCCTGGAGAATACAGGTAGTAAATAACCCTAAGAATATCAGCCACAATGTCTGATAACAATTGTATGAATTATAAAATCATATACTTCCTCCGTTTTAGGAAAAGTGATACTTTCACTTTTTCATAGGTTTGTGGTCTAACAATTTTCCTGCATATCGCCCATTTAGTGTCAGAACTCAGAAGCTCTATTAAGGTATCTATACTACTAATTGTGGTGGGGAAACTTGGCAATGGCTGTCTATACTATTACGTTCTCAACCATCCGAAAACGTAAGGCTTTAATCACCGAAGTTTTAACTTCAAGGCAATACCCTTTTTGATTTTCCGTTTGCGAGGTTAAAAATATACTAGGAATGTGAAAACATATAACAACAATGTAAGTAGAAGTAAAATACTTGATTAACTGTTGTGGGGAAGAGACCATTTTATATAGGCCTTCCACTATACAGAGCCTCAATTCACCAATTACACTAAATAGAGTTACAAGGTAGAAGAAGGCCTGCAGAAGTGGTCTCTTCCTGTTTGTTTGGACACAACAATTAACAAAATAATTGTCTCCCACTAACACTGCTAGTTCTTAGTTTTTTTTCACAAGCAATGATATTTGTAGATCAGCAAACATCAACAAGTTTAATTAACATATCCCAAAGACACTAAGATACCAGTGTCGTTAGATGACTTGGCCGCCACATGTCATTATTCAAATGCGCACTTGCTTTTCGGATTACAAATAATTTTAGACATCCCTCGAGAGAAATCCCGAGATTTATCCCGACACTCACAGTTTTCTCGGCCCTCCATCCCCAAGAGATTAACAGGGGGCAACTTGATGGGTGGGCAAGTCCCATAAAGTTGTGAGGGTCGGGAGAAATCTCGGGATTTCTCCCTTGGGACGTCTAGAATCATTGTTTGATTAGACAAACGATTTATGGGTAACACTAAAAATATCATGAATATAAAACTCACTAAAAAAAATCTAGAATATAACTGTAAGAAAAGCCCCGTATGCTTTACACAAAGTACAGAGACTTGTTAGTTCAGTATAGTATCACTTATCTTTTCATACTTATTGTGTGTTTGCCATACAAATTTATTAAGAACAAAGGGGTTGGTTTATCATTTGATGAATCATAGTTAAACAAGCACTGTAATATAGCTTCTCAAGATTTATTTTTTGTTTACAAGTCTCAGCAAACTGCCTCATTTCCTTTACATGTAGTAAGAATTTATGCAAGCACAACCCAGTTCGACAACAGCAAACATGTATGTTTGTATATAGTGATGAAGATTGAGAAGTATATTTTACTATTAGTGTTTTAGCTAAGATCTTTGCTAAGGCGAGGTGATAACGTGGAACCAGAGTGTAATATACATAAAAGCTATGATGACTTACTCACTTCTCCATACGGCATTCGAGGTATTTCTTTGAAAAGCGTCTACAAATTTCTGATTGAAAGCCTGATGTTTTAAGGCAGCTGATGTATTCCTTTTTCTCCTGATTGTTGATAACCAAAAGTGTATCAGATACGTCATAATGGGTTTGAAATGTAATATTTTACAGAGTTCCACACAAGTTGGTATGTCAGTGAATAATTTGAGTGTGTAATACCAAGTCACATTCATGCATGTGGTCCAACGGGAAAACACCTTTCTCAGGGGCAACGGGTCTCATTCCCCTGTTACCACCAAATGCACCACCTGCAAAATCGCAATATCAATAGACAAATTGTAGGATAAAGCACAACTAACGGCCTTCTTTTGACCCTTTCTACCAAGAAATTGGGATAACATGAATAAAACAGGATAGCTAGGAGAAAAACCATACATGTATTCGTGATTTCACGAATTTTAATAAAAATAGGTTTCACAAAACATATGAAGATAAAAACTGGAGCAGAAGGAAACTACGACTGTCAAGAATGGCATTTGATGGGGTATGAACTTCTAGGTAAACTTATCCTATTACACACTGATAATCGGACAAGCAAGAGTCTAGAATCTTGCCTGGATTCTTCCACTCGGTAACTAAGCATAACAATATCAGATAGTGTATGTGATATAATATTAAACTCCTACACATGATGTTTGTGTGAATAAGTGTCCTCACATGCAGGCAAACACCTACAGTTTCCCAGATCACATTCACTAGATGGGGAAGCCGAATGTACTCATCCATTAGAAATTCAGATCTTTTTTTGTTTGCCTGAGGCACAGCCCGACAGAGGCTTGAAGAACCCAAAACCTAAACGTTCTCCCCCTTTTAGTTCAACAAAAAAAGTTCAGATTTTCTTTTCGTCTGGTCAATAGTGATAAAGAGGGAGCACAACAGCACGTGTTAGAGGCTAGAGCCCTGCAGAATGGAATTTCAGATCGAGTTGCAATAAAGAAGCCTACTTCTTCAAATGAACAAACTTACAAATAGTCAGTTAATGGAACCGGTCTTAGCAAAGCAGGTTAATGTCACATTCACAATCATCAAAAGGGTCATTCCGTACTGATTCCAGTGAGTAAAATCCCTAACTATCCAACATTCTATATCATCAATTCACCAAACAACAAGAAATAAACATTGGGAGGCGAAATAAATATAAAACCCTTAATACCAAGTAACAAAACATTAACCTAAAACCTAATATTCAACACCTAAATTCAGACCCAGCAACACAAACTCCCTACAGAATCACAAATTTCTTCCATAACCCACGGAATTAAACTAACCCTAGAAATCTAAAACAATCCCAATTTTTCTAAATGACGATTCTCCGTTCAACTCACACTTCAAATTTATCTATCTTATTAGATCATTATGATTTTTCTACACTCAAAATCAGTTCGTGAAACTAAAGTAGAAAAAGTTTCGAGACCAAATCGAAACAAAAGATATTAACTTAAGCTTTCCAAATCAAAACCCTAGAAAAATCGGAAGATACAGGGTTTTAGAAAGAATTTTGGTAATTACCTGCACTCATCTTGTATTGTTTTCTGCTCCAGTAACTGAAGATCCTAATTTAACACTAGCTAGGCTCCAAAACACGACGGGTGCATCACTGTAGAAGAAGTGAGCAAAGTTTGGCGCACAGAGACATGTTCGGGCCGGGCTAAATGAAAGAAGAAATTGTTATTGTTTTAACTCGAGAAATGGTAGAAAACACCCGAGGTGGAGCTGCACCCATACGAAGGCTGTCGGGCGATCTGCCTCAACAATTCGACCAATTTCATTCGTCTGATTTCACGTAGAATCACTTACGGACATTGGGAGTTGAATCTGATGCAAAATTATCATTTTGATGGTGGTATAATTTCCGACTGGAACAGTCTTAAGAGATTTTGAAGCATCGTTGGTATGGTATTTTTTGTGCAATATATACAAGGCATAGAGTGATGGCCGTGTGATCGAGATGGTAAGGTTCACAAACAGGAAGAAGTAATTTCATTACTTTAGGACTACTAAAGAGAACAATGAACAGCCAAGAGCTTCAATACCTGTGGATCACAACCAAATCTAAGAGATTATAACAACCGAATAGAAAAAATGAACAGCCAAGAGCTTCATAACACCTGTGGATAACAACTAAATCTAAGAGATTATAGCACTAACAACTGATTTTGGCATTACCCGTAAAACTGAGGTAGCCAAATATGCATATACCATGACCCGTTAACAGTTAAGGAACACAATCTATTTCTTCTTCATCTTACAATCGATACCATGTTATCACAAGCTATATGCAGCCTTTCATGAATCAACTGGGGCTTTTGACTGAAAGTTCCTTCTTAGAAACTCTGACAACTTTGAACATGCAGATCGTCCTCCTCCTAGGCAGTTTAGGTAGTCATCCACTGAACATAAAATAAGATAAATCGGTGAATAACACAAACTTTCGTGAAAATGGTATTTTGTATTACTAGCAAATGGAAGAGAACTTCAATGGCATGCACTGTACCTGACATTGCACCGCGGGTAACAGATGTGATGATTCCATGTTCCATATGTTCACCTTCAGCCTGTTTTGATTCCTCGGAAAGGACTGACTCAGTAGAGTTGGGGAAGACCAAATAACTGAACGCCTGTAGTTTCTGTTAATTAACCCAAATGAAACATTTAAAGATCAGTTCACTTTTATGCACTGGATAAACTAAGAAACGCAAACAAGTAGAGGGATTCTGATAGAAGATAAAAGGTACATCTGGCGACGGAGAGTTACATATAACTAAGAAGCCAACAAGTTCTCATGTAAAATAAATGAAACATTGCACAAAAGGGGTCTCTTTTTTCAGGGGTACGTATAAATTCCCACAATATATGAAAAAGACACAGAACATTTGTGGTTTGACAGTCTAAACTCAGGAACATCTCTGGTCACTCAGGAAGCTATACTAGAACATCATGTCCTCGGGAAACAAAACAAAGGAAAAAAGCAAAAAAGATCTCAATAGTGAAAGAGTTGCACTCAAGATCATATTTGAACTGTAAAACATAAGGTGCAAACAGAAAAAATGTATAAGGAGATTGAGAGCAGTCAAGTTGTAATAAGATACTAACCTGCTCTTCAGCCTTGGTGGGATCCAGAACTAGGGATCCTGCTGCTGACACACCACAACAGATAGAGACTACGAAAACAGCAGCGAAACAGTAATTAGGTTCGGAATATAAAGTTTCTACAAAACAAATTGGTAAGTAAAAAGGAAAGACACCCCATGCTTACCAGCAAGATGTTTTAAAGGAATCCCAGCATCCACAAGAGCTGCACAAGCAGCATTAACTGCACAAGGAAGAAGCTAGGAAAAATCTGTGTCAAGGAAGTGTTCAACACCCTAGGAAAAATCCATTACCTAACAGAAGGAACTCATATGACAAACTGACCCAGGAACTTTAGGTATATAACAAGATGATATCAGAAAAAGCTGCCTACTTTTACAAGCATTGCCTTATTGGTGGTTCAGACTACCAGATGTATGAACTCACGACTCTTCTACAGACAACGTGGAAAAAACATAATATATGTATGAAGGATACAGCGCCGTCATCGTTAACAACCTGAAGTATAACAGAAGTTGTGGTATTCGGATTAATAGTCAAATGACAAATACTTAGCAAGGTCCTTCTTAGTATCATTTCATACTCCCTTTCTGCTTTTCCTGGAAAAGGTGAGAAAACATGTTAAACATGACGTCATGCAAACTAAGAATGAAGCATTTGTTGGGATCAGTCCAGTTGTATAGATTAAAGACAAATAAAGCCACGGTTTCTGATATTATATCAAAATCTCACCAATCTGCCCCGTTTTAGGCTTCCAAACGACCTCTATCGAAGCTTTTTCGGGGTTCTCATTCTTTTTTGTTCCCGCTTTTGGCCCGTAAACCGCAGCTAGCACTATGGTATCCCCTATGTATGAGAAATAAAACATGACAATAAAAGTCAAAACTTATCATGTTAACAATATTAGAATTTCGACACAGAATGATGTTAACCTGAAAAGGCAAATACAGGAAAGAGCGAACAAAAAAACATCATCCTTCCATTTTCAGTTTTAACATTATTGCGTTTACAGAATACCTTGAGACCAACGAGCTGAACCATGAGCTCGATTGAGAAGATTACGAGAACAAGCAAGCGGTCTTAGCTGATATGGTGTACGGCCATCCACTCTATCTACCTCCATTTTCCAGCACTAGTTTTATCTAGTTTCAAACAAAGTAAACAAAATCAGATAACTTAACCGTATACACTTTATCAACTAAAAACAGAAAAACTCTCACCCATTTTAATAAACATGGGTGAAGCAATAATTTAACAAGATAACCCGTTACAACCTTACAAGTATGAGCTACACAGGAACTTGCTTCTGAGGGTCTGAGGCAAACTCACGAAATCGCTAATAAAAATAAGTACTAATAGCCCAATTTATAATATTTCTCCAAAATACTAAAAACCCCAAGTTTAAATTTCATAGTCAGAAGATATTGGCATAAAAAAAGAAAGAGATTTTATACATCCAAGCTTGAAAACAGATCACTGCAAACAGTACTTGTAAAATCAAATAAAACGCCCAAGTATCTAACAAAAAAGAAAACAATACACCTTGATCTTAAATTTGTTTTTGAATGTAAATCATGTATAACACAATCAACCACAGTCAGGAGTCAGCAATGTTGACGCGCCAGAAAGATGCAACAGTTCCATCCTCAGGAAATGAATTCATGGCACCTAGGAAGGGACTATTAAACTTTCATATTTTATCTGTCTCTGAATATAGGGCTTAATATCTTGGGTGTGTAGGGCTCTGACGGCACATATTCTGCAGTTTAAGAAATTTAAGTTCTTCTAGTTCAAGAACCAAGAACGTGGACAAACATCAACTTGGTATGTCTTACTTGTTACCAGCATGTCTCATTCGATATTTAGATGAGATCGAAACTGAAGGACCCTTTTTTTGTCTGTTTAGATGAATTTCATACCAAAGCAAAACAAACTGCCTAGTTAAGAAGTGCAACATCCATACTTAAGTCGGTAAGGGTTGGAAGGTAGGGGGCAGTCAGCTCTTAGATCCAGCAGTATTAACTTCTAATTCAAGTCAATTAAATCGCAATTCCCTTTCTACACTATAGTAGTGATCAAGTAGGTAAATTCATAACTATGTAGCCAAGTTATAACCATAAGATGAGCTCTCAAAACCCAACAGTAGAAGTCCCTAGTGAAGTTGTGAAAATACAGGTCCCAGCAACTATCCAATAGACTGTACTGTAATCAGAACAAGTCCCTCTCTGATCAGTGGTAATCCTAATCTTGTAATCTAGTTGAACGATAAGCAATTCCCCAGAAGTGAAAACTGAGCCATATTCAAATATTACAATTACTACTAAAAGTATTAGACCAGCCATATTACAAAAATAACAGATTCTTGTTTAATTCAAAGTGAAGGCTAGCATATTAATTAGGGGTGTAATACTAAGTTTTGATGATTTGGAAAAGATAAAAGAAGAAGAATTGAGCTGATAATGTGATACATGCGCAAATGCCTTTCATTATACACAGATGCAACTCTTGCATCTATTGCGAACCTATATCCATTTATATACAACAAGACAATCAACCTGCTACCATGTACAAGCTTAAAACCTGCAGCTTTCCTACCGAGGAACCTAGTGGCCAACTTCAAGGATATAAGACAGACACCCAGGGGCTCACATTGGCTTGCCCCGAGCTTCTTCCCCGAACATATATGAGTTGAAGGGGAAGACATTCATTTAAGGTTTGCAGGGGCTCTAACATTTCCATACCTCCACCTCACCACATAACATTCCTATTTTGTGTGAGACATTTACTTAAATTAAAATAAAACCTAGACTTATTTTTGTCGCGTTCCCATTTGAGTATGTTATGTAGTTGAACTGAACCACATCAAAAATATTTCCATGCCTCTACCTCATCCCAAAATTATAAATACACATGCTAACCACCATAACTACCAAAACCCCGTTTTACATTTCAAAAATCTCAGATGAATGGACGACGACAAAGAATGGCACAAAGAGATAACAAATCCAGGAAGTACTGACTTTCCCTGACAATCGACAGATATGGGGACACAGATCACAGAATACTTAATTGAAAGGTGTATATTGGCACCAACAAGCGAGAGTGTAGATGACTAAACTATTTCAACTATTCCCGGAAAAAAAGCATAATTTCTCAAGTTCAGACAGTATTATCCTGATGAAAAGATTCATTCAAGATCAAGATATTCTGTATCCTAACGGATTTCTGAACTCCGTTCAATTTCCTGGAATACCGGACCATCAGTTACAATCTTAAAATGGGAGTACCAGTTAGGCTAATATGGAAAATAAATCAGAGCATGGATCTTTGCAATGGAACACGGTTAATTGTCATGGGTCTTTGCAATGGAACACGGCTAATTGTCATGGGTCTTTGCAATGGAACACTGTTAATTGTAAAGTAAATTGGTAAAAGATGAGTTACTTAAGCACATATCATAGCAGGGAACCACATAGGATTGCTGGTGTATATTCCAAGAATAATAATGTCTCCTAACTGCAAACTTACCTTTCCTATTAAGAAGGTTACAACCAATAGACATCATCAAAAAATTATAAAGAAATCCATTGTCTCCTACAGCCAAGGTCAAACTGAACACAATGTGGGAATTATTTGCCAAGACCAATTTTTACTCATGGACAGTTGTATGTGGCAGTGTCAAGAACGGCATCAGGTGAGGTTTGAAGGTTCTGATAAAGAACCAACGGGTTTCGCACCGAATATTGTGTACAAAGAAACCTTCAATGGCTTACACTCAGGTAGCAGTCCTTTTAATAAACAATTTCATCTACATGACAATATCTATTATATTAGAGGTTAGAGCTACTTTGTTTTATCTATCTATCAATCAATAACAAAGAAAATATCATGGAGTCGTATGCCATCTCTTATACATAGTCGAGGTTCCGCTACAAACGCTATCTACATTCACACTGAATATTTACTATGGGAAACGGTTCTACGACTCGCATTACAGGGCTAAGATATTACATATTTTAGAAGACAATATATGATAGAATACTCCACACTGTTAACTGATGATGGATACAAAGACTACAGAAAGAGGTGGTCTGGTCCACATCAACCAGATCCGACTTCCCCAGCCTATAAAAACAGAAAGCTACTCTCTTAGAAGAAAACCATCTTCCTCCTTATTCTTACAACTGCCAGTTCATAAAAACCAAATTTCTTCGCTACACTACTCGATCAAATGTCAAACCCACTTTGATTTTCATGAGTCGGACAAAGTGGATGCATACTAAAAAAGGATGGTGGTGCGGACGAATTATCGAGAAACGAAACACACTAGTGACTTTCTCGAATTGAGGCTACACTACGATGATTGGATTGGCTTGGCGGTACCGTGCGTTATGTGACTTAAGTTAGAATGGTTGTTGAGTACTATCGCCAGAATTTTCTTATGCTTAAATGTAATACTATTATTGGAACCACAAAACAAACACATTGTTGTAACATAGAAAGAATGCCAGATAAAATACCTATATCAAAAATCACTTAGCTCTACAGAAACTGCCGCAGCGGTAAGATAAGAAGTCTAAAATTACACCCAAACTAGTTTTAAACTTCAATAACCCTAAGAATACCATAGCATTGATTTACAAACCCTAAATCCTCTCAAATCGGTAGTAATTTCATACCTATCCTACATTAATCAGAGCCAGAGATTAACAAACTTCAACGAAACCAATTACTTTTGATACAGATTCTAAGTAAAACCAGAAACCCATTTTCAGGGAAATCAAATTGCAAAGATAAACACACAGTCATGGAAGAAGAGAAATTGACAGAGAAATAGGAGGTTGAGGACATACCTTCTTGTTGCAGAGAAAGAAAACCTTCACTTCAGATTCTGAGATAATCCCAGAAATTGATACAAGAGTTTTTACAGAAATGGAGAAAGACAGATGAGAGAGACGAGGGTTTTGTTTTTCTGGGCTTGAAAAGGGTTTATGAGGCTATGTTTGTCATAGACTTTCTTTACGGGGATATTAGTGTCCAAACACGATATTCACCGACTAATCCCAGTGGCATTTATGTAATATGTTGTAAATAAAGGGGTAAATCAAATAAAATTTGTCGTAATAGCATTTTTTAAGCTGAGTGTTTACACTTGGCGGAAAAACAAAAATAAGAAACTTCTTTCAAATCTAGGACAGCAGCAGAGAAGAAAAACACAAACTCAACAGCTGAATGGGAAAAATCACGAGAATGGCAAAATGGAAATTATCATTTTTTGATGAAGAAATTAAGATACAAAAATCTTAAGGTCATAATCAAATCCTTAATTATACTTGTTTTTGATTTCATTTGTTTTAATTTTTATGTTAATTAATTTTAGATTGAAGTTTAGTAGATCTTAATACTGAAAATTCATAGTTAAAAATCTGATAAAGAATATGATTATCGGTTCGTCTCGATGATTCATAGTTAAGCAATTTGCATGTTTAGTGTAGTTCTAATGATGTATGAATGGGTTTGGATTTCACTGATTTGAATTTCCTTGAGAGATTCATTTTTTGGAAATTTTGAAATTCTTACTTCAAATTGCTTTAATCATTACGCTTAATTTTTGGGTGATTTTTTTACAGGTTTTAAAGATGTTGTAGAAGTTTAAGCTTGAGACTCATTTAGTGCTGCTACTACTGTGTCTAATAGGTTATTGGGAAGTTGTTGTCTTAGTTTTACAATATGGATTTCTTGTATCATTTTCAAAAGTTGTGCCACGTCGAAACGAGAAGATCGATTTTAGCTGTAGGGATTGTACTAGCTATTGTTTTAGTTTATCAATCTTCGACCCTCCCTGATGGGGATGCATTGTTCTCATTATTTTCTTTTGGTAAGAATTCATTGTCACTTGGGAGAAATAGTTCATTGGTTGAAGATTCTACGATGGTTAGTAATAACTCAAAGGCAATGAATTCTTCGATAGTGTTAGAGGGGTTAAATAATACTGAGGTTTCTGTATTGGGGAACAATGATAATCTCACGAATGGAACTCAAGGAATGGATGAAAGCCTGAAGAATGACTTTGAACAGCCAATTAGAGGTAATAGTTCAGTTAATGATACTTCAAGTGAGAATGTTGCAGTTGTAGATAATAACGATACCGGTTTGGGGAATGCCACAACTCAAGATACTGGTTATAGTCTAGATAAGGCAAGAGAACCTGAATCCGCCCTTGCTCCAATGCAAATATCAGATTCTGGTTTTACAGAAGGGAATGTTGGATCTCCAGAAGTTAGTGTTTTATCTGTACCACCTGAAGTATCGCTTTCATTGTCTTTGAATAGCATGACTCTGCCGAATTCTTCAGTGGGAAGTGGTCAAAGATCAGATTCTGGTTTTACATTAGGAAATGTTGGAGCTCCTGAAGTTAGTGTTTTATCTGTACCACCTGCAGTATCGCCAACATTGTCTTTGAATAGCATGACTCTGCCGAGAGATTCAGAAGGAAATTTAAGCACTTCAGAGGAGAAACAGGCAACTCCAATGCAATCGAGTACTAGTTCGGTTACTTCAGATATTAACCTTACAAAGTTTCATGAAGCCAACATCAAGAAAGGATGGGCACCACGGACATCTTTGTCTAAGATGTACAGTTTATTGCTTCAGAGTCGAATTTCTTCTCACTCCGTGGTATGGATTTTTGAACTTCGGCACTGATTTGAACGAAGAGGTTAAGTTGAACTTCTATTGAGAAAGCTGTTTGCTAACCCTGGTCTTTTGCAGTAGAAACCGCAATGGCCTTCAAAATGTGATGATGAACTTCTCTATGCAAAAACACAAATCGAGAATTCTCCAATTATAAAGGAAGATAAAGATCTTGACCCCAACATTTATCGAAATTTTTCAAGATTCAAAAGGTGAGTTAGTAGCATAGATTGTAAAAATTGATCTTGTCGGTGAAATTCCTTATGTAATTTTCTGTAATCACATTTACAGAAGCTATGAAATGATGGAACGCACACTAAAAGTCTATATTTATAAAGAAGGAGAAAAGCCCATCTTCCATGAGAAAACAGAACCGATTCTAAAGGGAATTTATGCTTCAGAGGGATGGTTTATGAAAGTCATGGAGGACAACAAACAGTTGGTAGTGAGTGACCCAACAAAAGCTCATCTATTCTACATGCCCTTTAGTTCACGCATGCTACAGCTGACATTATACGTACGTGACTCTCACAAACGGAACAACCTAGCTGATTATTTGAAAAATTATGTGGATATGCTTGCAACAAAATATCCCTTCTGGAACAGAACTGGCGGTAGGGATCACTTTTTAGTCGCTTGCCATGATTGGGTATGTTTCATTACTGCGCAATATTCAGATGATAACTCAAAGATTGATTACCTCATAATATAATATCTATTTTTGTTATTGTACAATGATTTTCTTCAGGCACCCTTTGAGACAAGGCACCACATGGATAATTGTATCAAAGTTCTTTGCAATGCAAATGCTGCTAGAGACTTCAAAATTGGAAAAGATTTGACTCTTCCGGAAGCACAAATACGCAAAGTGGAAGACCCTCTTAGAGATCTTGGAGGAAAACCTTCTTCAAAGAGATCCATTCTTGCTTTCTTTGCAGGGGGGATGCATGGATATCTTCGTCCCATTTTACTTCAGCATTGGAAAAATGACCCTGAGATGAAAATCTATGGAGAGCTTCCTCGCTTGAATAACAGAATGAGTTATGCTCAGCACATGAAGAGTAGTAAGTATTGCATCTGCGCAAGGGGTTATGAAGTTAACAGCCCACGAGTGGTGGAAGCAATTTTCTACGAATGTGTACCTGTTATCATTTCAGACAACTATGTTCCTCCTTTCTTTGAGGTTTTGGATTGGGACGCATTTGCCGTATTTGTCGCTGAAGATGATATTCCAAAATTGAAGGATATACTCCTTGCAATCCCTGAAAAGAAATATCGTGAGATGCACAAGAGGGTGAAGAAGGCGCAACAGCATTTTCTTTGGCACAGTAAGCCTGTCAAGTATGATATTTTTCATATGATTCTTCATTCTGTTTGGTTCAGCAGGTTAAATCAAATTCAAGTATAAATTCAAGCTTTACAAGTATAAGCTTTCTTTTATAACGAGGGCTTAAGCTAGTCGAGATCTCGAGATTTCTCCCAAATCAGTTCAATCCACGTACAGTTTGTAAACCAACCTTCTGTGTCATAATAATTATCAGCAGAATGTCGAGTCCCGAATGAGTGATAACTACCTGTTTCAAGCGAATAGAACAGCACCCCTTCGCCGTTCAAACATACATAATCTAGGGAAATAGCTTTTATTCTCCATGCGCCTATTCGGAGCAATTGCTGAGAAACACGAAGTGTAGCTGATGAACAACATGTGCTTTCCCAGATCCCGAACCTCATCCCATACCATTTTGGAGAAATCCAATCTATATACTCTAACAGATGCGCCAAGGTGTCCTAATTTTACTAATAAAATCTGTCGTGCGCACCCTACCAAGAAACTTGGATATATACCACTAAATTGTTGAAAAGTCTTCTCCAGAACTTTCCAACTATCATCTTCTAAATTAAATACTCCCAAAGAGCCGTTGTAGTCTACACAATAGACAACTCCACGTGGGGTGTTATGCGAAGGCATGAACTTTTCCACATTCGTATTTTGGAAGTTATAGACACTCCATTCCCCTCCTCTTTTAATTAAGTAAATGTTGATTTCACTGGAAGTTCCATCACTGGCAGGCATTTGTTCAATAGCGAAAATTGTACTGTCTGACGAAGTTGGTGGGGAGGAACATGCGATGCCAGAAAAGCTGTACATGTCGACTGGCAAGTCTACAACATCCCAGATTTCTTTCGTGAAGGGATTGTAAAAGAACATACTGGTTAACCCTTCAGACATAAGTAGCCAACCGCGCGCCCTTCTGAGACCGTACAGTAGCACCTACTAGATCATCAGCGACGTTCATTAAATAGTTCTCGTTATTATGCATCGGGTTTACAAAATTGTAGACGTTGCAGCATTTATCCAGAGAGAAAACCAACCATGGAGATAAATTCGTGCATCTAGTAGTAATACTGGTGGATTTCAGCTTTGCCATAGGCATCACTGCTCGATTCGCTTTACAGACAAGACGAAAATGTGAACAATCCAACCGGTGAAGATAGTTTGCTATTAACTCCACCATGTCCTCGTTCAGAATATCCCAAGGGATTGCTTCTTGTTGTTCTCCTCTATTGTGCGTATCCTCATTCTTATCATTGCAAGTTCTACTTGTTTTGTGATCCAGTGCTGCCTTCAGTTCTCCGTCTTTACCAAACATAGCTTCGTTCCTACGATGTTTATCACGTATCATGATCCAGCCAGAAGTATACCACGTCGTTGGTAGCTTTAGACATGGCAAAATAACACTATTACCATTACTTTCTATTTCAAACTTGTACAAACTTTGATCGTCATCGAGTGCATAGTACAAGCAACCCTTAGAGTCCCAGATCAGCCGCTGAGCAACTAACAGAGTTGATATCACTTATAAATATAACATGATCACCAAAACTGTTCACCTCCTTCAACTGCATTGCAGAGAAATCAACCTTTGCCACTGACAGTGCGAACTCTACTCTCTTGTATCCTCGTGTAGGATAAGTTATTTCAATCCTGTAAAGTTCATCACCACACTCCACGAAATGCGTACCAACCACAGTTTCTCTTCCTCCTACTGATGTCCACAAGATGGTGTCAGGTGTAATGTTTGTTAATAACCTTCAGTACAAGAACGTGGCCTTCAAGATAACCAAAGCTTGGCATTCAAGTATTTCTTAAGTTAGGAAACAGGTAGGAGTCTAGACTTAGGAAATTAATAGAACTTGGTCGGCAAGTATTATTCTTGGCCTGCAAGATCTGTCAAGTATAAATAGGTTGGTTTTCTGTAGAAGTAATACATACAGTTGAGAGTCTTTCTTTAGTCGGAGGTTTACACAACAAGGAGAGTATTTTATTCTTGCAAGGGTTGTGTGACTAGAGAGAAACGTAAGGGGTTAAGGTATCTTGTAATTGTTCTTCAGAGATTTTCATATAGTGAAAAGGTAACATCATCACCAGTGGACGTAGGCAATTTGCTGAACCACTATAAATCATGTGTTCCAGTCTTTGATTTCGTTTTTCCTTTGTTTGAGTGTTTGCTTGATTATTCTTTGATGTGTGCGTTTGATTGTTTGAACTAACTAGACGATTCTGACCTAACAATTGGCATCAGAGCCAGGGTCGTCTAGTTTTGTTTACTCAAAGGTCAAAGTATAGGGTTAGAGATCGTAGATCCAACGGGGGAAGGTCCATCTGCACCAAAAACATCAACATCAAAGTATGCAACCATGAGGATCGATGTGGAGAAGTTTAATGGGAGGACAGATTTTGGACTTTGGCAAGTTCAAATTAAGGATGCGCTGATTCAACAGGATTTGCATAAAGCCTTGAAAGAAAATAGGCCGACAGATATGACAGATAATGATGTTGCAGGCTTGTGCTGCAATTCGTTCGTGTTTAGCCAAGGAGGTCATGTACAATGTTATGTCTGAAAAATCTGCAAAATCTTAATGGAAAAAATTGGAGGGTTTGTACATGACAAAATCTCTCACAAGTAGATTGTTTCGCAAGAAACAAATGTATCGATTCCGATTCAAAGAAGGTACGTCTGTTAGCGAGCATATCAACAGTTTCAATAAGTTGATGACTGAAGTGACTAATGTTGGAGAAGTTGTTAAAGACGAAGATCAAGATATGCTACTACTATGTTATTTTCTAGATACATATGATACATTGATACAAAGTACACTAGCATCAAAGGATACTATCAAACTAGATGACGTAATTGTTGTTTTATTAAGTGATGAGTTTCGTAAGAAGGACACAATGGAAAGTGATCAAGCTGTAGGGTTATATGTAAACAATGGGAAGAATGAACCAAAACCTGGAAAGAATAAATCCAAGTTTAAGGGAAAATCCAAAGGGAAGTATGAATGTTATTGGTGCCATGAAAAAGAGCATTGGAAGAGAGATTGCCCGAAGCTCAAATCTAAGGAGAAACACGAGTCAAATGCACAAGCAAAAATAGCTGAAGAAGGTTCTGAAACAGGAGAGGTGCTGACGGTTACATGTGGTGATAATCATGAAGTATGGATTTTTGATTCTGCTTGTTCTTATCATATGAATCCAAACAAGGACTGATTTACCTCTTATGAATCTGTAGGAGGTGGTACTGTACTACTTGGTAATAATTATGCCTGTGGTGTAGTCGGGATTGGAATAATTAAGATCAAAAATCATGAAGGTAAAGTACACACTTTATCTGGGGTAAGGCATATTCCTGATTTGAAGAAAAATTTGATATCACTTGGTACTTTAGATTCCAAGGGTTATCGTATTGTAATGGAAGGTGGATTTACAAAGGTTTTAAATTCAGATTCTAAAGTGGTAATTCAGGCTAAGAGAGAAAGAAATTTATATTTATTACAAGGAGGAACTGTGGTAGATGGAGTTCATGTTGGAGTCGAGAATAATGAAGATTATAGTATTTCGAAACTTTGGCATATGCGGCTAGGGAATATAAGTGAGAAAGGACTAGAGATTTTATGCAAGCAAGGTTTTCTTGACAAACTGAAGAAAGCCAAACTTGATTTCTGTGAACACTGTGTTTATGAAAAACAACATAAGGTGAAGTTTGGTAAAGCAATCCATCGTGCTAAGAGTATTTTGGATTACATACATACTGATGTATGGGGTCCTTCTAAGGAAGTATCCGAAGGAGGAAGGAGGTACTTTGTCACTTTTATCGACGATTTATCAAGGAGAGTGTGGTTGTATGCTATGAAGATAAAGGATGAAGTTGTCGAAATTTTCAAGATATGGAAAACTATGATAGAAACCCAGACAGGCAAGAAGGTGAATCGGCTACGGTCAGATAATGGTGGGGAATACAAGAACGACCCACTAAAGGAGTATTGTTAAAGTGAAGGCATAGTTAGACATTGGACAGTGAGAAAGACACCTCAACAAAACGGAGTTGCGGAACGAATGAATCGTAACCTTATGGAGAGAGCGCGGTGCATGTTATCCAATGCTGGTTTGGGTAAAGAATTTTGGGCTGAAGCAGTAAATATGGCGTGCTATCTCATTAATAGATCACCATCAGTTGCTATTGAGTTGAAAACACCTATGGAGGTATGGTCAGGTACACCTGCTAGTTATGATTCCATTAAAGTTTTTGGATGCACGGATTACTGTCACATTAAAGAGAGTAAGTTAGATCCTAGAGCAAATAAGGCCATATATATTGGAGTTGAAGATGGAGTCAAGGGTTACAAGTTGTGTTGTGAAGAAAGTCACAAGGTTGTTATTAGCAGGGATGTTACTTTTGACGAAAAATCTTTGTTACACCCTAGAAAAGAAACTATAACTCAGGTGGAGGTAGATACTCAGGTGGAGTTACATAATGGTGAGTCTGGAGAGGAAAAAGAAATTCCTCAAATAGATTCTACATCTCAAGAAGATGCAGTCGAGGAGGAGGTTTAAGATGAATAATCTCAGCAACAAAAAGATGTTATTTCTTTAGCAAACAATAGAGAACAACGCAACAGGAAGCCACCAGCATGGATGGATGATTATGTAGCATTTGCTTTTATGGCTTATGGTGATGAGCCATGTACTTTTCAAGAGGCGATGAAAGATTCCAATGTTGAAAAGTGGCTAGCAGCTACGGAAGATGAAATAAATTCTTTACATAAGAATGAAACTTGGGACTTAGTAAAATTGCCTAAGGGTAGTAAAGCAATTGGTTGCAAGTGGGTGTTTGTGAAGAAAGAAGCAATTCCAGGTACAAATAGCATACGGTATAAGGCGCGTTTGGTAGCTAAATGTTATGCACAAAGGAAAGGTGTTGATTACAATGAAATATACTCTCCAGTTGTAAGAGGCACTTCAATCCGTACCTTGTTAGCTATAGTGGGATCCTATGACCTGGAGTTAGAACAACTCGATGTCAAAACAGCATTCTTACATAGTACATTTGAAGAAGACATTTATATGTCATAGACCGAAGGATATGTTGTTGCAGGTAAGGAAGAATATGTATGCAAATTAAAGAAATCATTGTATGGGCTCAAACAATCGCCTAGACAATGGTATAAAAGATTTGATATATTCATGAAGGAACAAGGATTCACACATAGTCTTTATGACAGTTGTGTGTATACAAAGAAGCTACAAGATAGTTCTTTGATTTTTCTACTCCTTTATGTGGACGATATGCTCATTGCTGCGAAGAGCATGGTGGATATTGAGAAGCTAAAATCTCAGTTGAGTAAGGAGTTTAAAATGAAGGAATTAGGAGTTGCTAAGAAAATACTTGGAATGGAAATTCAAAGGGACAGGAAAAAGGGAAGATTGTGTCTTACACAAAGACAATATCTAGAGAAGATTGTACAAAGGTTTGGAGTACAAGATTCAAAGCCTATGAGTTTACCGTTAGGTGGGCATTTGAAGTTGTCCGTGAAGATGAAACCAAGTACTGCAGATGATGAAGAGTACATGTTTCGTGTTCCATATACGATTGCGGTTGGCAGTTTAATGTATGCAATGGTTTGTACTCGACCAGAAATTGCACAGGCAGTTGGTGTTGTTAGTAGGTTTATGGAAAATCCAGGGAAGCAACATTGGCAAGCTGTGAAGGGCATACTAAGATACCTAAAGCAAACAGTGCACGTTGGTTTGGTTTATCAACAGGTTGCTGGTAAAGACCCTCAAGTATGTGGGTATGTAGATGTTGATTATGGAGGAGATATTGATCGTTACAGATCAACAACCGGGTATGTTTTTACTTTGGCTGGCAGTCATATAAGCTGGAGGTCTTGTTTACAATCAGTTGTAGCTCAATCAACAACAGAGGCTGAACTGATAGCTATAAATGAGGCCATAAAAGGAAGCAATTTGGCTTAAAGGATTGGTTAAGGATTTTGGAGTCAAACAAGAATGCATAAGTGTGCATTGTGACAGTCAGAGTGCTATAGCATTGTTGAAGCATAAAGATTTTTACGGAAGGGCAAAGCATATCAATATTCGGTATCATTCTGCGCGAGAGAATATAGAAGGTGGAAAATTTTCAGTACCAAAAATTCACACGGAGGACAATCCTGCAGACATGCTGACGAAGGTGGTACCATTGAGTAAGTTCAAACATCGTTTGAACTTAATCAATACTTTATCAGTGTAGGCACCGTAAGGTGCAAAGTGGTGGAATGATATACGTGAAGTGAAGAACAAAGTAGGTAGATGAAGATTATCAACAAAGGTGGAGATTTGTAATGTTTGTTAATAACCTTCAGTACAAGAACATGGCCTGCAAGATAACCAAAGCTTGGCATTCAAGTATTTCTTAAGTTAGGAAACAGGAAGGAGTCTAGACTTAGGAAATTAATAGAACTTGGTCGGCAAGTATTATTTTTGTCCTGCAAGATCTGTCAAGTATAAATAGGTTGGTTTTCTGTAGAAGTAATACATACAGTTGAGAGTCTTTCTTTAGTCGGAGGTTTACACAACAAGGAGAGTGTTTTATTCTTGCAAGAGTTGTGTGACTAGAGAGAAACATAAGGGGCTAAGGGTTCTTGTAATTTTTCTTCAAATATTTTCATATAGTGAAAAGGTATCATCATCACCAGTGGACGTACGCAATTTGCCGAACCACTATAATTCGTGTGTTCCAGTCTTTGTTTTCGTTTTTCCTTTGTTTGAGTATTTGCTTGATTATTTTTTACTGTGTGCGTTTGATTGTTTGAACTAACTAGACGATTCCGACCTAACATCAGGTACCTCAATTTCTAGGTGCCGATCGCCCAAACACATAACATAGAATTTATCTTTGCAACACCAGATCGATAAAGCATCCTCGAAATCTACCATATCTCGAGCCACCCTTTGTGTTCTCCATTGTTTTTCCCCAGGAAAGCAATATAAAAGTACATGGTCATGCCGTTTATCTTTGCATTCAAAGAGAGTTGTTGGGGTATATATTTAAAAACATAGTTTTGTAATAATATGCCAAAGTTAGAGAGATAGTATGGTGGCATTGTTTTGAGCTCCCACACTATAGGCATGGGTTCAATTCCCACCCCACACAATTTCACTAGGGTATATACTATTTATACTATATATTATATTACATTAGTCCGGGAGCGGGGCCTTGGGGCCTTGGGAGGTCTGCTGATCCAGAAACAATTTTTTTTGCTGTTTTTTACGGCCGTTTTTTTGCTGTTACAAAGAAATTTAATTGGCATTTAATCGAAAATTAATTTTCCATTAATTCCATTGATTCTTTTTGATTATAAAAAAAAAAAAAAAAAAAAAAAACTGGTTTCTGGAAGAGAAAAGATAGAACATTATTTTTATTTCCAACAAGAGTTTTCTGAGCAAGTGTTGTTGAAAGAGTTATTATTGATTCGATTTCTCAGTGCAGAGAAATCGAAAGAGATAAGCTGTTTTATCCCATAGGGTTTCGACAAAAAACTGACTGCTAGCACAATCAAGAGGCAGAGTCGCGAAACACCTTAAAGATAGCGACCTAGTACGCGACTCAGCGGTTTCTTTGTGTAATTTGATTATAGTGCTTTGTTTCCAACAAGAGTTAAAGCCATTGAATTATTATCCGCCATATCTCCACAACAACTAGGAGGCGACGACAAAACACAGTCCACATAAACATATTCCTTCTTGTTCCTCAGCCAAAGTAATATATTAGGCAATTGAATAGTCTCTAATGTTGCAGGATTCCAAAGAAAACAATCACCAAAATTCCAATCTGGTGCATAATCAATATCATCCTCATCACATATAACAATCAACCATCCTTGATGAGATATTTTCTGCTTAAAATCTTTTGAACTCAATTCTGGTATACATCTTCTAAGAGTTTTGTTATTGGGTTCACAAATATTATATAAGGCTTGGTTTTTCCTCGTACCTTTGCCATATGGAATCACAAGCCATGGTGCTGGTTTTGGTTGGGGTGTACTCTTGCGTTCACTTCTTCTCTCAACTGATACAGCAGCTACATCATCACTTGCTTCACCCATGGAAATCGAGAAACAGGTGACAGGAGTGTATGTATTTCAAAGTCTGAAATCGAGAGAGGGAAAATACTACGAAATTGAATCAAAGTCTGTTATAAAACTGGAAACAGCCTGGGTTTCCTTGTTCAGTGATGATTTATATTCCTTTCACTACCCACTTATTTTTGGAATTCAGTTAAGAAAGGCTTAGTTATTTTGTAATTTATGTCAACTGTGGAGGCATGTATGGTTATGGAAAATTTGGTGTGTGCCTACAGTTATATACCCCGTATAACTAGTTAATTTTGATTTTCTACCCTTTGTAAAAAAAAATCAGCCAATCTCATAAGAAAATTGGAACAAAATATTGTTTGGGCAAAATTGATGACATTTGTTTTAATTTTCTTTCTCTAATCACTTGGAATTAAGCTGAGCATTATTTAAGCAGACCACAGTTGTCCGCGAGTGTTTGGATTTTTTCTTGAAAGAGCATGCATTGTTATCCTGGTTGGATTAGGGTTAGGGCTGCACAAGACCCGCCCACGATACCCATACCCACCCGTACCCGCTAAGTCCGTGGGTTTTTAATCCATACCCGCCCGTTGTGGGTGCGGGGTTGGTTATGAAAAAAAAAACCGCTGTCTGTGGGTGCGAGGTTGGTTTAAGCTAATACCCGTTCATACCCGCCCAAAAAACCCGCAGATTATATACCATTAGATAAAACTAATCCTAATCGTCCATTATGAAACCCTAATACTAGTAGATAGGATAACTGATAACCCTCATTCACTTTCTACACTCTTCTTTCTGTTCGGCCTCTCCTCTTCTTCCTCCTCAGTTATTCTTCTTCACCTACGAACGACAATTACCAGAAATCTTCACCAGAAATCGACAACAACAACTTCGAATCTTCACCAGAAATCGACAACAATCGAAAAATCAACAGATTCAACACTTAATCTTCATCTGTGAACTTCCTAGATATGAATATTTTGGGGGTTTTGGTTTTTTTTTCTCACTTAATCAAGGAGAATAGAAGTTACTCTAAATACTTGAATATAAAGCGGGTTTAAACCCGTTTAAACCCATACCCGCCCAACCCGTAGCGGGCGGGTAACAAAACCCGCCCGCTGTTTGTGGGTGCGGGGTTGGTTATGAAAAAAAAACCCGCAGTATGTGGGTGCGAGGTTGGTTTTAGCTTATACCCGCCCATACCCGTCCATGTGCAGCCCTAATTAGGGTATACCCGAATTTAAATGGACTTTTTTAAGGGCTAAGAGGGTGTTCTAATGGATTGAGTTACAAAATTATCCTTATCCATTATAATTAACATTACCCATAATCATTTTATCAACTCATTTTCATTTCATCTTCTCCTCTTCCCTCTTCTCCTCTGCCATATCGACCACCCCCACCACACCTCCATCGAAAACTCGTCGATTCGAAAATTTCATCGTTGATTAATCTTCAAACATGAAACCATGTGTGAAACAAAATCATAGAAGACCTAGTATTGAAGACTCTGGCATTGGAAAATCAGTTCAATGCAGATGGAATAAAAAATTAGTGGGTGAAAAAGAAATCACTTAAACTGTTGAAACCGAAGAAATGACGTGATTGAGAAACTAAGTGACTACTTAATTAAACTCACTCCAGTACTTCAATTTTTTGTTTGCATGTCAAATTAGGTCAGAAAATTAGAATTTCTGAATTTGCAGTTACGATGACCTTGCCGACTTTTCATATTTAGGAGTAGTAGTTGTTTTCTTAGGTTGAATATCATGCCGACTTTTCATATCTGGAAGAGCCATTTATAGGGTCGTCGCGATATTCAACCTTAAAACCTTTCCTTAGTTGTATTAGTCGTTCGTTCTTGAAATTTCTAACCTGCCGACTAATGCTGTGAAAATCCTTGTGTTTCCTGAGTCCCATTTGGTTATTAGTCGGCATGTTATTTGAATACATCCATGTCGATTATTTATTAGTCGACACTATATAGATTATAGACTCTGCCGACTAATTTCTGACCAAAACCAAGTTTCTCTGTATACCTTTTTGTTATCCGTCGTTACTGTTGTATTTTTGCTGAGGTGACGACTAGGGTTTAGTCTGCACCTGATATTATTGTCGTCCCTGACGACTAAACCTATTTGTTACTTAGTCGTTTCCTTGTTCAAATATTAACTTCAAAAATATTTTCATTGTTCTTGTTTAGGATGCAAAAGGTCAAGCAAGGAAAGAAAAATGTTACTCCTCCTTCAAGACATCCTTGCATAGGTGACAAACTCTTGACTGCAACACATCAAGGAGAACATGTGGTTCCGGGAACACTAGCTTAGGATCCGTGAACGGGAAGAGACTCATCCACCTGAACCAAGTGATTCTGATGAAACTCCAGATGAAGACCAATCAATTCCATCTAGTAGAGGAGGTAATGATGATGATGATAATGATGATCAAGAAAATCCACCTACTAGAGGTGGTAATGATGATGATGATCAAAGTGTCCCACCTGCTGGAGGAGGTAATGATGGTGGTGATAACAATGATGATGTGTGATAACCATGATGATGGACAAGGTGAAATTGCTGAAGATGAAGAAGATGGATAAAAAGAAGGTAATTTTCAAGAAACAAGGGTTGTTCAAGAACCACAGGTACCACAACAACCACAAGCTGCAACGACAAAAAAAAGGTTATCAATAAACCTATTGATTCTCACATGCCTCCTCCTCACTTGAAGAAGCAACAAAAAATGGTGAGCCCCTCCTAGGATTGCCTAAAGATGGTGGACATGTTATTTTTGGATACAAACACTCATGGGCGTATGAAGTACATTCTACTATTGTAAGTAATCTCAATTTGTTCTTATATAAGTGTATATATCTTAAATTTGCTTAAAGTGTTTGTATTTATTTTGTAATTGTATGTTTTGGTTTATGTTATTTTAGGATCATAAGAATTTCATTCATCTTTTGAGGCACCAAGCTTCAAATACTATGATGAAAAAATGGCCACTTGACAAGGAATCTGACGTCGTGAAAGAGATTGTCAGGAACTCCGGGTTGTGGCCTGCAGTGAAGAATTCAGTTGTTGAGTTTGACAAAGTTACCATATCATGCATCTGTGAGAGGTTCTAAGGGTATACGGATATAGTGTTATTCCCATTCGGTGAGATAGCGATAACTCCTGATGACTTCCATCAAATTCTAGGCATCGAGGTTGATGGAAAAGCTACCAAAGATGGATACTATGAGGAAATTTCTTGGAAGGATATCTTCAAATTGACTAAGCTCTTGTTAGGTTTGGATGAGAAGCAGTCAGAGTCTATGTTTGTGATCAGGGATGGTTATAAAAGCAAGTAGTTAAGTCTGAAGCAGTTGAGGGACACATACTCTGGGACCCAGAAAATCTTTGATAAGGAAGGAAGTGTGGACTTGGTGAGAATTAATGTTACTGCGTCAACTTATTTGCTATATATCCTGGCCAACTGTATCTTCCCAGACAGTTCCAGAAACTTGGTCGACGCCAAGTATCTTCAATTATTGCATCCCCTTGATAAGATGCATAGAGGTATTCATGGGGTACTTCAGTGGTTGGCTTTTTGAATGCAGAGTTGACAAAAGATTCAAGGGATCTAGTCAAGCAAGTTAACATGAATCTAAGTCTCTTCCAGGTAATTCAATTTTCCAAACCATTAATTTATATTATCAAAATGCTTGTAAGATGAGATTCTTACTATACCTTGTGTTTACATAGACCTGGATATACGAGCATTTCCCATTCTTGGTGAAATCCAATCTCAGCATCAAAGTCAATGTTGATCTTACGAAACACAAGACAAGATTTCGCAAGTACACTTTTACTGGTTGTCAGAAGAAGGATATGCCAGGGAAACTTATCAACATGCGAGCTGCCTTCGACAAAATAACTGCGGATGAGGTAATCTTCAATATGTATCGAGACGATAGAAAAGATAGAATAATCATTAGGAGAAATTGTGCTGCATTTTACTACGGTCCATTGTTTTACCCCCAGGGATTTTCAATATACGATCCATATCGGGTAATGCGAGATATTGGTTACGTCCAAGAAGAACCCCATCCCGGTGATGAAGCATTCTCTAAAGTGGTAAGAGAGGAGTGAAGCACGTCCCAAAAGACTATTAACATCGTTTATGCTCCACCATATAGATTTCTTATTGAGATGAAAGACATGATCATAGAGTTGATTTGAGTATTTTGGAAGAGGTGACCGAAGTCAGGAAGCTCATGAGAATTAGATGTCGTTGTACTCCGGTTTTGCTCGTCCTACTGTGATTAGGGAATAAATTCTTGTACAACCAGTGTAATAAGAAGAACACCGCGAAATGAAAAGACGAGGGTACCCAAATATACCTCAATCTAAAACTTTTCCACCTATAAGTCCTTTCTCAGAAAGTGATTGTGTATGGACTGAGTCGAGACAATACAACTAATCGGTTCACAATTCGTTTGATCGTCTATGGATATAAGATCGAGACACTACGACAACAAGATAACTTGTGTGATTGACTATGGATTCAAGATCGAGACAATACAACAACGAAGTATGATTACTTGATATTAGGTTCGGACTTAACAAAACATTATATGATCGCTATCAAGTAATTAGGAATTAACGTTTGTGTATTTTACTTCTAATTATAATAAAAACAATTATAATTGCAGAAATAAAAAAGTAAAAGACACAGAAAGATTTTGTTAACGAGGAAACCGCAAATGCAGAAAAACCCGGGACCTTGTCCAGAATTGAATACTCTCATAATTAAGTCGTTATACTCTCAAAATATAAACCTAGTTCCCTCAATATCCCTGCGCCTCCAACTTGCAATAAGTCACTCACTTGGAACAATTTCTTTGGTTCGTATTCCAAACAGTAAAGGAACAACAAATCTGTTCGGTAACAACTCTTTTCAAACAAGTGATATGAGTTTGACAAAAGGCTATTCCTTTTATTCCAATAAACTCTTTTGTCGGGTTCTTAGATCAATCTATTCAGCAACTACCAAAGTAATTGTTTAGCCTATGCAATCAATAATAGGATCTGATCAAGATACTAAATACTTATGCCGATCTTCTCAACTAATCAATCCAATCTATCAAAAGATAAACCGATTATAGTTGGATCCCCAGCCGATCAAGTTTTGTGCACACCAAAGATTATGACCTCAAATAAGAAATCTTCTTTGTCTTCAAATCTTCTTAGATCTTCAATAAATACCTGCACACAAACAAGTTGAATCTCTTGTGATCAATCACACACATAATGGAGTCTGTTAACGATGTATTATCACAAGATGTCTTTAGATCTACAAACAGTCTAAAGATCCCCGTTGATACTTCGATCTAGTTTGAGTGAATCTTATATCTCAAGAGAAGATTCTCAAGCATAAACAAACTAGGTGCAATCAAAGTTCAACAACCGTTAGTCAATCAAATCAATCGAAAACTAATAATAAACTGCAATTATCTAGTTTCCCACCAACGATACTCGTAGAGCTTCTCAATCCCAAAGAAGTCTTTAAAACGAGCGGTCGTAAGAAATTTCGCCTAATTAGGGTACTTCCCTCTCCGAATAGACGGCTCCACCAGTAACAACACAACTAGGTAGTTTTGCAGTCTCTGAGGATTAATTTGCTCGAAATGCAAACTTCAATATTTAAGTTTGGACACCAAGGAATTTCCAAAACCGAATATTCTCAAAGATATGCAATAAACCAAAAACGGTTTTCATAATTCCTGGAAATGCTCTGTCCAAATATTGACCGAAATCTTAGTAGAAAATCTCCAATTAGTAAATGCACATTACAAATTTTTATTTTCTAAAGATATGCATTTAATTGCTGGAAATTAAAAGCATATAAAACTAAAAACCTTAATTAAAAGATTATCAATTTATTTCGATCCGGGTTTCTCCTTTAGTTATTTAGGAATATCTTTGAACAATAATAGATAAGAATTACTGCACGTGTTCAAAGTATGTCGACATCTTTATATGTAAATTCTTTTTTATATTTACAATCTTGGAACCAATTTGCCACACTTCCAAACGAGTTTAGAATTGGTTCATCTGATTTCCAAGAACTATGTGATTGATCAAAAACATTCAATCACCAATCATGGGTTTAATGGTTCTACCAAACAAGGTTCAGTTCTACCTCCAAGTGGCTACTAGGTCGGTCACAATAGTTTCCAAAAATTTGTTAACTAAGTACCAGGATCGGTTACCGATTATTTATGGTACTTACTTGTGATCGGTTGCACAAGTTATAGGATCGATTACACCAATTACTAAGACTTGTTAACCTACTACAAGGATCGATTACACATATTGTGATTAGTCCAACCAACTTCTAGGATCGGTTACCCAATGACTAGGAATGGTCACACCAATTACAAATATCGATCATATCATCTCAGGTGATTACTTAAGATTGGTTTCACTAATAAAAGTCATACTGATACATAAGTCAGGAATTGTGAATAGTTTTACCAAGATAAATAAACAAGTTATGAGAGGTTATACTAAACACACATATTGGTAATCCAAATATTTGCAATGAATAACAATACCAATAAGCCTAGCGATTTCCCTTTCGATTCATTAAACAAGTTTATGAATTGTACTTCCTTTAAACGAATGTATACATTGTTTCCTAGGACGAAATCTTCACCCATACCCATACATATAATCACAATAGCATTCATATGATTATGTCGATGTCTTATATACGAAATTCAAAAGATGGGCGTTATACTTCGTATTATAATTCTTTAATACTACGTCTAACTAGAGTATAATCATTCACAGCTTCACAGTTATGTTTTCAATGGAGCAAGACTTGAAAGATACATTAGGAATGAAACAGATCAAGTCAAAATATTACTAACCTCAAGAGGAAGGATGATGTCGTCGTTGTAGCTCTTTATTTCTTCACATTCTTCAAGTCTTCAAGTAATACTTGTATGTCTCATATCCTAATAACTTTCTAGCTAACCTATACGAAGTTGACTCTAGTAAATAATCAAGCGGCTCTTTAAATGAGTTTTGGTTCACTAAAATATGATAACCAAACTTGACATACCAACGCTTGGTAGGTTCAACCGAGCTATGCTCTAACAATGATCCAACAACAAGTCTTAAGAACCCTGTACGTATTTTAGAGTTGCTCTTATTACTTTAAGATTAAATTATCGAATCAGTTTATTAATTATTAATTATTTAATTGAAAATAGAAGGACCACTTAAACACCCTTATGAAGATGATGTGTTGCACGAGAGATGGAGGAGAGCTTTTGTCGGTTGAAGAGCAAACTAAGCACATTTACTATTCTAAGAATTTTGACTACGAAAATGCCACTGAAATGTTCCAACGAGCTAATGCTGAACTAAAGAGGCCTCGTAACCGTGTAATTGGTATCCAAAGAAGCAAAAATGCTAAACGGAGTCGTGGTGATGTTCGTGGAAGTGAATGAATAAATTTCTAGTTTGTTTCTTTATGTGTTAGACAATATGTTAAGGTTGGTTGGATAATTGTTTCTTTAAGGTTGTTTGGACATATGTTTTTCTATTTTGGATAAATTTTGGATTCCTAGTTGTTGAATGAATGGTTTGTTTAGATATGTTAAGTTTCAATAATTCAGCCGACAGGGTGTTGAATGAATGGTTTGTTTAGTTACGGTGACGATTAAACTAGAGTCAGTAAGGTTGTAAACTGGCAGACTGCCGACCCTGACAGCAGAAATGATGCAGTTATCGGGGTCATCAGGTTAAGAACATTACGACCTAACCGACTATATTTTAGTCGTCATTATTGTAAACCACTACCATGCCGACTAATGGTAGATGAAACTGACCAAAGTTTAAACCCAAAACCCATATGTTATGCTAAACATAACATATGTAAACATGAATAGATATCAACATATTGTGACTTTTCACACATGAGTTTTAATCTTATCACCTTATGATCCTTTGGTAAAGCCTACCAACAAGGGCTAGAACTTAATCCCGCTAAATCAAAAAGCCACATAATCATAAGGGCTACCACAATATGAGATCGAAGAAAAGGTTAATAAAAACCGAAACTAACATCTCATAAACCGAAAGCAGTAGAATAAAATATAATCATTCACACAGGCTACGAAATCGGAACTATCAAATAATGAAACAAGGATTATAAAATAATATTTTATTCATTCATAAATAATTGATAGTTTTATACGAATAGACCTTATACAAAATATCGAAATAAATCAACAATTTGAATAGTCTATTCCTAAATAGAAAAGATTTGAAGATCAAATCTCTTCATGATGTTGAGATCTTCTTCGCTTAATATGAATAATTCTTCGATTTCATTGAAGATATCCTTGACCAAAGAATAATTCCTCAACCCTGAACAAATTAGGTTCTCCTCATTTAATCTTTTTAGAAGAATTTCTTGTTGTTTGACAAGATCAGCTTGAACAAGTAGAGATTTCTGAATAAAACGCTTCAACATCATGACCTCTAATTTTGTTTCTGCACAGGTACGTGCCACTTTGTGTAACTCTTTTTCATAATCGGTCATGGAAATGATGGATCAATATTTTTGCAAGAGGTGACTTCGTTTCCATCTACACCATTGGAGTTGAAGTATACATAAGGATCAAAGGTCATTATTTCAGCATACCTTTCGGAAACCCTTGAGAGTTTTGCATGGTAATATGTATTGTACATAATTCTTGTTCTTAGAGGAATATACAAGATTTCTCCTTAAGAGATACAATATATTACTGAATCTATAAATAACAATAGTTTCTAAAAACTTGGTCACTGATTATGGAAGTCAAAAATATACTCTTTTAATATAAAGGAACCGAATTTTTCTTTGTATTTAGAGTTTTAAGAGAGTGCCTTTGTGAATATCTTTCATATATCTCACAAGTTTTTTACTATTATGCTATATAAACCAAACTCATCAAACAAAAGTTTGAGCACTTTTGTGTCAGTGTACATAATCAAGATACTAAGTATCTAGGTGACACGGACTATTCTCTTCAATAGTTATGGAGAATTTTCCTTTGTTTGTTCTCTTGGAGACTTTAATTCTCTTGTAGGATGAACCAAACTTATCATAGAAAAGACTACCATCAAGATATGTAGGAAATACCTTATGTAGTGATGGACTGGACACTACACCAAATTTATGGATTAGAAACAAGTCTAAACCGTTAAGAATCGGGGTTGTAACGACTTTTACCAGTTATAAAAGTGGTACAAATTTTTCGTAACAGAAATGTAGCCATTACGAATTTCGGGTTGTAACGGCGTTCACGATAGAGTTAAGACGTTACGAATTTCCATGTAGTAACAGACCGAAGCCGTTACGAATTTTTTGTAACAATCTGGTCGTAACAGACAAGAGCCGTTACTACGTGGTACATTAGTAACAAGCCAAAGTCGTTACTACGTTTCAGGTTGAAACAAGTTCAATCCCTTCTGAGGATTTTTACGTGAACTCTTTAATCTGGGAAAACTAGAGTTATATATGAGTTTTGTCGAAAAAGGTCTCTTGTTACAACTTTGATTATAAGTTGTTCTTTTAGAGCTTGAACAAATTGATTGTTGACAATCTCTTAAAACATGACCTTTAATTATAGAATACAAACATCGTTCGTAATGATGTTTATGATGTTATGGAATACTCTGATGTGAGTAGTTCATCTTAGAATCACCTGAGAGTATAGAAGCTTCTTTAGAAGATGAAAAATCTCTTTCGAGAGCCTTAAATCTTAAGCTTTTTCCTTTTTGAGGAATAAGTTAAATCAGACCTTTTGGAATTTATCCAGATAGGGTATTACCGGTTGATTTTTTGACATCAAAGTTTGATTTTCATCTTTTAGCATTTTGACAAGTTCGGAAAATGTCTTAATCTCAGAATCATATGAGATTTTTAATGCATTGTATCTTTGTAAATATGATATTCTTATGAGCTCAGTCCCCTTTTCTTAATCAATGCTTTTACTAAGTTTCTCTTCTAAAAAATTGAATCTTCAAGGAAGGTGTATTCTTGAGAGAGACTACTTCTGCTTGCAAGGTGGTGAGATCAAGAACAAGTTGCTCATTTTCAGCTTGCATGCTGCACATGTCTTCTAGAAGCTTTCATTCACTTTCTTGTGCAAGAGTAAGTTCAGTTGCACATGAGAGAAATTGTTAGCTCAGTTCTTTTAGTTGTGGTGTTTCTATGTTCATGTAATCAATGTATTCTCTGTCATCATGAAGATATTTTCAGAGTCTGAATCATTGATTGTGAATACATGGCTTAACTTAACCTCTTCTTGAGAATTTTCAGACATATTTTCAGAAGAGCAAGTAGAACTTGAGGACGAAGCTCCTTTTAAACACTTGCTAAAATTAAATTCATAGATTGATTTGGAAAAATCTTGTGATACCTTAACTGATTCCATTATAAGTTTTACTTTACCTCTTTGTATACTTATATCGTATAGATTGGATCACACCAAACACATATTGTTAGATCTTTTCATTTTTTTCTGCTCATATACCAATTGAAAAGACGAGGGCACTCAAATACACCACAATCTTTTAAATATCAACCTATAAGTCTGATATCTTAAGTGATCGTCTGTGGATAGAGTCGAAACAATAAAACTTAAGTCCTATATATATATATACCTTGTGTGATTTTCTATGGACGAGGTCGAGACAATACGACAACAAGATAATTACTTGATAATATTTAAGGTAATAAAACCGATTGACTGTTAGGATCAATGTCAAGTAATTCGGATTAACGTATGAGTGTAATTTACTTTATTATAGTAAGACAATTATAATGCGGAAGTAAAGTAAATGACACGACAAGATTTTGTTAACGAGAAAACCGCAAATGCAGAAAAACCCCGGGACCTAGTCCAGTTTTGGATACTCCCACAATTAATCCGCTACACAAAATCTAATACCAACTTCGTAAAGTTGAGACCAAGTAGACTACCCCTAGATACTTAGTTTCCTCAGTATCCATGCGCCTTCGACTTATAAAGTCATGCACGTGAATAGCTACTCATTTGGATCATATTAAACAGCAAAGGAATGAATCTGTTTGGTAACCACTCTAATCAATCTTTGGTAAAAGATATGTATGATTTGTTGACAAAGACTCTTTCGTTTAAACTAATAAACTCCTTTGTCTGGTTAGATCAATCTAAAACTTGATAACCGGAATAACCAATTTATAGATTCACAATCAATCAATATATAACTCAAATAGTGACTACATAGCGATGCTGATCTTACACAACTAGACAATCAAGTTTATCAAAGAAAAACACGATATATTTGGATCCCAGCAATCAAGGTTTGTGCACTATATTCACAAGATACGAAAACTAATAAGAAAATCTTTTTCGCCTTCAAATCTTCGATTTCCTTCAATAACCTGCACAATACAACTTGAATCCTCTTGTGATCTATCACACATAGAACGGAGACTGTTAACAATGGATTATCACAAAATGTCTTTATATCCGCAAATGGTTCTAAAGATCCCGTCGATACTTTGATCTAGTTTGAGTGGCCCTTATGTCACAAGAGAAGGCTCTCAAGAATAATCAAACTAGGTGCAATCAAAGTTTCAACAACCGTTAGTCAGTCAATTCAATAATAGAAAACTAAAATAACAATGTAATTATCTAGTTTCCCACCAACGGTACTCGTAGAGCTTCTTGATCCCACAAAAGTCTTTAAACGAGCGGTTGTAAGAGATTTCACCTAATTAGGGTACTTTCCTCTCCGGATAGACGACTCCACCAGAAATAACAAGAATGAAGTTCGCATGGCTCTTAGGATAGTTTGCAAGAAATGTAATGACCCGTCCATACACCGATATTGTCCCCACCTTGCCACCACGGTTATCCGGTAGTGTTGGGTTTTCAACGGGTGTCTCTGCGGTAATCCGACAACAACTTCCCGGGAGGTCACCCATCTTGGATTGCTCCCACCCGAGCATGCTTAACTGCAGAGTTTTCTTCCTACTCTAGAGCCAATTGTGCTGAAAATGTCTCGGTGTTAGGAAATGAAAAACCATTACTTTTATTCCAACCGGCCAACCACTGCCAAATATCGGGGTATTACAAGAAATGCAAACTCAAGTATTTATAATCCAATGTTGTTTGGACAATAAGGAAATTCCAAAACCGAAAATATTCTCAAGATATGCATTAAAGTACCTGATTTCGGTTTTCCTATTTCCAATTAATACCAAACCATTTTTCCGAAATCTCTCTTAGAAAACTTCTATTATTAGTGTAACAAATTAACTAATAATATTTTCCAGAAGATATGCTTTAATTGCTGGTAATTAAAACATATATTATGTAAATCATAATTAAATGTTTTTCAATATTTTTGTATGGGATCACCTTGAGCATCAGGTAATATCTTTGAACAATTAATGATAAGAGTTATGTACATGTTCAAGTAATGTCGACATCTAAAAGTCTCTCCCAGCAAACCCTAATTCCAAGATCACACAAAACATAAAGAGATATGTGAATGTAGGAAATTCGGTTTTACTCCTTGGGATCGGTTATACCATGATTCATAATTTAGTTGTGACCGATTATACCATGCTTCCAAAAATAGATTGTGACCGGTTACACCATGCTCCCAAAGGTAGCTTGTGATCGGTTACACCTTACTTCCCAGGTTAGCTTGTGAATGGTTACATTTTTCTTCCCAGGTTAGCTTGTGACCGATTAAAACTAACTTCTCCCAATGTAGCTTGTGACCGGTTATACCTTGCTTCACAAAGTATCTTGTAACTGATTCAACATGCTACATATTATAGGCTATGACCGGTTATACCTCAATTATCAACATAAGTTAAGATAGGTTTTACCTTGTCATCTTGTATTGGTCATCCAAAATATATTCAATAAAGAACCATACCAATCATGATTTTCCTTTTGATTATGAACCAAGTTCATACATCTATCCCTTAAACTAAAGTATTGATACATAGTTTTCTAGGATGAAATCACACCTATATCTTACACATAATCAAGTAACTAAATACAAATATTATGTTGATGTAGTATTTAAGAAGTTCCAAAAGATAAGCGTTTATACTTCGTAATTCAATAAATTCCTTGACTTTTTGATCATAATGATATGACCAAGTCTAATCACTAGAATATTATATATATATACAGCTTCGCATGTTATGTTTTCAATATAGTACGACTTGAAAGATACGTTAGGAATGGAAACAATTCAAGTCGTTATTACTAACCTCAAGTGGAAGGATGATGTCTTCGTTGCAGTCATTACTTCTTTTCATTCTTCAAGTCTTTGGAGTAATACTTTTACGTCTCAACATTCTTAGACTTTCTAGTCTCACCTAAACGAAGTTGACTCTAGTATTTAATCTAGCGACTCTAGAGGAGTTGTGATACTAAAATATGACAACCAAACTTGACATACCAACGCTTGGTGGGTTCAACCAAGCTATGATCTAACAAACATTAATATCTTTTTGTGAACCCGGAAGACCAAAAAAAGTGTGTCATGTCCAACAATCATAAGAACCATCAGCTTCATGGGTAACAATTAGTTTCGGGTAATGACCCTTTTATTGACCATCCCAATAAACAGGGCATCACTTCCATACCTAATACATGAAGCCAAGACTACCCAGCATCCCTGGGAATCCCCTTTCCAGATTTTCCCTCAATATTTGTCTAATATCTTCCTCGATTGATTTTCGTAAATACGTTGGACCAAAATGATTAATTATTACTACTTCGCAAAAAAATGAAAGATAAGTGAATCAATTTTTTTCCCATGCGAAGGTACTTATTGTTCGCATCCGTTGGTTCTCCATAACCTAGAATCCTTAGAGATGAAGTAACTTTGTGTTCAGGATTATGACCTCTCATATTTAGTGCATCAAACGGATAATTAAATTGAGGTTCTATCTCATGTCACCAGGTGTCGAGGCATGCAGAATCAACGTTGGAAATCTTAATCAGAGTACACATAATTGTGTGCTTCATCTTCTGGTGGTAAAATTCCTTCCCTCGAATATCTTCTTGAAAATACTTCTTTTGGCTATGGAACTCTTGGTATATGGACCGAATGTACGAGCATCATAGTGCCGATTAGTTGTTTATCTTCAGCTTCCTCATCTTCAAGTTGTTGCAACCTCCGTTGATGAATTTCTTGCTGTAATATAAACCGATTCATAATAACATTTCTCTCTTCAATGGATATCACCATTGATGATTATGAAATTTAATATTAAGAATCAGATAAAGAAATTGGTAAAATATATATGTAGAAATAGGTGTAAGTAATTTGAATAAGTATAAAGCGTATACATAAGAACCCGCAAGGGAAAATAATTGTTACAAAATAGACGTTGACCGTTATGCATAATAATACCAGCAATATTGAAAGGATCGCGCGATGAAGACTATGACGCTAACGATATTCATAATATCACCAGTTTTGTTGATAATAACTGTCGGTAGCAACTCAATCACTTTGTTGTTTTCCCATGCCACCTGGTATGTCAAACAAGATTTTAACCTTGTGCATATGAATAGGCCTAATCTTGCTAGAACAACTGAGTACCACTCGCAAGATTATACTCAGGTATCTCAGCTCATATATCTCTATTCAAAAGAAGGGGATGTGGATTCTCTTATCGAATTATTTATCCTGAATAAATAGTGCAAATTCACCGCATTCACATTCACTACTCTGAGGATGATTGTATTAGGTGGTCACTTACCAAGTCTGGTATGTTCTCGACTAAATATGTTTACAAAGTTTTGTTAACTAATCAATGTGTGGCTACTGTACATTAGCAAAAACAATGTTTCAGGTTATGGCATATGGACATATTACCAAAACTCAGATTGTTTATTTGGAAGTTCCTTCAGATATATTACCTTTAAAAGATTATCTATTTAAAATTAGAATTGTTGGTAATGAATGTTGTCCACTTTGCTGTAGACATCCTGAATCCATTGATCACCTATTTTTTCATTGCGACTTTGCTAGAGTCGTTTGATTTCATTTAAATCCTCAAGTGTTTGCTATTATACAACAATTTGCTTCTTTAAGGGACTGGAATATGCTGTGGTTTGTGCTAATATTACTTCCGATCTTCATAAAACTTTTAATGTTTACATTGCTATTCTGCGTAAAATTTGGAAAGTACGTTGCATTTCCAGTATGGAAAACAATAACGAATGCCCTGTTGAAACTATCCATAAAATTCAAGTTCTGCTAAAGTCTCTGACTCAAACACGGAACTTTTATCTTAGCCAGTCTTTAGAAAAATTACTTTGATGCTGCTACTATATCAAATAAGTATCAATTCTATTGCTCTGATATAAATCAACATCCTAATACTTGTTTAATGTTCATGGATTCTTCCTTGTGGAAAATTTCACTTGCTGCGGGTTGCGGGATCGTCTTCTATCGATCCAATGGTCGATTTGCAGTAGACAAATGCTGTCCAACAATATAAGATTTGGTTACCGAAGAAGAGGCTCAAGCCCTTTCGAAATCTACTGAATGGGCTAGTGATGTGTGTGTTCAAAAAATTATCTTCATTTCTGACAATCTTTCACTGGTCAATGCTCTAAATGGTGATGTTACCAATATCCTTTGGACAATCTTGTCTTATGTTCAAGACTGTAAAAACATAGTTTATATGTTAGGTAGTTCTTTATGTAAATATGGTCCGTGTAAGCTGAACGGGGCAGCAGACAGTTTAGCTAGGTTAGCAAGGAAATTCTATGTATCTAGTATTTGGGATAACAAACCCTTGTATGTGTTGTATGGTTGAACCTCTGTACTTTACCGATAAAAAAAAATAGGTCTGATTAACCTTTGTATCTTTATTTTTTTGGGTTTTAGTAAAGCTTTTTCTCTTCCTTCAAAAAAAAAACAAACAAACAAACCAAAACAATATTTAGAGGATTTGAATGTCAATTACAATAAGTTGGTGGGTATCCTGGCAACAAGCTGGGCATCAACACCCTTTTGGATAGATAAACCTATTTTATAAAAAAGAGTACCACCTATCTTATAATTAGCGTCATGGTTCGTGATACAGTTCTTTTACCTCTTCAAGAAAATGATAGTTTCTTCACCCAATTCGCCCAAAGTCGAGAAAGGAAAAACACCAAAGCCATAACCATGAAAGGAGCACTTGTCTAGGTATTTATTGCGTTTACGCTTAATAGATCTAGATATGGCATGACCACGTAGTACGAACTCCCCCGACAGTGAATGGTGAAACACCAATAACATCAAAACACACATCCTGACCGTTTACCCAACAATGAACAAGAATATCTGCAGGTCTCAAGAAAGTATCGTTATCCGATAAAAAACCATGAACTACCTCCTTCCTCGCATGTACACCAGCCTTATAACAAATGTCAGCAAATACATCCCTCACAAGGTCGTGGCAGAATTTGAGACCGATATCATTAGCGCAATACAAAGCATGGTCGCCGAAAATATCCATCTTTTTGTTACAACTAGAGCATGTACTATCTTCCCTGAAAAGAGGTATGCCAATCCATATCTTAACATGGACCTAAATTGACGAGGTCCTAGATTTTGATTTAAACCACTAATGGGAATCGCCTTAAGAAAATTCTGAGCATGAGCCACCCTGTTACTTTTCCATAAAACAGAATCTCGACTTTACATAACGAAGTTTGACGAAATATTCTTCTTAACAACATCAAAATATAACACTGCCAGAGAACACATTGGATGGGGGGCAATATTATTGAGGTTGAAGGAAGAAAAAAAAATCCAATACCTCTAGGAAACTATTCAAAGCTTGCTGAAAACACTTGCTAGGCACATCAGTGGAGGACACATTAAGCATGGTCTCTTGTAAACCCCTAGTCTGGAAACAGGATGCGATATAACAATAGTGGCTAGTATCTTCCATGGTGTAAACACCAAAACGCCTTCTTTCATCGGTAAGGTGGCAATACACTGTTGGAGGGGTCCAATGCCTGTGTCATCTCCTGTGACCACGTGTCTCAAAAATTGAAACAAACATTGATCAAAAAGGGATTTAACTTAAAAAGGAGTCTTGTATCCAAGTTATAAGGATCTATTGGAATCATATAAACTCTGTTAATCCAGATATTGATCTGTTGAGAAATATTTCAATACTAGGAATAAACTTACAAACTTGGAAAACAGATGTTTTTGGGAAACCAAACAAGAAAATTAAGCTTTTACTAAAAACAATAGAACACCTAGAAGCTAAAAACACGAGCAGTTATAACACAAGTTTGATCAATAAGAAGCGGATATAATTAGAATCTTTATACGACACACAAGAAGAAATAGCAAGACAACAATCCAGAAACAACACTATTGCACTAGGAGAAAGAAATACTAAGTTTTTTCATGTTACCACTCTAAAAAGAAGAAAACGAAATAATATTGACTGTATCCAAAACGCTCATGATCAAGTTGTTTCTTGTAGAGATGAAATAGAAGAGGTTTTAACAACTTACTTTTCTGAGTTATTCACCGGATCTTCTGCAAAAACTGAATCTCCAATCTTTTCTCATTTAAAACCTTGCATTTCTAGGGAAGAAAATGAAGATCTAACTGAAATACCATCTGCTACTGATATTTGGGAGGTTGTTAGAAAATTAAAACCAAACAAAGCGCCTGGGCCGGATGGGTTCCCGGTTAGTTTCTTTAAGAAAAATTGGGAAAAAGTGGGCACTCAATTAGTTGCTGTAATCCAAGATTTTTTCAAAGATAGAAAACTAAATCCTGATCTTAACAAGACCTTCCTATTCCTTATTCCTAAAGGTAAGAATCCTAAAACACCAGCTGATTTTAGACCAATAGGATTATGTAACACCCCATACAAGGTCATTGCCGAAATAATGGCAAATAGGTTTAAAAACTCACCAGAAAAAATAATCTCACCTCTTCAATCTGCTTTCCTCTCTTCTAGACAAATCTCAGATAACATTATTGTGGCACATGAAGTAGTTCACTCTATGAAGAAAAGTAGAAAAAAGATAGGCAACATAGGATTAAAAATTGATATGTCGAAAGCTTTCGACAGGGTCAATTGGAATTTTTTGATTAAAACTCTAACTGTCTTTGGCTTTTCCAAAGATTGGTGTGAATTAATATTTCAATGCATATCATCTTCCAACATTGTTGTTCTCTTGAATGGAATTCCATGTAAAGAATTGAAACCCTTTAGAGGAATTAGACATGTGGATCCTTTGTCCCCCTATTTATTCATCATGTGTATGGAGGTTTTGTCTCGCTTCCTCTGCCATCTTGAAACTACTAAAAAGTTTCAAGGAATCAAGTTAACACCAAAATCACCACCAATCTCCCACTTATTTTTCGTAGATGACTTGCTCTTATTTACTAAAGCCGACTTAGGTAGCTGTCAGAACTTGCTAGATGCAATCAACATGTTCAGTTTAGCCTCAGGGCAAGTCATAAACCTATCAAAATCAGGTTTGTTCTTCAGTAAAAAAGTGCACAACAAACACCAAGGGATTATCTCAAGACTGCTGAAAATAAGAAAAATCAGTATAAAAAACACTCACTTAGGTGCACCTCTATTCATTGACAAATCTAAGTTAAAAACCGTTGATTTCATAATTGAAAAACTAGAACTAAGAATAAAGACTTGGCTAGGCAAAATTTTGTCACAACCTAGTAAAATGGTGCTAAATAAGTTTATTCTTTCTAGCATGCCCATTTATAGTATGGGATGCTTTGTGCTACCTAAAAAGATTAACAAAAGAATTAATGATATACATAGATATTTGTGGTGGGGGAAACACACTAATTCTAAAGGTATATACATTAAATCCTTTGACTTCCTTTGTAAACCTGTTAATCAAGGAGGACTAGGTTTTAAAGAGGCAAACAAAGTAAACCAAGCAATGATCAGCAGAATTGCTTGGAGGCTGGTGAGTCATCCTGATGACTTATGGGCTAAAATTCTAAAAGGTAATTATACTTCAAAAAAACGGGTGTTCTCCTAGCCAAGAAGAAATCACAAGCCTCTTGGATCTGGAAATGCATTCTTCAAGGGATTGAACACATACAACAGCATTTGGGAGGTGGGTGATGGCACCTCTATAAATATTTGGGAGGATAAATGGCTTCCCAACAGAACTGAACCTCTTGTGAATCCCTTTCACAATGACCATTCCAATATAACACTTGTTTCACAGTTAATTGACTGTGAAACTAAGAAGTGGAATACTACTCTGCTACTTTCTTTGTTCGACATTACTGTAGTCAATGAAATCAGTAACATAAAGCTATACACCACAGACAGAGGCATCTTGAAGAAAGACAAACTCAGATGGATGCTCACAACCAATGGGGATTTCACTGTGAAATCATTATACGCTATACTTCACAATCCAACATATTCTACTCCCATCAAAACTAAAAAAATTTGGAAACAACTTTGGAGCATGAATACTTCACAGAGAATAAAACTATTCATCTGGAAGTGCTTACAAGACATGTTACCTACTAAAACTAAACTTGGAATAGCATCAGAGGAAGAAAGGAAGTGTGTTTTCTGCAAGCAAGTGGAAGAAACAACCTTCCACTTATTTTTTGATTGTGAATATGCAACTGCAGTTTGGCGGCTCTACCCAATGCCTTGTCAAGGAGTATTCTCTAATTTTTCTTACATGAATATCTCTTTCATTGATATGTATAACAACTGGATGGCATGAGATAGGAATTCAATTTCCATGGCATTAGCTGCTACCAAATATTGGTTCATTTGGAAAGAACTTTGTATTAGAGTTTTTGAAAACAAAAATAGAACCCTGAATCAGCTGGCTATAGATATTGCAAGACACTATAACTATTGGCATCCTAAACAATTGCTAGGAATACCACAGAGCATCACAAAAACTCATGTCCAAATCTGCTGGACTTTCCCTGCTACAAACTTCTATAAATTAAATTGTGACGCATCATGGTTATCTGCAAACACTAATGCAGGTTTTGGTTTTGTCTTGCGCAATTGGACATGAACTTTCAAAGGTGCAACAATGGGCAGTTGCAGGACAGAATCAGTAGAAGAAGCTGAAGCTGTAGCTCTACTACAGACAACAACATGGGTCGCTACAAACAATCTGACTAATCTGGCCATTAAGGTGACAACCAGAACACCATTAACTATTTGCAAGGAAAACCAAGCTCAATCAAGTGGCAATGTGAGGCAATCCTAGATGAAGTTAAGAAGATAGCTCAAACTCTGTCCTGTTTTGGAGGCTTTCAATATGTAGATCGCAAAGCTAACAAAGTGGCAGTTGTCTTGGCTAAGAAAGGAAGAAAATCTACACAACAATCTACTTTTTTTTTTTTGCTGAAACACCATCTTTTTTATTTCTAACAATAGCTTTAGACATTTTAAAAGTTTATGAAATATGTAATATGAATGCTACTTGTGTACCTTTCCAAGAAATGGAAAATCACACAGATTCAGTCTATAGGCGGACAACTCAACCTGAGTTAGTACCAAATGGGTCTAAATCTGCATATTAGTTTTTCTTTTAATAATATATCTTGGTTATTTTCAAAAAAAATAATCTTATGGGCTAAGCGTAACAAAACTCCACCCACCTTACAACACTTGGGCATTTGCTCCGTACTTCCTTGATCAGAGTGGTCCTTCCACTAAATTAAAAGCATAGGTGAAATCAACCAACAGTACCCCAACATTAACAGTGTCACCTGAATGCAATTGACATACAGAACAAGGGCATTTGCTAATAATTCTGAATACATTTGTCTCTGTCTCTGTTTTTATTTTGAAAATTGAAATGTTCCTCTCTCCATCACACAGTACCCAACATTAGAAACTTTAGATTAAAACAAAAAGAAGAAAGTAGAAGAAGAGAAAAACGGAATCTTTCTTCAGTCTTTTCAAACCCCAAGATTAAGGAAGAACATTTTCAATTTTGGATCCTAGGGTTTGTTTTATTGTTCTTGTTTTTAGCTCCGGATTTCTCTGTTGAAACACCCATTTTTGGATTTTTTAGATTCTTTTTTGTTGCTCATTTTAGTATCAATTCTGCAATGTTCTTGAAATTAATCCATGAATCTTAAAAAAAGATGCAATTTTTTGTTTTTAATTGGGGGTGCAATTTGAGCTTCTTTAATGGAGTTTTCAGTTCCATTTCATCAAAAGCCATGTCAAGTTGAGACTAAGAAACTGTTATTTCTGATAGGGATAATCACAATTGCAGCTTTTGCTGTTCAGATTTTCTCAACTCCATACCAGAATACATTCTTCAATATCCCAGCTGCAAATTCTTCAAAAGTTGGTAATTTTTCGCCTTTGCATGATTCAAAGATAGCTAATTTATCACTGGTTCATGAGGTAGTGGTGACTAAGAATGAAGAGAGTGAAATGGAGGAGCAATTGAAGGATGAAACTGAGGTGGTGGTGGTGGATATAAAGAATGAAGTGGCTGAAATGGGGAAACAAATGGACAATGAAACTGAGGTGGTGGTGGTGGTGAATAATAAGAATGAAGTGACTGAAATGGGGGACCATGCCGCCGCGGCATCGCCGGACGAAAGGGATGGAGTTTTTGAAGAGAAATTTGATTCATTAGCTCCAGTGGCTTCTCCAATTACTAGTCCAAGTAATGCAGGTGCAGCAGAAATTTTGGATGCAAATTTCAGTGCTTCTGATTCTGTTGTACCCGTGGAGACTGACAAATCTGCTGTGGACGAGCAAGTACTTGGAGTGGATGTGAAAGAGGAGAAGCCTATCTTGATTCAAAGTGCTCCGGCTACTTGGAACAGTAATTCAGTTGAGACTAGTGATCGTGTAAAAAAGATGTCTCAGAAAGCGATTAAGTCAATGCTGGATGAAATGGTTCTGCCTACTGATCCTTTAACGAAGATTAGAATGAAGATGCCTCCCAATAAAGTAACATCAATTTCTGAAATGAATGTTTTGTTGCTTAAGAATCGTGCTTGGTTGCGTTCAATGGTATATGTTTTAGTTTCTTGGATTTGTTTGATTTGACCCCATGATTGAGTTTAGTGCCGGAAAATGTTAACATTTGTTGTTTGGCTTGCAGAGACCACGGTGGTCTTCAAAACTAGATCAGGAAATTCTGGCTGCAAAAGCACAGATTGAGAGTGCTCTGATTGTAAAGAAGGATCGGGAGCTTTATGCTCCTGTTTACCGTAATGTGTCGGTGTTCAAAAGGTAAGTCTAATAGTAAAACTGAACTACTACAACTGCTTGTGTACATACTATTAGGCTTAAACCAAAGGCATTTCTTAATGCTTTCATGAATTCAAATGATTTGTTTGCCTTCATAAGTGTACATCTTCGAAAGAATATACGGTTCGTAAGAATCATTCTTATGGTTTTGCTTGCTTGGTAGTCCCTTATTCTGTTATTTAATCGTTGCTGTTGTTCCTCCAGTAACCCTTACATACAAGCAAGCCATTAAAAGTAACAAATTGTCAAATTTAAATCTAGATTCATGTATCGCGTCTACATTTCTCACCCCCGTGGCATTATAATACCCTAAATTCTGATCTAGCTTCTGCTATACTCTGCTGTCCATAATAACATGCTTCTCACATGGACTTCGAAATCAAGATGAAGATTGACTGGAGGCGGAATAAGAATTTTCTCAGCTGTAAATTTTTATGGATGTGTTAATATTTTTTTTCATACACCCACTTTGTTCCAGATCTGTTGTCAGACATCACATGTAGTAGCAATGACTGCAAATATTTAATCCCACAAATGCAGTTGGAAGAATTCTAAATGTTAGATTGCATGTGCAGGAGTTATGAACTGATGGAAGAGATACTAAAACTTTATGTGTACAAGGAAGGTAAAAAGCCCATTTTCCATGACCCAATATTGGAGGGAATCTATGCTTCTGAAGGATGGTTTATGAAACAGATAGAAGGAAATGAGCAATTCACCGTTGAGGACCCCAGAGAAGCTCACCTGTTTTACATACCGTTCAGTTCACAAAGTCTTAGGTACACTTTGTATAAAGCTAATTCACACAGTAAGAAGAACCTGATCAAGTATATGAGTGATTACTTGAACATGATCACTGCAAAATATCCTTTCTGGAACAGAACTGGTGGAGCGGATCATTTCTTTACTGCTTGCCATGACTGGGTATTCTTCTCAAGCTCTTCAACTTTATGATTATAATAAGTAAATATTCAACCTTGTTGAACATTCTATTAGTATGAATTCTCCTCATTGTCAAATGAAATTATGAAAGATTCTAATAACCTGTAATTTTTTAGGCCCCAGCAATTACTAAGAGAATTATGAGTGCATGCCTCAGAGCTCTCTGCAACTCTGATGTCTACGAGGGTTTCGTACTAGGAAAGGATGTTGCTCTCCCAGAAACATTTGTGCTTTCAAAAAGTGATCTTCTCAAAGATAAAGGAGGAAAACCTCCCTCAGAGAGACGAACTTTGGCCTTCTTCGCAGGAAATATGCATGGATATCTACGTCCTATATTACTAAAGTACTGGGAGAACAAAGACCCTGAGATGAAAATCTATGGTAAAATGAGTAAAACACAAAAGAAAGAAATGAACTACATCCAGCACATGAAGACAAGCAAGTTCTGCATCTCTGCTAAAGGGTATGAGGGGAATAGTCCTAGAGTTGTCGAAGCCATCTTCTTCGAGTGTGTTCCAGTGATCATATCAGATAATTTTGTTCCTCCTTTCTTTGAGGTTCTTAATTGGGAGGCCTTTGCAGTTTTTGTCGCAGAGAGAGATATTCCCAACTTGAAGGAGATACTCGCTTCGATACCTGATGAGAAGTATGTAGAGATGCATAAAAGAGTGAAGAAGGTGCAGAAACATTTTCTTTGGCACAGTAAGCCAGTGAAGTACGATGTCTTCCACATGACCCTGCATTCTATCTGGTATAATCGAGTTTTTCAGATTAAAGCCAGGTAACTTAGTAGTTAAAAGAAAGTTATAGTTGTTAAAAAAAAAATAACGTATGAAGCCAACAGAATCAAAAGGAGGAAGGAATTGAAGAATATGCCTGAAACATCTGAGTCCAAGTGCTGCAAAGAATAGGTCTACAAACTGAAAAACAGAGTTCTTTTGACCTGTCAACTACCTTGAAATAGATGGACATCAGTCAATTCCAGAATGCGCTGTGTAAGGTGGAAATTGGTAGAAGTAGCTTTCAACTGAGACACAATTAACTTTTAATCCTTTAGTTTTATCTTCACACTTGTAAATTCAACCTGATAAATTGATAATATTTCGTGATTGCTAGTCAGTCGTCAGAAATCCAACTTCATGTAGGAATCACATTCATGTCTGTAAAATCACATGGTGATTTAAAAAATTGATTAGTTACTTTGTGATCATGTTGTAAGCTTTTATGCAATATTTTTAATAAAACAATTCAGCATTCTGGATTTCTTTTTGAATCTTTGGCCTCACCAGGAATCATAATTGGGATGTATTTTGGAGCCTGGCCATTTGGCCAATCAAATTTATTGCTCACATCATCGTCAGTGTCTTAACTTTAGATTTTGGACCAGTATGTGATTAATCCATTGGGTTTTGAGTGCTCTGAAGAATATTGGCCAATTAAGACTGCATTTAAAGGTAATACCTGTCTACTTCCTAACTTCATTTTGCAGTGTACTGGTTAGTCATTTTTCGTTTTTTGTTTTCTTTACTAAGTTTTTCTTCATCTTGCAGGAAATAGAAGGCAGTAGCAACTATGATCAGAAAATCGTTCGGATTGCTGTTGTGTAGCTCAGGTCCGTTTACTAATAAGACCACTTATTCATAATTTAGTTTAACATTTAATAAAACACTCAAAACAGGGTGCTGGGTAATTTGGTATTACATTATATTCTCTTTGTGTGCTATGTGGTGGAGGCTAAGTTTGTTCAAGTGTCTTTTTCCTTCAAACACTATTGAAGAGTTCTCATTTCAAATTTGGCTACTTAAATATTTGTCATACTTAACAATAAAATTTTGATTGCTTAAAAGTCAACATTGAACAGTTGTGCCACTTTAGTTTATACTCAACAGATTTCACAGGCTTTCTTCTAAATAAAGAAATCTTCTAATTTCGATTCTTTTCAATGTTCTGGACTTTTTTTGAATATTTGAAATGTCTCTGTAATGACACAGTAACCAACTAGCAACAACCACACAAGCTGAAACACATAGCACAAAGATGATTTTTTTCAAGACACCAAATAGGAATAATGGGATACAAAGTCAGACATAATCTGTCATCAAGTTACCAACTTATTCTAATAAAATTTATTCATAAGTTTATAATTGTATAAGTTCTTTATTTTGTTGTAGAGTGCAAACTCAATATCTTAGTGAGTATCGATTTTCAATCCGGTGGATTCTTTTTTCTGTGTTCTTTGTATTCTAGTGTTTCATGTATGTTAATTCTTAAGAAATAAAAAAGATTTTTGTAAACTTTTTGAAGTTTTGTCAAAAATTCTCTGCTGCTCTGCTATTAAAACTTTGAGTATAGCAAATTTGCAGATACTTTTCGAGGTTATGACACTTTGAAGTAAGCTTCTTGGGTTATTTTGATTACCATATATAATTCCGGATATGGAGTTTTCGCTTCCATATCATGGGAAGCCATGGAGAGTTGAGACTAGGAAATTGTTATTTTTTATAGGAATTATCACTTGTGCTGCTTTCTCTGTTCAAATTTTCTTAACCCCGTACGAGAATGTATTTCGTACTTTATTTCTTGTGAATAATGCTCCAGCTGGAGATTCTTCTCTTGATATTTCGATGATGGGTATTTTTACGCCTTTTTATGATTCATCTATGGCCACTCCAAGCGAGAATTGTACTGAGACTATTGATCCTGCTAAGAAGATGCCTCAGAAATCAATAAAAACGATGTTGGCTGAGATGATTCCATCGAGTAATCTCATGAAGAGGACTTGGATGAAGATGCCTCCCAATAGAATAACATCAATATCTGCAATGAGTCGTTTAATGCTTAAGAATCTTGCTTCTTCTCATTCAATGGTATAAGTTTTTGGTCTTTGTTTGTTAGTTTGACCCTGCAAATGATTTAAGAGAATACAAATGTTAACTTTTGTTGTTTGGTTGCAGGGACCAAAATGGTCGTCAGAACAGGATCGTGAAATTCTTGCTGTAAAATCAGAAATTGAGAATGCTCCTGTTATGACGGACGATATAGATCTCTATGCTCCTATTTACCGTAACCTTTCTACATTTAGAAGGTAAGACTTGTTACTTGTTAAGATTACTGAAATACCCGAACTTTGCACAGGACATCCTGTTAAGTTGCTATACTAACCTCATGCTCATGTGTTGATCGTGAAGTACTGTCTTTAAGCGAATAATTAAACATCATCTAGCTTTTCGTAGTTTTCAAAATCTCTAATTGTTAGTACATGTACAGGAGCTATGAGTTGATGGAAGAAACACTTAAAGTTTACATTTACAAGGAAGGCGAAAAACCTTTTTTCCATTACCCAATACTTGAGGGAGTGTACGCATCTGAAGGATGGTTTATGAAACAAATGGAGGAAAACAAAAAATTTGTTGTTCAGGACCCGACAAAAGCTCACCTATTTTACTTACCTTTTAGTTCAGAAAGCATTAGGTACAGTAGTTTGTATGATCGTAAAACACGCAGCAAGGCAAACTTTATCAAGTTACTGAGTGACTACTTGGACACTATCAAGGCAAAATATCCTTTCTGGAACAGAACTGGCGGAACAGATCATTTTTTTACTGCTTGCCATGACTGGGTATGCTTCTAAAGTTCTCTTATGTTTTCCACTCTTTGAAGTTCTAGCATTCTATTGCTATACATTCTTTCTCTTCGTTATTGACTGGAAGATTCTCTAACTGTTTCTATTTTCTTAGGCGCCAATAATGACAAGGCCATTTATGAATCAATGCATCAGAGCTTTCTGCAATTCTGATGTCAATGACGATTTCGTGTTAGGAAAAGATGTGCCTCTTGCTGAAACATTGGTTCTTTCAAAAAGTGATCTTCTCAAAGACATAGGAGGGAAACCTCCTTCAGAGAGACAAACTCTGGCTTTCTTCGCAGGAAATATACACGGATATCTCCGCCCTATCCTACTAAAATTCTGGGAGAATAAAGACCCTGACATGCAAATATATGGTAAGATGAACAGCACTGTCACTGCAAAAATGAATTACATCCAACGTATGAAGTCCAGCAAGTACTGCATTTCTGCCAAAGGGTACGAGGTGGCTAGTCCAAGGGTCGTGGAGGCCATCTTTTTCGAGTGTGTCCCCGTGATTATCTCTGACAACTATGTTCCTCCTTTCTTTGAGGTTTTGGATTGGGAGTCGTTTGCGGTTTTTGTGGCAGAGAAAGATATTCCCAATTTGAAGGAGATACTCCTTTCAATACCAGAGGAGAAGTATATAGAGATGCATAAGAGGGTGAAGAAGGTGCAACAACATTTTCTTTGGCATAATGAACCAGTGAAATACGACATCTTTCACATGACCCTTCATTCTATCTGGTATAATCGAGTTTTTCAGGTTTAACACTCGATGAAAGTATTGTATAGTATTTGAGAGTCTGAGACAGGAGTCGATTCATTCATTCTAGTGAACAGTTATATGAACATAACAGATTGTAAACTTGTAATCAGTAGTTGTTCATGTGTATATCAATAAAGCGGAAAGATTTACATAAACATATTACCTGTCAAATAGAAGGCTAGATTTTTGGTCTCTACCCTGAAGAACGTTGAGGTGAGCAACAAATGATGAAATGCTGCAGGAAACGAGATATTTACTCGGAAGTATAGTTTAAATCTGATTAACATCAGAAAACAATCAACACCTGCTCGCGTAGCTCAGTTGGTTAGAGCGTTGGTCTTATGAGCCGAAGGTCGCGGGTTCGAGCCCCGCCGGGAGCAATTTTTTTGGCGGCCAGGCCAGTCTTTAGGTATCAACTGTATTTGAGTATTTCTCTTCTTTAGAATTGATTTTCTTCAATGTATTCTCGTTTTACTTGTGTTAGATGTTCTTCTGTAGACTGTAAGGTTATTTATATATGTATCACGGTGGTTATCTAGGTCTCCATAAGGTCACGGAATCATGCATTTTATATCCATCTGAGGATTGAATAACCTTATATCTGAGTCTTAGAGATTTTTCGCTATGATATCCAGATTTTGCGTTAAATTACTAGGATATATGTTAACTGTGGTTGATGACCTAATTTATGAAATAATGCCGAGACCTATGTTGTGAAAGGCCAGCTAGGCGCTCGCCTAGATAATAAAACGCCCTAGGCGCAAAACTGTAAACAATTTTTTTTTTTGGCGCCGAGACTCTGCTATTATATGGTAGCCGACACCTCTGCTTGTCGCTTTTTGCCCTTTTGTGAGTAGCGCTATTCTGCAACTACTACTTTTGGTTCCAAGACTTGATTCTAGTGTTGTTTCTGGTCTAGTTAACTGCAAAACATCAGTTTTTTCGGAAGTCTATCGCAACTCCCTCTCATGGTGGTTTGTGTTAAATAGTACCACATCGTCTAGGGCAATCTAGGATCCATGCTTAATAAGCCATGGACAATCCTAATCTTGCAAGTCGGTTTTCGAGGTTAGTTAGGTCCATGGATTTCTAACATGGCATCAGAGCCAGACCCCTCTCAACGCTACCCGTGTGTCCGTGGTTTCCGTACCACTCCGTATCCCCGCCAGTGTGTGACCGTGGTTTCCGTACCACTCAGTATCCCCGTCAGTGTATTCCGTGTCACTCCGTCTGTGTAGCCCTAGTCGTTGAGGGGGGTGTTAAATAGTACCACATCGCCTAGGGCAACCTAGGATCCATGCTTAATAAGCCATGGACAACCTTAACCTTGCAAGCCGGTTTTTGAGGTTAGTTAGGCCCATGGATTTCTAACAGTTTGCACAAAGAATCCCATCTATTACACCTGGGATGCTTAGATTTTGTGACTTTGATTGCTTATACTCCCTCTGTTAGGCTAAAATGAAAAAGTGAAAGTTTTTTTTTTTCTCTTTTTTGCAGAAATAGAGGTAGTACATACGCTTATCTTGTCTTAACTTGTCCTTGTCACAGAAATATCTACAGGAAACTCACACAGAAGGAAAGAAAGGGAAGATGTTGAGGTATGGTTGTAATGGAATTTTGGGGTTAGGGAAAAGAACACCCCGAACCGGAACACGAGGTGTGTTGGTAAGATTATACCATGAAAGAATTGTGGATCATTACAATAGCCCACGGAACGTTGAATCTTTTGATGAAAATGATCCTACAATAGCTTCTTTATCGGTAGCTACTGAATGGATCAAGGGAAGGCAGGAAGAGGAAGTCTTAACCAACAAAAACACTGAAATAGTGAATAATCCTTCACTCACTGCAGAGGATGTAATCAGGGTTGCATTGAAAGATTTTAAAGCAAAGCAAGTCAAGGCTGGAATCAGTGCCAATGCTAAGGAGAACGAGGCTGCTCATGCGTGATGATGTGCACAATCATGTAATCTGGGTTGGTTGTAATATATTTCTTTAACCAAAGCGCGATCTTTCTTTATTGAAAAATTGAGCGACTTGAGAGTCCCAACTCTGTTATTTCTTTCGTTTTTCTGGATAAAGCTTGTGAAATAGTTGTGCTCAGGTGACATTACCACTCCAAGTTATTATCTTGTTAATGTGAACATTATTTAAATACTCCTCAAAATTCACCCCTTAAAATATACTTTTATTCAATTTTTAAAGATACCCCTACCTTCTGGAAAGTGGAAGCAACTAGCACAAGTTGCTTTCAGAAAATGGACGCAACTAGCACAAAATCCAGAAGTGGAAACAACTTTCTCAAGTTGACTCCGAAAAAATCATTTTTTATCTCACGGGAATATTTGTTCAAGGTCAACAAAAATGGAGGGTATTTATAACATTTCCACCTTGTTAATCTTGCCGCAGCTGCTTCCTATATGAAGATATAGATCACTAGGTAAGTGGTTGTGTTCCATTAGTCTGAACACCATGGAGAGCTCCACCATATAAAAGTGGAGAGCTAAATGGTTATTTTCGGAACTGTAGTAGCAAATAACTGGCAAACATACGCGGCATAATCTCGGGCGACGACCTACCAAAGACGAAGCTGAATGAAACACCGAATCGTCCTCTATAACACGGGTTCAAGAAAATAGCTACCTACCAAGCACATGTGAGACGAGCACGTGTAAAGAGAAGAGTTGGACGTGATAAAGAGAGGTGTATCGGGAATCAAGGCATTAAATACACTGACAAGAGATACAGAAGGAGCAGAAGGGTCAAATCATGATGGGCCATGGAGCAGAGGATAAGATACTCAGATCGGGAGGCATCATAATATCGAGTCAATACATATATCGGGTCACTAATATCAGATCAGGGTTCAACCGAGCTAGACAACCTACATCGGGGAACACGTCCTTCAGGAGAGATAAAGATCGTGCACGAATTACTGAAGGATTACTCGTGTACACTAGTACCCGACAGGAGCATCAAAGCGGATAGACTGTGCCTAGCACTGTATTCTCGTTGTATAAGCATTTCGGCCTGTAAATATAGACCCTTGTTAAGAGAAAGAGTGCAAGCAATCTGTAAGTGAATGAGAGGAGAGATAGAGTATTGCTGAGAACATTCATCCTCGTAAACTTGTATGAAGTAATAACATCATCCTTTCACCCCTGTGGACGTAGGTAAAATTCTCGGGGAAGAAAGGAGACCAGATCCGATGGCCAACACTTCGGGGATTGGCAGGATTCTGAGGAATAGAACAGCAGCATGAACCAACATGTAAGAGGGAGTGACAGACTCGCGACAAGAGAGTAGGCATCGACAACGACCCGAGGAAAATCGAGTGCCATATGGGGGAATAACAACTGTCAACGAGGGGGTCAACTTAGGCCAGGATGACGACCACACCTTCATAGGACGCATCGAGCCGAGTCAGAGGAGACCCGAGAATATGGTAGACGGACTACCGCATCAGACATTAAAGACAATAAGGAGGCACTGATGATGCAGGAGGATCGCCAACGAGCCAGGCATCATGCTGAATACCAAGCCGCTTTGGAACGATAGGAGGAGCGACTCCAACAAGTTCGATTAAGAAAGAGGAATGGGACCCGAGAACCACCAGTAGTGCAACCCCCGGTACTACCTCCACCAGTGCCACCACCAGTAGCACCACCTGGCGCACCAGGGAACCACCAAAATGATCCTTCTAGTCATGAGAGTACGGACCTAGCACAAATGGCGATTTTGGCAAACCAGAGAAGGTAGGAAGAATTCATGAGAGATCTACAAAGGAGAAACATACTGCTTGAGCACGAGAATTACCAACTCAGAAGCCAAGGACCGAGGTCGCGAGGTTCATCCAGCCGAGGAACATCAAGTGGCCAAATCCGATCAGGATATACCCGAACACCTTCACGACACCGAGGGCCCGTACCCGAGCCCAACCGTCCAGGATCCGGGTATGGTCCCCCCGAGGACTCGTCAACCGAAGAAGAGGTACCCGAAAAAAACGAAAGATCCGATAATGAAACCAAAGGCAAGCTCAAACAATTAGAGGAAATGGTTAAAAAGTTGGCTGAAGATGGTGAGGATGAAAAATTTACAGTTATCAACGAAGCTGAAAATACCCCCTTCACACGGGAATTGGAACAAGCACCACTCCCCCCAAGTGTACTCTCCAAACTTTCCCATCACGATTTGACGCACCAGAGACGCTATGGAACATGTCGCTACTTCAATAGAAGAGCAATGACGTAGTTATGTGCAAGTTTTTTCCCACTAATCAAGAAGGAGAATCAAGGAATTGGTTCTACACTCTACCAAAGGATCTATCGAGAACTATGGAGTCTTGGTGGAAACCTTTCTCGAAACCTATATGCACAATTATATCACCAGAACCAGGGTAAACAAGCTGTTCACTTTGGAAAGAAGGTTCAGCGAGCCTCTGAGATGCTTAATAGATAGATGGAGAAATCTATGCACCTATATTGGGAAAGTACCAGTGGACCAACAAATATTCGGGTTTGAAAATTCCCTTGGGAAATTAGACCCTATCTGGATATCTATGTTCACCGAGAAACCACAGACATTGAAGGAGATGAGGAAAATGCAAGAGCATTACATCGCCTTGGAGGATATACAAGAAGGATCATAGGACATGGGCGTCCAAGAGGCTAGTACGCGACAAAAGTACCTCCCAAGGAAATCTCAAAAAGGCCCGAAAAGAGGTCTGGACCCCAACACAAAGGGTCGGGCAAAAAGGAGTGGGTCGAAAAGGGAAAGAAACCTAGGTACGAACCAAAGGCCTATATACCCCTGAATGCACCATTGGGAAAAATATTCAAGGAGATAGAGAAAAGAAATGATATCAGATACCCGAAAACTAGAGGAATACAGTTCGACGAGACAAAAAACCATCCCGAATTTTGCAACTATCATCAGTTCATGGGACACTCAACTAATGACTGTCGAGAAGTAAAATACATAATTCAACACTTAATTTGGGAAGGATATTTGAGGCAATTCTTCAAGCAGGAAGTACCAGCAGCTGATGTGTCACTACATCAAGTCAGGACTGATCGAGGAACCCAATTTGTATGCAACACGATCTCGCACTCCGTCACCCAATGACTAGATTTGGGATTGGGAATAACATCAAGAATTCATAAGCGAGACCGATCGGGTAAGGATATCTTTAATATGGCCAGGACCTTGCCTATGTAGGTGTGGATGATGCAACCGATAACATTCTCCGCTAAGGATGTCCCGATGAATGGTCAAGCACATGGAGATCCGCTAGTTATCACTTTACTGATCGAAGAGCGGGGGTAAAGAGGATCTTGGTTAATAGTGGGAGACCTGTAGAAGTTCTCTTTTACGATACATTTAAGAGGATGGAACTATCCGAAGATATCCTAATCCCCTCAACCTACATGATTTATGGCTTTAATGGGACGGTGACTATACCAAAGGGAGATGTTACATTGAGGGTCTCAGACGGAGAAGGGTACCTAGATACCCTTACCACCTTTTGTGTAGTAGATGTCGTGTCACCATATGAAGCGATCATCGGGAGACCATGGATTGCAGGCATCAAGGGGTAGCGTAAGCTTACCATCATAGGTTGAGGTTTCTCACCTACAGGGGCGTGGTCGAAGTCTTGGGAGACCTACAAGTCGCTTGAAAGTGTATCCAGGTGGACATCCATCAAAATGAAGATAGGCGAGCCACATTGCGTCGAGAAAGGAACAAGGCCAAAGAAATCAAAGCTAGCGAGGAATTGGAGAAGGTAATCTCACAAGCGGTTATGTCCTATGAAGCGGGCAAGGACAAAATCTTATAGCAATCAAAGGAAGCAACACTGAAAAGAGATCCAAAACCGAACTTCACAGCTCTAGAACCTACTCGGGAGATCAACCTGGGGACAAAGGAAGAGCCAAAGATAGTAAAGATCGGATCATTGTTATCAGAGGAGGAGTCAATCCAATTGATAACTTTGCTACGAGAGCATATAGACGCGTTTGCATGGAAAATGAACGATATGGAAGGTATCGATCCCGAGGTATGTTTTCATCACCTAAAGATAGACCCAAAGTTTAGACCAGTCCGACAGAAAATGTGCAGGTTCGCACCCGAACTACAAGAAGCAGTAGAAGTAGAATTGAAGAATTCATAATTATCTGGGATCATTCGAAAAGCACAGTACCCATTATGGATTTCAAATATGGTGATAGTAGTACCTAAAAACAATGAAGGAGTCAGAATTTGCATTGACTTCAGTGATCTGAACAAGGCCTTCCCGAAGGATAGCTTTCCCCTCCTGAACATTGATCAACTAGTAGAGTCAACAATGGGACACAAGGCGATATATCTAATGGACGGATACTCGGGGTATAACCAGATCCCTTTGTCTTCCGAGGATCAGGAGAATACATCTTTCTTTACGCTGAGAGGGATTTATTGCTATACAAAGATGCCATTTGGGATAAAGAATGCGGGTGCCACATATCAAAGATTGGTCGAAGACATGTTCGAAGATAAGATTCACAATACTATCGAGGTGTATGTAGATGACATGTTAGTAAAACGCAGAGTGGAAGCCAATCATGTGGAAGATCTTCGGGACATCTTTCAAACAATAAAAAAGTATAAAATGAGGGTTAACCTAGCCAAATGCACTTTTTGGGTGACCTCGGGAAAATTTTTGGGATACATAATCACAGACCGAGGAACTGAAGCAGATCCCGATAAGGTTAGGGCCATCTTAGACATGCCATCTCCGGTAACGGTAAAAGACGTACAAAAGCTGAATGGAAGTTTGGCGGCACTAGGTCGATTCATCCCACGATCATCTGACAAATGTAAGGATTTCTTCGGAATGCTGAGAAAGGGAGAGGAGTTCAAATTTAGCGAGGAATGCGTGGAAGCGTTCCAGAAAATCAAACAACATCTCGCGAGCCTACCAGTGATACAACGAACCGAACCCTAAGTAGTGCTTACATTGTATCTCGGGAGCTACAACTTGTGCTATCAGCGCGGTACTGGACAAGAATGTTGGAGCGAAAGAGAAACCAGTGTATTTTATTAGTAAAACCATGAGCCCAGCCGAAAAGAACTATACAAAAATTGAACAGCTAATACTTGTACTAGTATTCGCAACACAGAAATTTCGAACATACTTCCAGAACCAGAAGATCATGGGATTTACAAAGTCCTCTATCGAATCAGTACTTGACAGCGTAGCGAGATCGGGACGAATCTCCAAGTGGAGTGCTCAGATTAAACAATTTAACGTCTTTTATGAAATGAGGACAACTGTTAAAGCGCAGACGATAGCAGATTTCCTCGTTGATGTTCCCATTGGTAAGGAGGAATAAGTAAAGGATATCCCTGGAATAGAAGAAGATAAGGATGACCCCTCTGACCTTCTTGAGACCTGCAGCCCGACGCGATGGGAGGTATTCATTGATGGGTCATCAAACAAGGACGTTTCGGGCTTGGGGTTGGTCTTCACAATGCCGAAAGGAAAGAAGATAGTCCACTCGTTTAGGCTTGAGTCTGAAGCGACCAACAATGTCACTGAGTATGAAGCGGTAATACATACTTTACGACTAATTGTAGAATTGGGGCTTAAAGAGGTGAGACTTACTAGTGATTCATAATTGGTGGTCCGACAAATTAGTGGAGAATATGTTATTCATGACCCGATACTTCAGAAACAATGGAAGTTAGCAAAATTCACATCGACCAGATTCCCAACATCAAGTTCTGACATATTTTCATAAAAAACAACCGACATGCGGACGCCCTGGCATACAATGCGTTTATGTTAACGGACCCGAGCATTGAAGCTATACGAACCGGAAGAGTGTTAATGCCATCAATATCTCAGAAAGGGAATATAGAAAAAAAAATGTTGGAGGCCACAACCGATAGATACGAGGCAGGAGATTGGAGAAAACCGATTCCCCAGTATTTAGAATCGGAAGAATTGCCAAAAGGGCGAACCGAAGCTAACAAGATCAAAACCAAAGCGGTAGGCTACGAGTTGCGAGAAGTTATACTGTACAATAGATCATACTTGGTTCCACTTCTGAGATGTTTGAGCAAAGAGGAAGGACATTCGATCCTAAATGAGCTACATTATGGTGGCGCAGGTAATCATAGTTCGGGACGAAGCTTATCGGCGATACCTAAAACGATGGGATATTACTGGCCCTATATGAACGAAGATGCGAAGCACATGGCACTAATTGTGATGAATGTCAGAATTTTGGGAAGAAGATACACGCACCCTCGGTATCGTTGAACTCATGGTGAGCCCATGGCCTTTTGCCAAGTGGGATATCGATATTGTGGGACCATTATATATCGGGTCGGGACAGAGAAAATACTTGATAGTAGCAACTGACTACTTCACGAAATGGGTTAAAGCGGCAGAATTAAAACATATTCAGGACAACGACGTATTTCGGTTCATCTTTGAGCATATTATCCGTCGTTTCAGAATTCCTGCAGCTATCATATTGGATAACGAAAAACAACTACAAAGAAAGAACATAGATTTGTTATTTAACACTTACAACATCAGGAAGAGTAAAGGTACACCCATTTATCCACGGAGTAATGGGCAAGCCGAGATCACCAACAAGATAATAGCGGATAATCTGAAAACGAAGCTGGAAGAAGAGTATAGTGAATGGTGTGAAGAACTGCACAATGTACTATAGGCCTATTGAACCACCCGTAGAGAGGCAACAAGTTTCTAAACTTTCATGCTCACATATGAGACCGAAGAAATCCTTCCAACCGGGGCAATGATACACACTACAAGAACTGAAGCATGAAGACGAAATCTATCATCAGATTTGATCTTAGCTAAACTTGATGATTTGGAAGAAACAAGAGAACCGACTCTACAAAAAATGGAGAACTTAAAAAGGCGAATGCAACGCGAGTACAACAAAAATGTTCTCCCGAGAGAATTCCACCCAGGGAAATTAGTACTGAAAGAATTACCTAAAAACGAGCGCGACAAGAAGGGCGGAAAACTGGTAGCCATGTGGGGCGGACCATACACTATTGTGTCAAAAGTCGGAGAAGGAGCGTACAATATACTGAAACCTGATGGTACTCTGTAGGAACGGCCATGGAATGCCCAACATTTGAAGCTATACCATCCATGAGAGGTGGAAATGCAGGTATGATATATAGTCATTCGAATCCTTTTATTATCCACGAGAGATAGATAAGGAAAATTACGTATGCGACTAATGGTCATTCGAACTTGGGGCGATGGCAATGTGCAAGTGCCGAGGTGACTTACAATCGAATGGTCGTTTCGAACTCGGGGAGATGGCAATGTGCAAGTGCCGAGGCGACTTACAGTCGACGGTCCATTCGAACCCGGGGCGAAGGCAGTGTGCAAGTGCCGAGGTAGTCTAAGGGTTCTGGTGGTTGGGAACCAGTGAGTCCAAAGGTTATCAGGGCGCGAGTCCCTGATAGCTAGGAAATATACCTACATCTGAAAGGTTGCTCCCATCGCAAGTGACCAGATTCACTTGACCCGTGATAGTCGATTGAGGGCTAACCCGGAATGATCGGTACATAGAATCTAGGAATGACTTGGTACCCTTCCACTGGTTCGGAATACCAATGATGAGATACTTCAATCCGGACATGGCATTAGGCCCGATGACCCTCCTTGTTGAGTGTGTTCGACATAAACGGAATTCATACTAACAAATAAATAATGCTATTAGATGCATGAAATCGAAATGTTAAGGGTTATGAACGACCAATCATCACATAAACAAATGAAAAATATTGTCAGAAGTAGCAAGCCTCAACACAGAACAACCGATTGGTGACACAACACCCCATAAAAGAAGTTATCCAGAAACTATAGGTGTTCAAGCGAAATGAAAATTACAGCCCGGGAAGAGAGGAGAAATAGTGTCGCAACACTACAAAAGGAATAAACTATTCATTGGGCGGAATCGATCTCGAGCCCGATTTCTTTGCAGCAACTAAGGATTTTCTGTTCTCGATGAACTCCTTAAAACCCTCCTTTATCTTTACGGAAAGCTCAATCTCATACTTCTCTTTCGCGTTAGTCAGTTGGCGGGTTAACTCGGTAGTAGCAGTGATGTGATTTGTAGATAGTAGTAAAAGTGGTTCGATTCTCAGACTTGTGAAGGATATTAATTAGACTTAAATCCTAATATTAAAATAGAAAATTCACTAAAAATTATAGCAAACTCAATCAAAGATGATATCAATACTAAAAGAAACACTGAGGCTAAGATTCCACTATTTTCCAAGTTCAAAGTGATTAAACCAATACTTATATTTATGCAATTTTCTTGTTTAATTTGATTCTAAAATATTGCAACAAGTAGATTTTCAAAAGTAATAATTGTAAATACCAAGTATGAAGCATCAAAAGTCTTAAAACTGAGCATACTCCATCAAAATAGATCACAATCATTCAAATAAAAATCATATTCAATAATATTTCAAGGCAAATAATCATATAATTATTGCAAATAAAAAGATAAAATAGCATATACCACTTTTTGTTGGAAAAATAGCTTCCTCTATCGCCTCAGCAATGGGGTTTAGCTCCTCTTATTAATCATGATCTCAAAATATGTGTTTGTTGCTCAAAAGATGATTAAAAGAGTGAAAAGTAATAACACAGACTGTTTGCAACAGTGTATTGGTGTTGCAAAACAGCTGTTACAATGGAACTGTTACAGAAAAACTGTTGCTTTGTCGCTGATTTTAAAACCCTAGAATAAGACTGCCCTGAACAACTTAATGTTCTTCAGCTGTTAAACAGCGACACTTTTCTGCGACTGTCTACCGAGGGTCAATGTTCTTCTGCTGTTCTTCTTCTTCAACAGCAGCAGCAGCAGAAACAAAGTTTGGTAAAGCTCTGATTTCTTCTTCTCTGGCTCTCCTTAGGTTCCCAAACTCTCGACACCTCTTCTATATGACCCAAGACATCTATTTATATCGAAAATACTAATTAAATCTCTCCCAAATCTTCCAAAATCTCTTTCCTTCTCTTCACGGCCAAGTTGCGACAATTTCTTGTTTTAGGATTTCTACGCGTTTCTGAGCTTTCCTTTTTATTCTAAACTCTTCCTTAGATAGATACAAATCTTTGGGAAGGTTTACAACGTTTTAATCACTCTAAAATTCCCTAAAACAGGTCACACATGTGACTTTCCATATTTTCTTGTTGTGAGAAAAATCCGTCGTTTGAGCCCATTCTAATCGATTTAAACACCCATATCAGATTCCTAGACCCATAAGGAGTCTATCTTATGAAAATCAGAGGTTTAATCGACCTCAAACTCCTCCAAATCATGATCACCAAAACTGTTCTTTAACTGCACTATTTTCCCGCCAATTTTCTGGTTTTTGAATGTTGAAGATGGTTTCCCCTTATCCAGAGTAGGGGTGTGATTAACAGAACCTTGGAAGGCACTAAAGAATCTCCTTGGTCGGCATACTTATTGACTACAGGAGGAAGTACCCTGATGCGAAATTCCAATTGTTGTACACGAGTTTGCACTCAAGCATACTAAAATTCATATGAAGTGATAGAGCTCTACTCAGATAGTTTCACTATGGACATCAATATCCGGAGTCGAAACTAATCACATGGATAGATCAAGAAGATGGATATAGAAAAACATAGATGGTTTTGATGTTTACTAGGTGAACGGTGTTTCTCATATCTGTCTGAAGGCCTCCGCCAAAATGAACCTATCCTAATGGACTGAGATACTAGTCTGACTAATATCAACACACTGGCATATACAAGGGAACCAGTGATTGATAATCCTAACTCTAGGTCAACACAACTGGCATATACAAGGGTTCCAGTGGTCGACTTTATTGAATTTATTCCAGCTGGTCAGATGGTCTGGTCTTTTTTTTTCAACTCTTTTTTTTCTACATTTTTTTTTGTGGTATCTCAATCACTCTAATTCACCCTAGCATTGGTAACAACTTGAATCGTGAGCCCCACCTAATCACTTAGAGAAACATAGTTTAAAAACAAAACAAAATAAAAACAGAAGTGAAAAGGACTCAACGAGATATGGTGAAACTATCATGTTATTTCTAACAACTGAGCTCTGTGCTTTTATGAATAGACTCTTTAGATGTTGCCATCTAGTCAGATTGGTTCCTCAACTCCTACAACCAAAATGCTTCCATCCACTTAGATTGGTTAGTGCCATCCTTAATATGGATAAATTTCTAGGATCTGGAGTTTAATTATTGCAACGAAAAGGTAACAAAAAGTTCTACCCCACCCCCAAACTTAAATCTAACATTGTCCTCAATGTTTCTAATCAAAGAACAATACCAAAAATATAAGTAACATGAGGAAATAGTAAAGAAAGAAGTCGGAAAGATAGTACCTGGGTGAAGTGTAACCAAAAACCTACAAAAATGTTATACAACATACAAAATTGTCTCGATGGTCAATCAAGGTAAACAGGGTCCTCCATAGGGACCTCCTCAACATCACCTGTAGGAAAAGGCTCTAAAAAGGGCTTCAATCGCTGACCGTTAACCTTCGAAGAACTACTACCATCTGGTATCACAATCTCAACAGCGCCATGAGGAAAAACAGTACGGACCACAAAAGGACCGGTCCACCGAGAGCGCAACTTCCCGGGGAATAGATGCAAACGAGTGTCATACAGAAGAACTTTTTGACCTGGAGAAAATGACTTTCGTAAAATATTCCTATCATGCACAAGTTTCATTTTGTTCTTATACTCCTTAGCACTATTGTATGCATCTCTACGAATCTCGTCCAACTCATTGATATGGAGCTTTCTTTGAGCTCCTTCCTTGTCAAGTGAAAAGTTTAAGTTCTTAATAGCCCAATAGGCTCGATGCTCTAACTCAACAGGAAGGTGACATGCCTTTCCAAACACTAAACGATAAGGTGACATTCCAATGGGTGTCTTAAATGCGGTACAGTAAGCCCATAAGGCATCAGTAAGCCTCGACGACCAGTCTTTCCTATTTGGATTAACTGTTTTCTCTATAATACGTTTAATTTCCCTATTGGAAACCTCTACCTGACCACTAGTCTGAGGGTGATATAGGGTTGCTACTTTATGGGTAATACCGTATTGTTTCATTAAAAGAGAAAACGGTCTATTACAAAAGTGTGAACCTCCATCACTAATTATAGATCGCGGTACCAAAACGTGTAAGTATATTCTCTTTCAAAAACTGGACTACGACCTGTGGTCATTCGTTTTACACGGAACCGCCTCAACCCACTTAGACACATAGTCTACAGCGACAAGTATGTAAAGATAACCAAATAAACTAGGAAATGGACCCATAAAATCAATGCCCCACACATCAAAGACCTCAATCACTAAAATAGGGTTCAAAGGCATCATATTTGTACAGGAAATGGTTCCTAACTTCTGGAAACGCTCACAAGAAACACAATGACTATGGGAATCTTTAAACAACGAAGGCCAGTAAAATCCACACTGCAAAATCTTAGCAGCAGTCTTCTTAGCACTAAAATGACCCCCATATGCATGTTCATGACAAAAGGAGATAATACTATACTGGTCACTCTCAGATACACATCTCCTAATAATATGGTCCGGACAGTACTTAAACAGATAAGGATCGTCCCAAAAGAAATGCTTAACCTCGGCTAAAACCTAGAACGATCTTGCTTACCCCAATGTTGAGGGGTTCGACCAGTAACAAGATAATTCACTATATTTGCATACCAAGGTGATTGGGAAACAGAGAACAATTGTTCATCAGGAAAGCTATCCCTTATAGGAAGGGAATCACTAGGGGAACTAACAACTAGCCTAGACAAGTGATCTGCTACTACATTTTCTGCACCCTTTTTGTCTCTAATGTCTGGGGAAAATTCCTGTAACAATAGGATCCATCTAATCAATCTAGGTTTGGTATCCTTCTTAGATAAAAGGTATTTCAAAGCAGCATGATCTGTATAGATTATGATCTTAGAACCTAATAGGTAACCTAAACTTATCCAAGGCAAACACGATGGCTAAAAGTTCCTTCTCGGTAGTTGTGTAGTTCATTTGGGCATCATTCAGAGTTTTGCTAGCATAATAAATCACATGAAGTAATTTGTTTTCTCGTTGTCCTAAAACGACGCCTATAGCATAATCTGAAGAATCACACATAATCTCAAAGGGTAGGTTCCAGTTAGGTGCCTGGACTATCGGGGCAGTAGTGAGTAAAGTTTTAAGCTTCTCAAAAGCCTCTAAACAAGCATCATCAAAGACAAACTTAACATCTTTTGCAAGCAAATTGCAAAGAGGTCTAGAAATCAAGCTAAAATCCTTAATGAATCGACGGTAAAAACCTGCATGCCCTAGGAATGACCTAATATCTTTTACGGTTTTTGGGACCTGTAAAGTCTTAATAAGGTCAACTTTGGCTTTGTCTACCTCTATACCCTTTGAAGAGACGATGTGCCCTAATACAATTCCTGATTTAACCATGACATTTTTCCCAATTAAGCACTAAATTTTTTTCCTTACACCTAGTCAACACTAATGTCAAATGATGCAAGCACTCATCGAAAGATGAACCAAACACTGAAAAATCATCCATAAAGACTCATCTAAGAACCGTTCTACCATATCAGAAAATATGCTCATCATACAACGCTGAAAAGTTGCAGGGGCATTACATAGCCCGAAAGGCATGCGTCTATACGCAAAGGTACCAAAGGGACAGGTAAAGTGGTTTTCTCTTGGTCTTCTGGGGCAATAACGATCTGATTATAACCGGAGTAGCCATCTAAGAAGCAATAGTGACTATGTCCAGCTAATCGCTCTAGCATTTGGTCGATAAAAGGAAGGGGAAAGTGATCCTTCCTTGTGACCTTGTTCAATTTCCTATAGTCAATACACACACGCCATCCCGTGGTCACTCGGGTTGGGATTAATTCATTATTATCATTCTGGACTACAGTGATACCTGATTTCTTGGGGACAACCTGAACAGGGCTGACCCACTTACTGTCTGAAATTGGGTAAATAATACCCGCATCTAACAACTTAAGCACCTCTTTTCGAACTACCTCTTTCATGTTAGGGTTCAGTCGACGTTGCATCTCCCTAGAAGGTTTGGAGTCTTCCTCTAAATGAATCTGATGCATACACACAGTAGGACTTATACCCTTAATGTCTGCTATAGTCCACCCTAAAGCTTCCTTATTGTCTTGAAGTACATTTACTAGCCTACTTTCCTGATCACTATCCAAATTGGAAGCTACAATCACAGGTAAAGTCTCAGATGGGCCTAAAAACACATACTTTAGAGTATCGGGTAGTGGTTTAAGGTCCAACTTTGGGGGCTCTTCTAAAGAAGGAATTAGGGTAGTCTCAGAAACTGGTAACGGTTCGAACCTAGCTTTCCATCTATCAGTGTCTAACACAGGGGTAGAATCTAATAGAGCATTCACCTGTTCAATAGTGCTATCGTCGTCAAAATCTAAACCAAAATGGGATAGACAACTTTCTAATGGGTCTTCAGACAAGATGTTTGGTAATGACTCCTGAACTAAGGCTTCTATCATGTTCACCTCCTCAACACATGTGTCATCTAGCTCATGAGGTTGCTTACTGACATTAAAAATGTTCATCTCCATAGTCATATTACCAAAAGATAAACTCATCACACCATTTCGACAGTTAATGATCGCATTAGACGTAGCTAAAAATGGGACCTAAAATCACAGGTATCTGGTTCTCTGGGTCAGGGACAGGTTGGGTATCTAGGACCACGAAATCCACTGGATAAATAAACTTGTCGACCTCAATAAGAACATCCTCGATAACACCTCGAGGGATTTTAACAGACCTATCAGCTAACTGCAGTGTCATCTGAGTAGGTTTCATTTCACCAAGTCCTAGCTAAGTATACATGGAATGGCAGTAAGTTCACACTGGCTCCTAAGTCAAGTAAAGCTTTTTCTACCCGGAAGTTACCTATTGTGCAAGCAATGGTAGGAGAACCTGGGTCTTTGTACTTTGGAGTTGTGGTGTTCTGAATGATTGAACTTACGTGACTAGCTAAAAAGGCTTTCTTATGGACGCTAAGTTTTCGCTTTCGCGTACACATATCCTTAAGGAACTTGGCATAAGCAGGAATTTGCCTAATTGCATCTAATAAGGGAAGGTTTATGGTAACTTGCTTAAAAACCTCCACTATGTCATTAAAGTTCGATTCCTTCTTTGTTGGTACTAATAGCTGAGGAAATGGGGCTCTAGGCCTAAAATCAGACCTTTCAGGAACCGAATTCACATCATCAGAAACTTTATCAGTCTCTTCAGCTACTGGTCCTGAGAGGTGAGATCCTGAGGGGTGAACTACAGTATGTTCACTATCGGGCATGGTTACCTTATTGTCTACAACTCTACCACTTCTAAGGGTTCTAACAACATTCAATTGATTCGATGGTTTTGCACCTAATTCATGAACTCCTCTAGGGTTGGGTTGTGTTTGACTAGGAAACTTACCTTTTTCTCTCAAAGAATCACTTATCAGACCAACCTGGGTTTTTAACTCGGAAATAGCCTGACTATTTTCTTGTCCTATCCTGTTACTAGCTTGTAGACTCTGTTCTACGGATAACTGGAATTTTGCAGTTTGCTGAGTTAACAAGGCGAGAGATTCCTCTAAACTTAGGATTTTCTTATCTGACTGATTCTGAAACTGAGCTAGTCCTGAAGGATTCTTAGTATAGCCAAAACCTGGGGGAGCATTAGAATTACTAAACTGACCTTGACTTTGGCCCTTAGACCACGAAAGGTTCGGATGGTTTCTCCAACCAGGATTATAGGTTTCTGAATATGGGTCAATCTTTTGACGGTTATCAAATCTAGTGTTATTATAAAGAGCATTGGCCTGCTCTTCAATATTCTGGCCTTCCCAAAAAGGCTCCACTCTACCACTAGTCTGGCCCACTTCTAAGGCTTCTAATTTTTGCTATAGCAGCAATTTTGGCATCTGATTCATAGCCTCCTTCTACCCTATTAACGTTTCCTCTACTTAAAAGAATTGTTTTCTGGGGTGCCCTACTATTTTCCCATTGCTGGGTTTTTTCGGCGATTTCATTAAAAAATTCCATCGCCGCATCAACAGTTTGGTTTTCAAATCCACCAGTGCATAGAGACTCAACCATGGTCGTTGTGGAATAATCTAAACCCTCATAAAGGATCTGAACTAGCCTAACCTTTTCTAAACCATGATGAGGACACTGGGATAATAAATCATTGAACCTTTCCAAATACCTATATAAAGATTCTCCCTCTTGTTGTGAAAATGTGCATATTTGCGTCCTAATAGACGATGTTTTGTGCCTAGGGAAAAACTTATTGAAAAAGGCAGATGTAAGTTGTTCATATGTCTCAATTGACTCGGAGTCCAAACTATACAGCCACGACTTGGCCTTATCTTTCAGGGAAAATGGGAATAACCTAAGTTTCAAAGCATCATCATCTAAGCCTCTAATTCTTAGAGTACTACAAATTTCCTCAAAATCCCTAACATGGTAATAAGGGTTTTCATTTTCTTTCCCTAAAAAGATTGGGAGCATCTGTAAGGTCCCAGGTTTCAGTTCATAGGGTGCCTCCGTTTCAGCTAACTTAATACACGAAGGACGGGTAGTCCTAGTTGGATTCAACAAAGCTTTCAAAGTTGCCATTTCTGGCGCTATCGGAGCAACAGGATTCTCTCCTCAGTCAAAGAACGTTCAAAAACAGACTCTTCAAAAGCCGGACTTTCTAGATTAAGGTAATCGAGACGCTTCGAACTACTAGGTTTCTCTTTAACAAATCTACCTAGTGCGTCTCTTTTACGTTCAGGCATACAATAGAATTTTCTAAATTGGAAGGGTAAGCAAACACAGATCAAGGCCGACTCAACCAAATCAAACCTATTGATTTCTAGCAAACAAAAAGCATGATGGCTCCACTTAGATTGTTTCTAGACCAGCTTCTAATCCTTCGAACGGGAATTCGTTACAATTTAAGCAAACCCCTCTGGAATCAATCCGAGTTAACGTAAGTTGAATAGAGGCGAGGGAAGCTCGGTGGAGCTTTGATACCCAAGGCCTCACCGGTATTACAAGGCGGCGCAGTCACGCATTCAACTTACAGAAACCGTCAAGAACTTCGAAGTATGCTTAAAAGAGTAACCAATATTTTTCGAATGTTCCTGTTAAGCTCGTTACCCTATCGGTCTCGTTCTAGTCAAAATTTTAGGCTTAGGTTCGCGTAGGTTACGTGTTCCTAAAGCGGGCAAGAAGAGAACGGTGATGAAATCCGAACCCTTATCTTGTATGGCCAGGCCTTGCCCTTTACTAGAAAAATAAATGTCCGTATTCAGTCCTCAACATATATGCATACGAAGGAGTCCAGTAACTCGCTGACAGGGGATTCGCGAGTGTTTAGAATCTTACCTCCCGTTCCAGACGGGGGATGAATCGGTTGTAGTCGACTCGGGCCACTGACTCCGATGTCTAGTGTACGAACCCAAGGTGCAGAGACAATATCGTAATTGTCCTCCTTCTCTGCAAACAGTTTATATTTAAAGTACCCTTCCGTAGGGTAATAAAAAAAATAATGTCCCAAAGTCCAAAAGTCCAAAAAAATAAAGAAAAATTACAAAAATAATAAACCCTAATACAGTTTTTTTTAAATAAAATAAACAAACCCTAAACTAAAATTGTCTAAAAAAAATTGTCTTCTTTTCTGTTCTTTTTGCTTTAATCTTTAGCTCCAAGTCTTTATGAAATCACCAAACTCCTTGGCTCAATTTTCTTTATGATCCAGAACCTGTAGACACAAGATAAATACCCAAAAACATAAAAAAGACAAAAATAATAAAAATAAAAAATAAATCTAAAACCCTAAAAACAAGTCCGCGTCGGCGGCGCCAAAAATTGATGTGATTTGTAGATAGTGGTAAAAGTGGTTCGATTCTCAGACTTGTGAAGGATATTAATTAGACTTAAATTCTAATATTAAAATAGAAAACTCACTAAAAATTATAGCAAACTCAATCAAAGATGATATCAATACTAAAAGAAACACTGAGGCTAAGATTCCACTATTTTCCAAGTTCAAAGTGATTAAACCAATACTTATATTTATGCAATTTTCTTGTTTAATTTGATTCTAAAATATTGCAACAAGTAGATTTTCAAAAGTAATAATTGTAAATACCAAGTATGAAGCATCAAAAGTCTTAAAACTGAGCATACTCCATCAAAATAGATCACAATCAGTCAAATAAAAATCATATTCAATAATATTTCAAGGCAAATAATCATATAATTATTGCAAATAAAAAGATAAAATAGAATATACCACTTTTTGTTGGAAAAATAGCTTCCTCTATCGCCTCAGCAATGGGGTTTAGCTCCTCTTATTAATCATGATCTCAAAATATGTGTTTGTTGCTCAAAAGATGATTAAAAGAGTGAAAAGTAATAACACAGACTGTTTGCAACAGTGTATTGGTGTTGCAAAACAGCTGTTACAATGGAACTGTTACAGAAAAACGGTTGCTTTGTCGCTGATTTTAAAACCCTAGAATAAGACTGCCCTGAACAACTTAATGTTCTTCAGCTGTTAAACAGCGACACTTTTCTGCGACTGTCTACCGAGGGTCAATGTTCTTCTGTTGTTCTTCTTCTTCAACAGCAGCAACAGCAGAAACAGAGTTTGGTAAAGCTCTGATTTCTTCTTCTCTGGCTCTCCTTAGGTTCCCAAACTCTCGAAACCTCTTCTATATGACCCAAGACATCTATTTATATCGAAAATACTAATTAAATCTCTCCCAAATCTTCCAAAATCTCTTTCCTTCTCTTCACGGCCAAGTTGCGACAATTTCTTGTTTTAGGATTTCTACGCGTTTCTGAGCTTTCCTTTTTATTCTAAACTCTTCCTTAGATAGATACAAATCTTTGGGAAGGTTTACAATGTTTTAATCACTCTAAAATTCCCTAAAACAGGTCACACATGTGACTTTCCATATTTTCTTGTTGTGAGAAAAATCCGTCGTTTGAGCCCATTCTAATCGATTTAAACACCCATATCAGATTCCTAGACCCATAAGGAGTCTATCTTATGAAAATCAGAGGTTTAATCGACCTCAAACTCCTCCAAATCATGATCACCAAAACTGTTCTTTAACTGCACTATTTTCCCGCCAATTTTCTGGTTTTTGAATGTTGAAGATGGTTTCCCCTTATCCAGAGTAGGGGTGTGATTAACAGATGCCTTGAAATGGGATGCCCCTTAGTAATTAGGTTTCTTATCCAAAGTGAGAGTCCGAATAGCAAATGTCCTCCGGGTGCTTTCCGACAACTTTTCGAGCTAATTTTTTCCAAAAATGTTTATTAGCCAAAAATACCTACAAATAAATAAAACACCATAATAAGTACAAAAATGAACCCTAAAAATATATAGAATCGAGACAAATCGGACACAAAAATGTGTCTATTAAGCAGCATCAACAATTTTCATATTAAACAAAGTTTCATTTTGCTTCAATTGGGCTGTTAGAGCACTGCTCGGTCGAACTCACAAGCGTTGCTATCTCAAGCTTGTTTGTCAATGTTAGTAATCAAAACTATAAGTCTTGATTTCTAGTCTACTTATAGTAATGTCTCGGACTAGGATAGATTGTGTAGTTGAGCATTAGACTTCACGAAGTTCATCAATTGAAGAAGAATAACTACTAAGGAGAGCTTGTGGAACTTCATCAACAAAAGTTATGCGGAGACTAAAACTCATATATCACTTGGAAAGTCTATTTTTACTCTATCTCCTATATTGAGACAAAATGTGTATTACTACATAGTATTCGATTATGCACATTTGAAATTTTGAGATGAGTTTAACTCGCTTACATATTTATCATAATATATGTTGGTAAGCTTCCACTTCAACCAAGTTCATCTTATATTCTTGACGAAAGTCAAAAGATGATCATGTGAAAATTTCCGAGTAACATCTTACATGGTTTGTGTGATACAATCATTTGGTGTAGACTTGGAATGTTTCGTTATGATTATTTCAATAAATTGAAAATTGATTTGATGCTAATAATGTGTGAAAACGGCTATTGTCATCCTCTAAGAAAGTTCCAATGATTGAAATAGAGTTTATAACTAATAAATTTTTATATATTAAGGAATGCATTCTTTGCAAACCGTGGCTATAATGTTCATGAATTGATCCGAACGAATTAAACCGATTTTGCTCCAATTATGTTCTTATATACATCTATGAGAATATAGCAATTGAACAACTCTTTAACTAGTTTCATTTGAGTCATTTGAACTAGTTATGGTTAAGATGAATAAGGTTGATATGAGAGTGTTCATATATGGCTAACCTCGGTTAACTACTGTTGAGCCAACATGGTGTACACGTTTAGGTACAGTTACTTAAACCTAAATGAAGGCACATTTCATTTGTGTATAACAAGCTAAATTCGATCTAACTGTTGAAAAATATTAGCTTGAGTCTAATCAGGTTTTCATCTAACGGTGAATATTGAATGCTTTGTTACCGAGGTAACTTAGATTGCAAACCTTGATTTGAAAACTATATAAAGGAGAACTCTAGCAACTGGGTTATCCAATCCCCAAACCTCCTGTGTGATACTAGTTGCGACTAGAGTCGATTCTCCTTTAACCTTAGGTTTTTCAAGAAACCATGTAGGTTAACGACTTGAAGACTTCATTGGGATTGTGAAGCCAGACCTAACTATTTTCTCTGTAGTTGTTGTTCTAATCTTGCTATGTTCTATCGTATTGAGTATTATCTTCTCTAAGATTTGCTCGAGATTGATCTCCGATAGGCAAGATAAAAAGTAGTCCCAAACATCTTCATCTCATCGTTTGTGATTCCACAATATCTTGTTTCGCTACCATACGATTAAGATTATTCTGAGGTGATTGATAATACTAGGCTGTTCTTCGGGAATATAAGTCTGGTTTATCAATTGGTTCCTGTGCACCTTGATTTATCAAAAGACGGAACAAAACTCGTAGGTATTTCTGTGGGAGACAGATTTATCTATTCCAATAGACTTTTTTATGTGAGACAGATTTGTTTATCAAGTCTTTGACTTTGGGTCGTAGAAACTCTTGGTTGTGGGTGAGATCAGCTAAGGGAATCAAGTGCGTAGAATCCTGCTGGGATTCAGAAACCTAAGGAGAGCAACTGTATCTTGATCAATATGAGATTGATTAGGTCTCAACTACATTCTGGTACGAAGTTTATTGGTAGTAGGCTAGTGTCTGTAGCAGCTTAATACAGTGTGTTGTTCAAAACTGGACTAGGTCCCGGGATTTTTCTGCATTTGCGGTTTTCCTCGTTAATAAAATTCTGGTGTCTGTGTTATTTATTTTCCACATTATATTTTGTTATATAATTAAAATATCACAGGTTGTGCGTTGAATCGATCAATTGATAAATCCAACCTTTGGTTGTTGATTGAAATTGATTGATCCTTGAACATTGGTCTTTGGTACTGTTTAAGTTACTTTTCTTATATTCAATCGGGCTCGCAAATTCCTATTTGCTGATTGCTGATTGAATTGAGAAACAAAGATATACACTTTTTGATATACTTTTCTCTAGATTGAGTCTGGCTGTCTAGTTGATTTTCTTGAAAGTATATTGGAGTTTGTCTATTCAGATTTCCGAACGAAATATTGGGTGTGGTTGTTAGACCCCCCGCTTTTTCAATTGGCATCAGATCAGGCAAACACGTTTAAAGACCTAATAAGTCTGTGTTTGTAGAAATCTGAGTATGGACGACTTTGTCTTTAAAAACGCTTCACCAGAAATGGATAAATTCAACTTCGAGCATGTTCTAGAAATCATCGATATGGTTGAGAAATCTAATTTAAAAAATTCTTCAATAATCTTTGTCTAGAAAAACATCGTTTGATAAGGAAAATAAATGGACTTCATTGCGAGATTTATATAAAAAAAATCTGAGCTTCAAGAACGTTCTGAAGAGGTTGTTGATCTCCAAAACAAGTTGGATGAAAAAATCCAGATCAACTCTGATCTTGTTGCAGAAATTGCAAAACTTAAGGATTTGAAACATGTAAAGTCATCTTTAATGTATTTGAGTAACTCCTCTAATTCTTCATTGAAGAATTGTCGTATGTCAGGAAATAAGCAAGGTTTAGGCTTTGTGAAAACTGAAGGTGCTCAGAATTCTTCGAACAAGAATAAAGATGTTGGTACATGCGTGTTTTGTGGTTCTCATGATCACTTTCAACATGTATGTTTGTTTTTTAGAAAAAGATTAAATGTTGCACGTAATCTTCACAAGAATGTTGTACAACTTTTTTCTGCTCTTAAAAGACAATCAATACTAACAAGAAAGCCTAATTTGGTTAGTAGTTATAGTATTGAATCTTTTTCTCTGAAATCAACATCACCCTTTCAATGGTTTCTTGATAGTGGATGTAGCAAGCATATGACTGGAGATCTCTCGTGGTTTGTCAACACAAGCGACTTTGATGGTGGTCCAGTAACATTTGATGATGGGAGCTACTTCTACAGAATCAAGAAGGGGACGATCAAATTACCCGGCGTTCATAATATTCATGATGTAGTATACGTTAAAGGTATGACTGCTAATCTTCTTTCTGTTAGTCAAATATGTGACAAAGGCCATACGGTTGTTTTCAATGCTAATGGAAATTAACATTGTAGACAATTCTGGAAAAGTGATTTTTTGAGGACCACGTGGAAAAAATAACTGTTATCATTAACAAAGAAAGGTGAAAAAATAACTGTTAGCATTAGACTTCACGGCGTTCATCAATTGAAGACGAATAGCTACTAAGGAGAGCTTGTGGAACTTCATCAACAAAAGGTATGTGGAGACTAAAACTCATCTATCACTTGGAAAGTATATTTCTACTCTATCTCCTATATTGAGATAAAAGTCGTATTACTATATAGTATTCAATTATGCACATTTGAGATTTCGAGCTCAGTTTAACTTGCCTACTGTTTGTGGGTGAAAACGGTTTCTGCTGATTTTGGTAAATTCGTGTGTGTGAATGAGAAACGAGTCTAAACCCTAAATAATGTACTGCACGGGAGTACTTTTAATTCGAGAGATCAATCTGTACAAATCCGGCCTAAACCAAGAAATAGCCATTCCATACTTGCTTCGTCACAAAGTGAAGGAGAAGGGTTGGTCTTAAGGAGGGAGGCGAATAAAGTATTGAGACCAGAATCGTCGTTCTGGAAGTGTGGATGTTTTTGTGACTTGTATCAGAAAATTGGAATGCCTAGCTGAATCAAAAAGCTATCAAGTGATTTCTGAATGTTGTATTGTTCTCTTGACCAGAAACTTGTTGTTTGGTGGAAATAGGTGAGACCTATTTATACAAGTCGCAACAAAACGTACCCTAGTATCGTAGGAAGTGGAAACGATTGAGTAGTGGAATAAGGGAGTGACGGATAACGCCTGGAATTGATGTTTCCATAATCAAGGATACGTTTCACCATTACTTCTTTCCATTACTAACCGCCCCGCTTTATGACCCTTTCTTGTAACGGGCATATTGCACGCCGCACGTTGTAAATCGCCAGACCAATACCCTGATGAGTATCCCCCAGTTTGTGACATTTTTTGATGTCTCGATTGTTTTCGTGGAAAACATGTAGCACTTCGCTACGTGTGGAAAGTTGAAATTGTGAGGCTTGCCACAGGTAAATAACATGTGATGCTATTACGCTCGTCTTGGATGGTCGCCTAAAACTTTCCACAAGCTCGCCGTCTTGGTGGCGAACTTCGATGGTTGAGATCGCATCTTATGAAATAAGGGTATCCGTTGATTGTGGATACCTTGTGTTGGCGCATGAAGATGGCGTAGTGGCGTTTTTTGGTGCACGTCAGTAGCAATGCGGCATGGATGGCATGGATCGTGTATGCCCGTGGCACGGTGGTGCAAGTGGCGCTTGGCGTAGCCATGGCCATTAATTTTAGGCGGCTAGTCGCATGAAAGTTTCCACAAGTCTGTCATCTCGGTGGCGAACTTGGATGGCTGAGATTGCATCTCATGAGGAAGGATAGCCGTTGATTATGGCTACCTTCTGTCGGCGCCTGACAACTTTGTCTAAATTAGGGTTTAGCATTTTTGATCATAGTATTTTTCAAGAGGTAAGTAAAAGTTCGTTGCTCGGACTTGTAAAGATTTAAAAATGAAAATATATACACAATATTTGTCACAATGGGCGAGAGGTACTGGGACTAGGATTCCGCCAATTTCATTTCTTAAGGTTCAAATAATAATTCTTTTATCAATAATAGCTCAAAAAATATATTAAATATATCGACTCTAATTTTTTGCCAAGATTGATTCTCAAAACATTGATTGTAAGTCCTAAGCATAATGTATCAAAACACGTAAGCCAAGCATACATCATCAAATTAAATAACAACCAATTAATTCAAATCATATTTCAATTTTAAATTAATGCAAAAGTCATAAAAAAGAATTAAATGAAATTACCCCAAGTATGAAGTTTGGCCTCCTCCGTCGTCCCAGTGTTGGGTTTTAGCTCATCATAGTAAAAATGCTCTCAAAATAATTATTTATTGCTCAAAAAGTTGTTTACAAATGATAAAAATGAGTAAAACAATTGAACAGAAAAATCGCAACAGAAATAACTGTTGCAAAGGCGCTGTTCAGCTGTTACAAAAAGAACGATAAATGATAACTGCTGTTGTACGAAGAACTACGACCCACGCGTGTGCGTCTAGACACTGTTGATAAACGACTGCTTCTGCGAGTCCGTTCTTCGTGTTCTTCATCTTCATCAATGGCAGCAGCAGCAGCAGAGAGAAATCATGGTTCTCGATCTGCAGCGTTCCTTCTCTCCTCCCAACTCTCGACAGCCTCTCTAGTACTCCCAGGGAACATATTTATACACCTATAACTCGTTGAATCTCCCTCAATTACTCCATATAATTCTCTTTAACTCGGCAGTAAAGAAAAATATTCTTGGGAATATTTTCTTTCCATTCTTGCTCTGGTACGCATAGATTTTCTTCCTGGTCACTCTAGAAGTGCTTAAACACGACCCAAAACGTTTCTAGAGCCCTCATGCATGAGAAGAACACGCTCAAATCTTCTCCAATCCCGTGTCCAACCCGTGTTTCCCTGTTTTGCTTCCGTGAATTGTCCAGATAATTATGGCCAAATTTGATCGAACCAAAAGCCCAAAACGTGTTCCTTAACCTATATCACATCTTCCTACCAAGTTTGAGCCATTGAATCGCACCAAAACACCTTCATTTTGTCGATTGAAATTCTGCCAGTTGATGAACCAATTTTCCCGCCAAAAAGTTTATTTGAATTTGAGAAGAAGGTGCCCCTTATCCAGAGTGCTGGGGTGCGAATAGTAATTTGGGTGGAAATAGTAATTTTTGGGGTGGAAATGATAATTTTTCTGGGATCCTCCGGTACATTTCTGGGACGTTTCCGGTGCATTTCTGGGGTGCCTTTCAGTGCATTTCTCCGGGGTGTAAAACATTACTTATTGAGCAACTCTTTCTACACAAGGGGTATTTCTCCAAAAACACCTAAACAAACATAAAAACACCACAATAAGCAAAAATGGGTACTAACAAAATACACAAAAGAGATGAAAATAGACACATAAATGCGTCTATCAAGCATGTCGAAACCCTGATTAGCGTATATGGCATGCCGTTGGGCATGTGCGCCTGGCATGCGCCGTTTTTGGCAAGTTAGGCATGCCTATTGACTTGTGCGCCTGACATGCGCGTTTGGCGAGTTTGGCATGTTTGGCATGTCGATTGGCATGTGCGTCTGGCATGCGCGTTTGGCGGGTTTGGCATGCTGCTTTGCATGTTTGGCATGCCGATTGGAATGTGCGCCTGACATGCGCGTTTGGCGAGTTTGGCATGCTTCTTGGCATGTGCGTATGGCATGCACGTTTGACGGGTTTGGCATGCTGCTTGGCATGTTTGGCATGCTGATTGGCATGTGCGTCTTACACGCGCGTTTAGCGGGTTTGGCATGATTCTCGGCATGTTGGCGCGGGTTTGGCATGATTCCCTGGCATGAGTGTTCGGCGAGTTTTGCATGCTGCTTGGCATGTTTGGCATGCCGATTGGCATGTTGGCGCGGGTTTTGGGAAGCCAACTTAGTATGGAAACCTCTTTTAAGGCTGCGACGGGTTTGGAGCAACCTAATTGGTTAATGAAAGTAGTGGGCCGGCCAAGCATGGGCGTGGATACCCTTTTAGTGCGAGTGGCGGCTTTAGAGAGACCTGATTGGTCGATGGGAAGTGGGGCCGACAAGTTAGGGTGTGGTCACACTTCCAGTGCGCCGTGGCGGATTTAATTGCCTAGTTTGGCTAAGCATAGTTTTTCGACCAATGGGGTCTAGTGTATTGCGTGGGGCGCGAAACCCTGATTTTCCAAATTAGTCGGGTTTATGAGTTTTTTTTGTGAGTTATCACAATAATTGGCTGGATTTTGTATGTTGCCACAAAAATCCTTATCTACAGAATGCAGTGTGCTTTCCGTCTGAGCATTTCGTGTGATGGCCTTAAATTTGGTACTTGGAGGTTCATGCTACTCCGCTGCGAGTGAACATAAATCCGTCATGCCATACCGATATTAAGGGTTCTGCCGGGGAACATAACACATGAAAGTACTCAATGAGTCTTGTATTAACAAGATGCTGAAATTTACAGAGTATTTGGGATGGTTGCTACATTCGCCAGTCTGGATAATATTTCATGTAAATATATTGAATGGCTCAATAAATATGCTGGTGGAGAGATTAGCACTCACGGCACCGTTTCCTTGCAGAGCGACGTCACATCAGATACAAGGTTTTACTATTTTAAACCTAAGCTAAAAACCATCATCAACATTAAGTTCCCTGCTTAGCACGTAACAGTTGCATTGTTGCGGGGTAAGCATGAGATGGTGACGGACGAGAGTAAAATCGAAAGAGCAAGACGTGAATAGATTGCCAAGGAAATTCAACTAACGTTTTGTGGAAGGCATGAGGAATCCGTGTTCCTTTCATAGGCGGATTTGCAGAAATTCGACTTGGCCATATGGTGTTGGCGTCAGCACTGCAACCTTGGCTACTGATTGGCAGAAGAATCCCTGCGACTTGGTCCGCGGGACGGGCGCTGGTCGGCTACAGAAAGGTGGATGGCACTGCTTTGGCTGACTAGGACAATGGCGCTGCTGGCCATGGAAAGGTGAATGCCACTGCTTTGGATGGCTAGGAGCGGAGACGAAGGCGTTGGTTTAGTGTTGGCTGAGATGCATACTGATGGCGCTGGCTGTGGAGCGGAGAAGATGGCACCGATTTGCACTGGCTGGGACACGGAGAAGATGGCTCTGGCTACGACGTGGATCCGTTGGCATTGCTCAGGACGCGCGCTTTGGATGGACGGATGATGACTTGGATGCCAAACCCTAATTATCCCGTATAAGCAAATATCTAATCCAGCTGGTATCACGCGTTTGAAGCCTTAATTCACGGCTGGTAAAAGGGTTTTTCTTCTCAGGATTCATCGATCCGCTAAATGTAAGAGGTGATCTTGAACCCTTCGTCCATACCGATCATCGCAAAATCGCGTCCACCCTCTTCGCATGTACTATCTTGTGTTTCTTCTCCTAGTTCCCATTTTGTCTTCTTCATCATGTAGGTTGCAGGTGCAGACATGGTAAAACCTTTTTGTTTTGTAGCATATAATGGGATATTCCAGTGACGATCGTACCTCTGACCCTTCGGAGAGAAATTTTGAAGTCGACAAAACCCATTTTTCTTCTCATGAGGAGGCATTAAGCAGAATTGATTCTCTATTCCGTGAGGCTGACGAGATTATACAAGGCATGTCTCTCGCCCATCTATACAGAGTGCGGACGTGTGTTCAGACTCTCATGGATTCGATGGATATGGAGGAAAAGTGGAGAATTGATGAAGCATTTCAGCGTGTCGGGGGATCTCAGAATAATGAAGTTTATCTACAACCCAGTGTTAGGGATGGACGATTCGCCTCTCGGTTGAAACGGCGAAAGACCGGGTCCATGAAACTTTTAGGTGAGAACCAGTTTAATTACCATGTCCATGATGGCATCGTAATCCTTGACTTTGATGCAGACGAACTGGGACATCCTGAAGAAGCTGCTGGAAAAGCTCCTGATGAAGATGTCGACACGATTTGTGAAACTGGAGCAGCTTCTGGAGTGGACGCCGAAACTGCTGTCAGGGACGTTGAAGTGACTGCTGAGGATGCCGTCGAGGCGGATGAGGAGGCGGAGGCAACATATGTTGGATCCATTGTATAAGTCATGGAAACATACGCTGGGACCGTTGTTGAAACAAACGCCCGACAGGATGTGGAAGCTGCTGCTGCCGAAGCGGCTTCTGGATGGGATGCTGAGGTCGCTGCTGCTGAGGCAACTTCCGGATGGGATGATGAAATTGATTCTTCCCAGGTGGCGTCTGGATGGAACGTTTGCTGCCAGAGAGGGTGCTGGGGAAAGTTCTTGAAAAAGCTCTGATGGAGGCGTTATTGATCCAGGCGTCTGCCATTGACGACCAATTTTTTTTTTCACTTTTGGTGTTTCTTCTCGGCGTGTATCCGTTTCTCATATTTCAAAGATTTACTTTCGCTTTCTTGTTTTCATGGAGGAGTTAGGGATTCGCCAAGTAACATTTAGTTGTTCATCTCTTATGGTTACACATCTCTGAATGAATCAATAAGACCTTCATACTGAAAAGATCCAAAAAACCCTTTATGCGAAAAATAAGTCACTCGACCCTCCTGGCCATCCAGTAGACGAATAGATGCCATACACAAGAAATGTGGATGAAATTTGCCACAGGTACTATCTGGCCTGCTGCTTTCGTAGCCAATTCCTCCGAACGCTGACATCACCCACAGTAACTAAAAACAAGGGAAATAACAACAACAATTAAAGGTTCGACTGACCTGTTTCTTGGCTCTCCCTTGTAGTAGCATCGTTGTCACAAATCCCGAAAACCAGAGGAGCCTTAGGTGAGATTTGAAGCCGGATATTTTTGAAGAAGATATCTTTTCTGCCGCCTGATGATCATCTTCCTTGCATATTCCTTTCTTCAGTATTTTTGAATAGATATTATTTATTTTTTGTGGTGGTTTGGTTTCTCTAGCTTTCAATAGACGGGTAATGACTCTGTGAGAGTTTGGGTTTAATTGGTATTTTTCCTTTAAGATGGTTTGGGAAAACCTTTTAAGGAAAGACGTCCTTTAATTGAAATCGAAAACTCTACTCATGAATGCAAGCAGTGCAATCATTTTAGAGAAGTTACAAATATTGCATGAAAAGGGAAAATGCCAAAGAAAATGCTGAAAGGGGAATGCTGGAGGTGAAGGTAGCACATCGTTTTAGGTATCGAAGGGTTTAAACCATCGTGAGTGAATCGTCACACCTTCCAATTTGTCGGTATTGATGAGCTTGCAGTAACCACCAAAGATAACATCTGTCACCATATATAGCTCATCTTCCTTTTCTTTTGGCGGACCGGGTCGAGTGGCTATCTTCATTGTTATGTTTGCAAATTGAAACGAGGTCGTCTTGACTACTACATCTCCAATTCGAAACGGGTTTGAGCGTTGCACAACCACTTGATTTTTGAACTCATCATCTTTGATTGTGACAACTTCCAAATTTTTGACAAAGCACTTGAAAGTCCCAACGTCCCATTAACATCTCCTAATGACGCCTTGGTTGATAATCGGACCAAGTCCCCATGCCCGTCCGAGAGGAGAGGTGACTAGGTGCAGAAATAGTTGTTTAACCAGACCTACTTGTGTTTGGAATATGCGGATGAACTTCGACGGGCTTTCTCCAGGCAATTGAGTTACATTGGTAAGTTTTTGATATGGCGACATGGAATCTTCAAAGTTGGACAGCTTGTTGGAAATTTTTTCGGGTATCGACATCGGCAGAGGGGATACTCTTAATTTCGCTTTGTTGCCGTGTACCCATGCGCGCCCCAGAATCATGTCGTAATTTGAGAGTTCTTTGACAATGTGCAATTTTCCATGTGTTAGAGTGTCTCTCACCTTAATTTCAAGGCTGATGTAGCCATATGCGTTCATCGCCTCTCCTTCCAGGTTTTTGACCACGATAGGGGAACGGGTAGCCTCCTTCTTCGAAACTCCCGCAGCTCTCATAGTTTTGATGGTAACGATGTTGAAGTCGAAGAACGCGTCGATTAATGTATTTTCGAGATCGGCATCCTCAGATAAATCGTGGTCAGCAGTCCCCAGTTGTATTTTCCAGCACTGCGTCCCGAGAGAGTTTGGGGTTCTGGCGTGGTTTCTTCAGTAGGAAAGAGTCGCTTGCCGATACAACACCATTAAGGGATGTGAAGATATCTTAACGCTGTGTCTTGAAAAGATAGATAATTTCGCAGACATGCTGCATCATGGATTGCACAGTTTCGTGTACAGAGTCCCCAGAGACCATGCAACTCCTGACTGGAAGTGGATATCTTTGAACTCTTTCGTTGTCCAGTCGAAGCTCCCCTGTTTCTATCCTTTCTTTGAACATATTCTTTAGCTTATTGCAGTCACTGGTCGGGTGGTGAACAAATCTATGGTAGAGGCAATATTTGGGGTTTGCCATTTTTGCTTCGGTTGGTGGACGCCTGGTAGGAGGTAGCCTGATGGCTTCGTCTTGGATCCACGCTTCCAAGAGTTCAATCACTTCCTCGATTGGGAACGGGAAATTCAAGACATTTTCTCCATCTTCTTGATGTCGTATGGGAGCTTTACCGGTGGTCTTCCGTGGCGGAACTGCCTGTCGTACTGGCGTTGCGCACTTGGATTGTTGTTCTGCCGCTGGAGCCTTCCTTTTTCCTCCTTCGTCTACCACGCTCACAGAGGAGGGACCAGTGTTGTATTGCTTATTGGTGAGGCGTCTATTTCCTCGAGTTTCGCATGTGTCCTCGCCTCTGGTTGGCCTGGTTCTTTCCAACAACGCTGGTGTTGTTGTGGCCGACTGTTTCGCAGCTTCATGAAGTTCAGAGAATATCTGGAATCGAAGATTCTCTAGTAAGGCATGGCATATGGGAATCATGCCATTGATGCAAGAATCCACCAATTTCTGTTCGGTCATGTTTGGGTCATGAAAGTCCAATGCTTGAATTCTCAATATTTTGACAAATCATTCGGATGTTCGTTGTTTCGTTGGAACATATTTCAAAGATCTGAGAAGGTAATTTTCTCAGACACAAAGAAGTACTTCTTGTATAAAGCCGTAACCATATCAGACCAGTTGGAGATGCTGCCTGACGTAATGCTGTCGTACCATATGTATGCTCTTCCAGTAAGTGATTTCGAAAATTCCCTCAAACAGAGAACGTGATTGTATTCGTGCTCTCCCAGGGACTCCAAGAATCGAGAAACATGTTCACGCGCATTACCGGTGCCATCATACAGAGAGAATTCAGGGGAGGAGTACCCCTTTGGGAGAGGGATTCTTTGTACTTCCGGGGAATACGGGGGTTGATGCTGATGCATGTCCATGGAATCGCTTTTGTCCCTGTTTCGGAGAAGTCGTTCCAAATATTCTCGTAAGACAAAATTGGACGGTTTATTTCTCACCGCTAGAGTTCCTGGGCGAGTCTCTTCGTCTACAAAGGTGTGCCATGTTGAGGTGCTGGCGCCAGGGGTATTGGAGGTGTTCCTCGTTGGATCTGGATAGCATGATTCTATTAGTTTCTTGAGAAAAACAAGTACCTCCTTCTGCGTTGAGGCCATGTCTGTTTGGGCTCTAGGGAGAACCTCCTGTCTTTCCATCAAATCAGCAATAGTAATACAGGATCGTCTTCCTCTGTCTCCTCCAGTTTCTCGTCCTGACGGCGGAGTAGCCGCGACTCTGGTGACGGTTGGAGGTGTCATACTTGACGAAACATTGGAAGCGGCGGCAGCGGCTCTGGCTCTGGTGATTGGAGGTGTAGTACCTGAAGGAGCATTTTCCACGGCAGAGGCTCTGGCTCTGGTAATCGAAGGCGTAACGCCTGAAGGAACATTCTCCATGTTGTTGGTGTTGACAGGTGGCGTATTAACACCACTGGAAGGAACGTTAACATCGGGAATAATTTCAGCGCCAGTGTTCTCAGGGTTTGTTGCTGATCCGGACCTGAGTTCTACCATCTTGAGATCGTGGTTAAAAGATAGAATCGGGAATTGAGAAATTGATATTGTAACCGAGAGATTAATCTCCAATTTTGGTCGCCAATTGTTTGTGGGTGAAAATGGTTTCTGCTGATTTTGGTAAATTCGTGTGTGTGAATGAGAAACGAGTCTAAACCCTAAATAATGTACTGCACGGGAGTAATTTTGATTTGAGAGATCAATCTGTACAAATCCGTCCTAAACCAAGAAATGGCCATTCCAGACTTGCTTCGTCAAAAAGTGAAGGAGAAGGGTTGGTCTTAGGGAGGGAGGCGAAGAAAGTATTGAGACCAGAATCGTCGTTCTGGAAGTGTGGGTGTTTTTGTGACTTGTGTCAGAAAATTGGACTGCCTAGCTGAATGAAAAAGCTATCAGGTGATTTTTCAATGTTGTATTGTTCTCCTGACCAAAAACTTGTTATTTGGTGGAAATAGGTGAGACCTATTTATACAAGTCGCAACAAAACGTACCCTGGTCTCGTAGGAAGTGGAAACGATTGAGTAGTGGAAGAAGGGAGTAACGGATAACGCCTGGAATTCATGTTTCCATAATGAAGGATACGTTTCACCATTACTTCTTGTCATTATTAACCGCCCCGCTTTATGACACTTTCTTGTAACGGGCACGCCGCACGCTGTAAACCGCCAGACCAATACCCTGATGAGTATCCCCCAATTTGTGACATGTTTTGATGTCTCGAGAGTTTTCATGGAAAACATGTAGCACTTCGCTACGTGTGGAAAGTTGAAATTGAGAGGCTTTACGCAGGTAAATACCATGTGATGCTATTAGGCTCGTCTTGGCTGGTCGCCTAAAACTTTCCACAAGCTCGCCGGCTTGGTGGTGAACTTCGATGGCTGAGATCGCATCTTATGAAATAAGGGTAGCCGTTGATTGTGGCTACCTTGTATTGGCGCCTGAAGATGGCGCAGTGGCATTTTTTGGTGCACGCCAGTAGCAATGCGGCATGTCTGGCATGGCTCGTTCATGCCAGTGGCACGCTGGTGAAAGTGGTGCTTGGCGTAGCCATGGCCATTAATTTTCGGAGGTTGGTCGCCTGAAAGTTGCCACAATTCTGTCAGCTCGGTGGCGAAGTTGGATGGCTGAGATTGCATCTCATGAGAAAGGATAATCGTTGATTATGGCTACCTTCTGTCGACGCCTGGCAACTTTGTCTAAATTAGGGTTTCGCATGCCAAAACCCTAACTCTATATGGCATGTCGTTTGGCATGTGCGCCTGGCATGCGCGTTTTTGGCAAGTTAGGCATGTCGATTGGCATGTGCGCCTGGCATGCGCATTTGGCGAATTTGGCATGCTGCTTGGCATGTTTGGCATGCTGATTGGCATGTGCGCCTGGCATGCGCGTTTGGCGGGTTTGGCATTCTGCTTGGCATGTTTGGCATGCCGATTGGCATGTGCGTCTGGCATGCGCGTTTGGCGAGTTTGGCATGCTTCTTGGCATGTTTAGCATACCGATTGGCATGTGCGTCTGACACGTGCGTTTGGCGGGTTTGGCATGCTTCTTGGCATGTTTGGCATGCTTCTTGGCATGTTTGGCATGCCGATTGGCATGTGCGCCGGGCATGCGCGTTTGGCGAGTTTGGCATGCTGCTTGGCATGTTGGCGGGGGTTTTGGGAAGCCAACTTAGTATGGCAACCTATTTTAAGGCTGCGACGGGTATGGAGCAACCTAATTGGTCAATGAAAGTAGGGGGTCGGCCAAAAATGGGCGTGAATACCCTTTTAGTGCGCGTGAAGGCTTTAGAGAGACCTGATTGGTCGATTGGAAGTGGGGCCGGCAAGCTAGGGTGTGGCCACACTTCCAGTGCACTATGGCATATTTAATTGCCTAGTTTGGCTAAGAATAGTTTTTCGACCAACGGGGTCTAGTGTATTGCGGGGCGCGAAACCCTGATTTTGCAAATTAGTCGGGTTTATGAGCTTTTTTGTGATTTATCACAATAATTGGCTGGATTTTGTATGATGCCACAAAAATCATTATCTGTAGAATGCAGTGTGCTTTCCGTCTGAGCATTTCGTGCGATGGCCTTAACTTTGGTACTTGGAGGTTCATACTACTCCACTGCGAGTGAACATAAATCCATCCTGCCATACCGATATTAAGGGTTCTGCCGAGGAAAGTACTCAGTGACTCTTGTATTGGCGAGATGCCTAAATTTATAGAGTGTTTGGGATGGTTGCTACATTCGCCAGTATGGATAATATTTCATGTAAATATATTGAATGGCTCAATAAATATGCCCGTGGAGAGATTAGCACTCACGACATCTTTTCCTTGCAGAGCGACGTCACATCAGATGCAAGGTTTGCGATTTTAACCCTAAGTTAAAAACCACCATCAACGCTTACGTATTTCTCGAAATATGTATTGGTAAGCTTTCGCTTCAACCAAGTTCATCTCATATTCTTGACGACAGTCAAAAGATGATCATGTGAAAATTACCGAGTAACATCTTGTTAGAGCATTTCTCGGTCGAACTCGCGTACATTGCTATCTCAAGCATGTTTTTCAAGTTTAGTTGTCAAAACTATATGTATTGATTTCTAGACTACTTATAGCTAAGTATCGGTTTAAGACAGTTTAGTGTAGTTGAGCTCCAGACTCCATGGCGATCATCTTACGAAGACGAAGAACTACTCAAGGAACCAGTGGAACTTCATCCGACTAAAAGTTATATGGAGACTTGAACTTATCTATCACTCAAAAGTCTATCTACTCTATCTCCTACTCTTGAGACAAATTCGTATAAGTATGATAGTTTTCATACATACACATTTGCTCCTATCTTTTTCTCGAAATATGTGTTGGTAAGCTTTCGATTTAACCACTTTTCATTTTAACCCGTGACGAAAGTCATGATGACGTTTCAATCTTGAAAATATCTTTGATGACGATAGTTTTGAATATCGACTGTTATAACATTATAGAAGAATGTTTCAATGATTTAAATGTAGAGTTGAGATTACGTAACCAACTATCGATATAAGCATATATAGTGTGTTCGCACATTAGTGTATAAATCCATGTGCCGGAAACCAAGTGTGTGCATATGTATGCATACGGTGGTGAAGGAGACAGGTTGGGTATGCGTACCATCGGAAGTTTTCGAACCGAAAATTTCTGCTGATTTTGTAAGTTTGCAAACTGTTAAACTAATCACCTCATGTACCCATACCCGTACATGTACCCACAGAAGTTTTTGACCGAAAATTTCTGCTGAGTTTCTAAACTCAAATCCGGTAGCTATGGTACACGTACCCGTACGCGTACCCAAGCTGGTTATATTTCTCAAACCGGAAGTTCATGAACTCAAACAATAAATCAATAAGGAATGCAATCTTTGCAAACCGTAGCTATATTTTTCATGAATTGATGCAAGTGAATCAAACCAATTTTGTTTCAATTGTGTCTATTCATAAATACCTAAGCAATTGAACAACTCTTCAACTAGTTCTTATGAGTCATTTGAACTAGTTATGTGAAGAAGATGAATATGGTTAATATGGAAGTACTCATATGGCTAACCATTGGTTAACTATTTGTGTACCAACTAAGTGTACACGTTTAGGTATGGTTATTCAAACCTAAATGAAATACATTTCATTTGTGTGTAACAATCTAAGTTTCGATCTAACGGTTGAAAGATATTAGCTTGGTTAAATCAGGTTTTTCATCTAACGGTGAATATTGAATGCTTTTTTACCAAGGGAACTTGGATCGCAAACCCTGATTTGAAAACTATATAAAGGAGACTTATAACAACTGGAAAAACTAATCCCCATACCTCCTGTGTGATACTAGTTGGTTTTGCTAGAGTCGATTCTCCTTTAACCTTAGGTTTCTTCTCGAGACCCTGTAGGTTAACGACTGAAAGAATTCATTGGGATTTTGAATCCAAACGAAACTACTTCTCTTTTAGTTGACCGATGTGATCTTGCCATTTTCTATCGTACAAGTTCAATTGAATAATTGACTTGAGATTATATCTCCGATAGGGAAAGATAAAAAGAAATCACAAACATCTTCGTCTCATCGTTTGTGATTCCGCAATATCTAGTTTCGCTACCATACGATTTAGATTATTGTGAGGTGATTGATAATTCTAGGTTGTTCTTCGGGAATATAAGTACGGGTTATCAATTGGTTTCTGTTCACCTTGATTTTATCAAAATACAGAACAAAACTCTTAGATTTATCTATGGGAGACAGATTTATCTATCATCATAGACTTTTCTGTGTGATACATATTTGTTTATTAAATTCTTCAACTTTGTGTCATAGAAACTCTTGGTTGTGGGTGAGATCATCTAAGGGAATCAAGTGCGTAGTATCCTGCTGGGATCAGAGACGTAAGGAGCGCAACTGTACCTTGAACCAATGTGATATTGATTAGGGTTCAACTACAGTCCAGACCGAAGTTAGTTTGTAGTAGGCTAGTGTCTATAGCGGCTTAATACAGTATGGTGTTCAATCTGGACTAGGTCCCGGGGTTTTCTGCATTTTCGGTTTCCTCATTAACAAAATTTCTGGTGTCTGTGTTATTTCTATTCCGCATTATATTTTGTTATATAATTGAAATATCACAGGTTGCGCGTTAAGATAAATCAATTAGAATATCCAACCTTTGGTTGTTGATTTAAATTGATTGACACTTGGATATTGGTCTTTGGTACCATCCAAGTTTATCTCTCTAGTATTTAATAAAGACTCACAGATTTCCATTTGCTTGAGTAAAGATCAAATAGAGAGATTAAGATATTAACTCTTTGATATACTTTTATCTAGATTGAGTCTGACTGTCTAGTCGATTCTTGATAGGTGTCTAAAACACCTTGATATTTATCTAGTGTTTATGCTTTCTCTGCTATGTATTCTTGTAAATTATGTATTTTATGCTTGATTTTGAGTTTTAGGTACTTTGGAGCAAAAGAAGAAGAAACGTCGCTTAAAAGGGGCTAAAGTGTCATTTCATGTGCAACTGCTATTGGAGGCGACCTATTTCTCATTATTTACTTTGTCGGGTTTAGTGATGCGAGTTATGTATGAAAAGCATGGAAACTTTAGTGATGTATAAAAATTGAAGAAAAGAAGTGAATAGGAGAGGTAAGAGATGGCGTCTCGAGAAACTACTAAAAGCACCCAGAAAAGTGTTAGAGGCATCCCCAGAAATGTCCCGGGGGAGTTGATAAAGTCACCCAAAAGTTTTTCACTATATACAACCCAAAAGTCATCTTTGTACCCCACAAATTTCTATTCGCACCCCCAGGAATTGCTAAACGTAGCCCAAACTGCTAAAGAGACACCGCTATTGGATAAGGGGGAGGTCATCTTCTCCATTTGAATTTCAAATTCTGGCGGGAAAATGGTAGTTAATGGCAGAATTTAGGGTTTGGAAATCGAACGTTTTACAGTTATTTTCAATGGATGAGATCAAATGGGTTTATTCCTAGAACCTTAACAGAGCTGGTAATGGTCTTTATTTTGACCAGAATTGGCTAGACAATCGGCAGAAGATAAATCAAAGCTCACGGAAATTGGCGGGAAAAATTGTTCTTCGCGGACAAAATTAGGGTTAGAATTTTGGGAGGTTTTGGAAGAAATTCAATGGCCATATTTTATTCGGTTGGACCTTTTGGAGCTAAACGGGACTGGTATGTCCATCAGAACCGGTTAACTTGGGCTACAACGTCAGATTGGAGCAAACAGTGGAGGATATTTTTCTCAGTCCTTCTGCGTGTTTCTGCAGAGAGATTTAAATGGAGATAATCATGGCAGTAAGTTGGTTCGGGCATGTTTTGTCAAAACAGGAAAGACAATCTTTTCAGAGTCGTAAGAAAATGAAGTTGCCATATGTTTCTCAGTAAAACGGGGCATGAAAAATACTCAGCCTCTGTGTGTTATAATGGGAAGATTTGAGAAGATATTACGCTGAAATTTAACTATGTCAAGTCCTTAGCTAATCTACAGGGAGTACGGAAAGTTCAGAAGGTTCTGGAAGACGTATAGAGATAAAACAGGGAAGAAATCCCGTGCCTTGACAAGAAAGAAGATGGAGATATTTTGGGAATTTTCTTGAGTTGACCTGTCGAGTATATAAAGTCCTGTTGAGGTCTTGAGAAGGGGACGTTTACTCTGGGATAGATATTTTTCTTAGGAATCGAGAAACCAAAGTTTCAGAAAGTCATCTGCTGCTGCAAACCTAGAACACGAAGAACAACAGTCCGGCAGAAAAAGTCGCAGAACAATATCGTTCTACAACAGAAGGCATATATCGTTTACTATTCAGTTGTGAAAGATCTTTAGCAACCATCTGCCGTAGCTGCACTGCTCAGTTTTCGTAGCTAGAAACCTTAGCGATTGCAGAATCATTGTAAGCTTATTTACATCTTTTTGAATACAATGATTAATGAAATTTTCTCAAATTCTCGATCTATGAGTAGCTAAATTTTTTTTCTAGGGTTTTGGAGGAAACTATTTTTAATGGGTAATATTTAGTATTAAATTCTTTGACGTATTTTACTCCATATTTGTGCTTACAATTGTCTAAAATTTTTCTCTTCTTTGTATGCTTCGTAAAAACCGTTTTGGGTAGTTTTAGTTGCCGATCTTTTATAAGCGAAGGAAAATTAGGCCCTAGAATAGTGACGAGAGTCGTAAAAAAAATCTTATAATGTTATATCTTCCAAAGCATGAGATTGAGTTCGGATTGTTTTGAGTAAATTAGGAGTATTATGTCAAAGTTTTAATTATTGATTATACAAATATTGGAAGTAGTGGAATCCAAAACCCTAGATTCATCTCTCCTTGGTTAAAAACAATCAAATTTTATTAGTTTGTGTTAGTATTTTCTTTTAATCAAAAACCAAATCTTCATAAAAGTCCGAGAATCGAATCCTGTATTTACCACTTGTAAAAACTACATCAGTTTTTGGCGCCTCCGACGCGGACTTTCCTTTAGGTTAGGTTTAGATTTTTCTTTTCTTTTCTTTAATTCTTTTAGTAATTTTTTTTATTATTCTTTCTTTGATTTTACTTGGGTATTTTTCTTATTTTTATTGTGCAGGTAATTTTCTACATTTATTGTGGAATTGCCTACCAAAAGAGGTAAGTAACAAAACCCTATCTTTTTTATTTTATTTTCTTTTGTATAAATTTCTTTTATAAAAAAAAATTAAAAAAAAAAACACATTGCAAACACCATATTGCATCGTCTGTCACCGATTCTTAGGAAGACACGTGGTTTAGTACGGTGAACCCTCTGGGCGTTATCATCCGAAACACTACAAACCTCAGCCTAGTACCTTTGACCAGTCTTTGTCTGTAGGTATATTTTGCTGTAGGTAACCCAAGCTTACCTAATTTAGCGAACCCAACATTTGCATGTGCACGATTTTCTTGCTTCACTAATATTCTTGCTTGTGTATGCGACGTTGGAAACAGGTAGGAGATAGACTTGAGGAAAACGACCTTTTTAATTTGACACCGACCCGTTACACCGATTTAGGCAGTACTTCTATTTTTTCCGAAATGGTTAATGAAAATGATGAAATAAAGGATGTTGAGGTCCCAGGTAAAACCCTTAGGGACTGTTTGAACCCGTCTAGAGTGATGCGTGAACCTGTGGTTGTTTTACCGACCACTACCGTTAAGTTTGATATTAAAGCTGGGACATTTGTCGTGCTACGTAAGTTTAGGGGGATAGAAAATGAGAACCCGTATACCCATATCTGGGACTTTGAGATGATTTGTGACACCATGAGTTATCTGAATGTCACCAAAGACGATGTTAGGTTCCGTTTGTTTCCTTTTTCTCTAGAAGAGAGAGCCGGTCAGTGGTATCATATAATTCCTTCTAAAACAATCACTACCTGGGATGGACTTGTAGAGGTTTTCGTTAAGAAATTCTAACCACACCATAAGACTGCTGCTGTTCGACTGTCTATCCAAACCTTTAAGCAGAAATTAGGTGAACACCTACACGATTATGTAGAAAGGTTTAATGAATTTTTATACCAATGCCCACATCACGGCTTTGATAAAGCCCACATGGCACAAATCTTATATGAGGGCCTTGATAGTGAAACCCGAATGAAGGTAGAAACAATTAGTGGTGGAGAATTTACCCATCAAGACCCAGATGATTGTTTTGACGAGTTCATAGAGTTAGCTGAAAAGACTCGTCAATGGGATTCAATGAGGGAGCCCGAAATAACTAGGAACCCTATCCATAGGGTCAATAGAGTTGATAATGGTATGATATCCTTAGGCGTCTAGAGGCCTTAGAGATGAACCAAGGGTCAAACCATACTATAAGTTGTAACAGTGAGCCCAGAACCTATCCATGTACCATTTGTGGTGATCAAACTCATATTGGACATCATTGTCCCCTGTTTTACCCTAGTGAAACTACCCGTGATCAGGTTAGTGTCCTACATGGTGGTATGAACTCTAAATATGAGGGTCGACCCAAGTTTGACCCATATTCTAATACCTATAACCCTGGTTGGAGACATAACCCTAATTTCTCGTGGTCCAAAGGTACCCATCAGGGTGGCCCGTCTAGCAAACCACCACCGGGTTTTCATAGGAACCAAACTCAAGCCCAAGAACCAATCTCAGTTGATCATAGGTTCACATCTTTAGAGGAGTCTCTTAAAATTTTAGCTCAAAGTGCTGCCCAAAACAACCAAAAGTTTGATGACTTTGTCCTAATGAGTCAGCTTAACCAGCAATACAATGCCCAATCTATTAGCAACTTAGAGATTCAAATAAGTCAACTTCCGAGCCGTTAAATGATAGGGAGGACGAGACATTTCCTAGCCAAACGACTCCAAATCCTAAAGGATTTAACCAGGGTAATAGATCAGGTAGTTCTAACCACAATGAACATATCAAAGCAGTTATCACCCTTAGGAGTGGTAAAACTCTAGAGAACTCGGCAGAACCACCCAAGGATAGTAGTCCAGCTGAAAATGAGACCGTAGTTGACCAAACTTCGTCCAAAGACCCTAATAGGCCTGAGAGTTCTAGGAGTGAAAGTGAGGAAGATATCCCTGAGAGAGTGTAGATACCACCTGCACCATTTCCTCAAAGACTCTCTAAGAAAAAGCCTAGTACATATGCTGAAATCCTGGACATCTTTAAGCAAGTTAAGGTCAACCTACCCTTTTTAGATGCAATAGAACATGTACCGGCTATGGCCAAATTCCTAAAAGAGATGTGCACTGTCAAGAGAGACGCGAGTGTCCATAAAAATGAATTTTTGAACCAACAAGTTAGTTCCATAATCTCACAAAAGTACCCAGTCAAATTTAAATATCCCGGTTGTCCTACTGTCACATGTGTCATAGGTAGCCGAACAATAGACAATGCTCTATTAGATCTTTGGGATAGTGTGAATCTTTTACCTTTCTCGGTATATGAACAACTTGGACTAGGGGAGATGAAAACAACTAGGATAACACTATAGTTAGCCGATAGGTCAGTCAAAATCCCACGTGGAATTATTGAAGACGTTTTGGTTCAGGTCGAAAACTTTGTCTATCCAGTTGATTTTGTAATTTTAGACACTCAACCTGTCTCTAATCAAGATATCAATATCCCAATCATCCTAGGTCGTCCATTTTTAGCCACTGCAAACGCAGTCATACATTATCAAACTGGCCGAGTAGAATTTTCCTTTGGGAATCATAAAATCTCGGTGAACGTTTTTAAGGCATTACAAGCCCCACCGGACCCTGAACACTATGAGTCCATATGCATGATTGATTCTATAGTTGAGAATACCTTTACTATTAATAGTGTTACAGATCCTTTAGAGGCATGCTTGGCCCATTTTGGAGCCTACTATGATGTGGATAAACATTTTGAAGAAGTTAATGCGTTGTTAGATTCCGCGGCAGTAATGAATTATGAGAAATGGCAACCTAAACCAGAACCTCTTCCACCAACCATAGATAAACCCCTCCCATCATCAGTTAAGGCACCCACCCTTGAATTAAAGCCGCTACCAGATACACTGAAATATGTATTTCTAGGTAATGAAAATACTCTTCCTGTCATAATTGCCTCCGACTTAGATACCGATCAGGAAAGTAGACTAGTTAGTGTTCTCCGAGAGCACAAGAATGCAATAGGGTGGACCATAGCATATTTGAAAGGAATTAGTCTTGTGGATTGTATGCACCATATCTACCTAGAAGAAGGTGCCAAAACCTCAAGAGAAATGCAGAGACGTTTGAATCCTAATATGAAAGAAGTTGTCCACACTGAGGTGCTCAAATTGTTAGATGCGGGTATTATATACCCCATATCTGATAGTAAATGGGTCAGTCCTGTACAGGTTGTACCAAAGAAGTCTGAGATTACAGTAGTTGCAAATGAGAACAATGAATTGATTCCTACCCGTGTTACTACCGGGTGGAGAGTATGTATAAACTACCGTAAGCTGAACTCAGCCTCTAGGAAAGACCACTTTCCTTTACCATTCATCGACCATATGTTAGAAAGATTAGCTGGCCGCAGCCATTATTGTTTCCTAGATGGATATTGTGGTTATAACCAAAACCCTATAGCACCGGAAGACCAAGAGAAGACAACCTTCACATGTCCATTTGGTACTTTTGCTTACATGCGTATGCATTTTGGGTTGTGTAATGTACCCGCAACATGCCAACGTTGCATGCTAAGTATCTTCTCGGACATGATTGAGCGATTTCTCGAGGTATTTATGGACGATTTTTCGGTTTTTGGATCCTATTTCGATGAATGCTTGCACCACCTTACACTAGTTCTAGAACGTTGTAAAGAAAAGAACTTAGTCCTTAATTGGGAAAAGTGTCATTTTATGGTTAAATATGGAATAGTGTTGGGACTTGTAGTGTCCTCTAAGGGAATAGAAGTTGATAGAGCCAAGGTTGAACTAATTTAAAAATTAAGACCACTTAAGAATGTAACAGATGTTAGATTTTTCCTTGGCCATGCTGGATTTTTACCGTCGTTTCATCAAAGACTTAAGCAAGATTGTCTTACCTTTGTCGAACCTACTTGCTAAAGATATTGCCTTTATTTTTGATGAAGTCTGTGTTCAAGATTTTGAGAAGCTAAAATCATTGTTGACTTCTGCCCCTATAATCCAACCACCCGATTGGAACCTCCCATTTGAAGTCATGTGTGATGCGTCTGATTATGCGGTTGGTGCTGTTCTTGGCCAACGACGTGATAAAGCACCTAATATGATTTATTATGCTAGTAGGACCCTAAACGATGCCCAGTTGAACTATACAACCACCGAGAAACAAATGTTAGCCATCGTTTTTGCTTTGGAGAAATTTAGGTCATATCTCCTATGGTCTAAGGTCATAGTCTATTCTGATCATGCCGCACTCAAATATCTGCTTTCAAAGAAGGACTCAAAACCTCGGCTGATTAGATGGGTATTATTGTTCCAAGAATTTACTCTAGATATTCGTGATAAGAAAGGGTCTGAAAATGTAGTAGCTGACCATTTATCCCGTATCCTTAATGAGACTAGAGATGATGAGAAACTGATCCTTGACACGTTCCCCGATGAACATTTATTTTCCATCTCTTTGTTACCCTGGTTTGCTGACATTGTCAATTATTTGGTAACTGGTCAAGTGCCCGACCATTGTTCTAAACAAGATAAAGCCAAATTCTTGTCTGAGGTTAAATACTTTTTCTGGGATGATCCAGATTTATTCAAATACTGTCGTGATCAGATCATCCGTCGTTGTATTCCTGACAACGAAATCTCCAGTGTTTTGACTTTCTGTCATTTTGGAGCTTGTGGGGGTCACTTTAGTTCGAAGAAAACAGCTGCGAAGGTTTTGCAATCCGGTCTTTATTGGCCAACTCTGTTTAAGGACTCCCACCTTTTTTGTCAAAGTTGTGATAGATGTCAAAAGTTAGGGAAGTTGACTCGACGTAATATGATGCCACTTAGTCCTATACTAATAATAGAAATATTTGATGTGTGGGGTATATATTTTATGGGTCCTTTTGTCAATTCCTATGGAAACTTTTACATCTTATTAGCTGTTGACTATATTTCTAAGTGGGTTGAAGCAATCGCTACCAAGAAAAATGATCGCCACGTTGTCATCAAGTTTGTTAGAGACAATATTTTCTCTCAATTTGGTATGCCTAGAGAAATCATTAGTGATGGAGGTTCCCATTTTTATAATCGGTCTTTTGAGACGCTCATGAATAAATACTCCATTACCCATAAGGTTTCTACACGTTACCACCCAAAAACTTGTGGCCAAGTTGAAGTGTCTAATAAGAAGATTAAACAGATTTTAGAAAAGACCGTAAACCCTACCCAAAAGGATTGGTCTTTGCGCCTAATAGAAGCTTTGTGGGCTTACCGAACCGCTTTTAAGACTCCACTAGGAATGTCTCCGTATAGACTTGTATTCGGTAAAGCCTGCCACTTGCCTGTAGAATTAGAACACCGAGCTTATTGGGCCATTAAACGGCTAAAGTTTGACCTATCTACTGCTGGTGATAAATGTAGACTGCAACTCAATGAGTTAGAAGAAATTTGTAATGATTCTTACCAGAGTGCGAAAATTTACAAGGAGAAAACAAAAATATTTCATGATAAATCGATTATTCGAAAGACATTTGAACCAGGTCAAAAAGTTCTCCTTTACAATTCTCGCTTACATCTTTTCCCTGGTAAACTAAGGTCTCGGTGGTCCGGACCATACTTTGTCAAAATTGTTTTTCCTCATGGTGCAGTTGAAGTTGAAAATCCGAAGAACGGCAAAACTTTCAAGGTTAACGGTCAACGGTTGAAACCATTCTTGGAGTTACCCAGTCATGCAATCGAAGAATCGGAGCTGAGAGATCCTGTCTACCAGGATTAATTTTTACGGGTAACAAAGTCTGGCTGAAGACAATAAACTTAGCGCTGTAGGGAGGCAACCCATACATGGTGATGTTAATATCCCTCTGGAGGACCCTGCTGTTGTTGTACATTAGTTTTTATTTTTGTTTTATTCCCCAATGAAGGATTGCTACGCTTCATCCAGGTACTATCTTTCTGACTTCTCTCTTTAATGTTTCCTCTTGTAACATATGTTTTTTGGTACCGCACTTTCATTTTAAAACATTGAGGAAAATGTTAGATTTAAGTTTGGGGGTGAGGAAAAAAACTTTGAGTTAGTTTTTTAAAAAAAAAAAAAAAAAAAAAAATATATATATATATATATATATAAAACTCCAGAGCCTAGAAATTTATGCCTATTAAGGATGGCACTAACCAATCTAAGTGGATGAAAGCATCTTGGTTGTAGGAGTTGAGGAACCAATCTGAGTATATCGAAACATCTAAAGAGTCTATTCATAAAAGCACAGAGCTCAGGTGTTAGAAAAAAAAAACATGGTAGTTTCGCCATATCTCGTTGAATCCTTTTCACTTCTGTTTTTTGTTTTCTTTTTAAAATATGTTTCACGAAGTGATTAGGTGGGGAACACGAATCAAGTTGTTACCACTGCTAGAGTGAAATAGAGTGACTGAGATAGCAAAAAAAAAAAAAAAAAAATAAATTGAGACCATACCATCAGACCAACCGGAATAAATTCAATAAAGTCGACCACTGGTACCCTTGTATATGCCATCTGAGTTGACCTAGAGTTAGGATTATCGACCACTGGTACCCTTGTATATGCCAGTGTGTTGTATTAGTCCAGACCAGTATCTCAGTCCATAAGGATAGGTTCGTTTTGGCAGTGGCCTTCAGACGGATATGGGAAACACTGTCCACCTTAGTCAACACCAAACCCATCTAGGTTTTTCTCTACATCCATCTTCTTAATCTATCCATGTGATTGGTTGACTCCTGTTATGATGTCCAGAAACTATCTGAGTAGAGCTATGTCACTTATATATGAATTTTAGTATGCTTGAGTGCAAACTCGTGAGAACAATTGGAATTTCGCATCAGGGTACTTCCTCCTGTAATCAATGAGAGTATTCCAACCAAGGAAATTCTTTAGTGCCTTCCAAGGTTCTGCGTAGATAACTAGGGTCTGGAGTAAAGGTTTTGTGGGTATATCTCTGCTAAGCCCTCCCGAGACTATAACTCGGCCACTAGGGCCACCTAGGGGTTTAAAGGCTTGTTATACGTGCTAAGTGTGACCGTATCCTTAACGACAGGGAAATGTATGTTATAAAATTAGTTTAGTTTGATTTGATCGAGGACTAGCAAAGTCTAAGTGTGGGGGAATTTGATAGGTGTCTAAAACACCTTGATATTTATCTATTGTTTATGATTTCTCTGCTATGTTTTCTTGTCAATTATGTATTTTATGTTTGATTTTGAGTTTTAGGTACTTTGGAGCAAAAGAAGAAGAAACGTCGCTTAAAAGGGGCTAAAGTGTCATTTCATGTGCAACTTCTGTTGGAGGCGACTTATTTCTCATTATTTACTTTTATTTCTTCGTCTCTATATGAAAGGAATGTCGGCTTTAGTGATGCGAGTTATGTATGAAAAGCATGGCAACCTTAGTGATGTATAAAAATTGAAGAAAAGAAGTGAATATGAGAGGTAAGAGAAGGCGTCTCGAGAAACTACTAAAAGCACCAAGAAAAGTGTTAGAGGCATCCCCAGAAATGTCCCGGGGGAATTGATAAAGTCACCCAGGAGTTTTTCACTATATACATCCCAAAAGTCATCTTTGTACCCCACAAATTTCTATTCGCACCCCCAGGAATTGCTAAACGTAGCCCAAACTGCTAAAGAGACACCGCTATTGGATAAGGGGGAGGTCATCTTCTCCATTTGAATTTCAAATTCTGGCGGGAAAATGGTAGTTAATGGCAGAATTTAGGGTTTGGAAATCGAACGTTTTACAGTTATTTTCAATGGCTGAGATCAAATGGGTTTATTCCTAGAACCTTAACAGAGCTGGTAATGGTCTTTATTTTGACCAGAATTGGCTAGACAATCGGCAGAAGATAAATCAAATCTCACGGAAATTGGCGGGAAAAATTGTTCTTCACGGACAGAATTAGGGTTAGAATTTTGGGAGGTTTTGGAGGAAATTCAATCGCCAGATTTTATTGGGTTGGACCTTTTGGAGCTAAACAGGAATGGTATGTCCATCAGAACCGGTTAACTTGGGCTACAACGTCGAATTGGAGAAAACAATGGAGGATATTTTTCTCGGGCCTTCTGCGTGTTTCTGGAGAGAGATTTAACCGGAGATAATCATGGCAGTAAGTTGGTTCGGGCATGTTTTGTCAAAACATGAAAGACAATCTTTTCAGAGTCGTAAGAAAATGAAGTTGCCATATGTTTCTCGTTAAAACAGGGCATGAAAAATACTTGGACTCTGTGTGTTATAATGGGAAGATTTGAGAAGATATTACGCTGAAGTTTAACTATGTCAAGTCCTTAGCTAATATACAGGGAGTATGGAAAGTTCAGAAGGTTCTGGAAGACGTATAGAGATAAAACAGGGAAGAAATCTCGTGCCTTGACAAGAAAGAAGATGGAGATATTTTGGGAATTTTCTTGAGTTGTAGGGGACTTGTCGAGTATATAAAGGCATGTTAAGGTCTTGAAAAGGGGACGTTTACTCTAGGATAGAATAGTTTTCTTAGGAACCGAGAAACCAAAGTTTCAGAAAGTCATCTGCTGCTGCAAACCTAGAACACGAAGAACAATAGTCTGGCAGAAAAAGTCGCAGAACAATATCGTTCTACAACAACAGAAGGCATATATCATTTACTATTCAGTTGTGAAATATATTTAGCAACCATTTGCTGTAGCAGCACTGCTCAGTTTTCGTAGCTAGAAACCTTTAGCAACTGCAGAATCATTGTAAGCTTATTTACATCTTTTTGAATACAATGATTAATGAAATTTTCTCAAATTCTCGATCTATGAGTAGCTAAATTTCTTTTCTAGGGTTTTGGAGGAAACTATTTTTAATGGATAATATTTAGTATTTAAATTCTTTGACGTATTTTACTCCATATTTGTGCTTACAATTGTCTAAAAATATTCTCTTCTTTGTATGCTTCGTAAAAACCGTTTTGGGTAGTTTGAGATGCCGATCTTTTATAAGCGAAGGAAAATTAGGCCCTAGAATAGTGAAAAGAGTCGTAAAAAAAGAGCTTATAATGTTATATCTTCCAAAGCATGAGATTGAGTTCGGATTGTTTTGAGTAAATTAGGAGTATTATGTCAAAGTTTTAATTATTGATTTTATAAATATTGGAAGTAGTGGAATGCAAAACCCTAGATTCATCTCTCCTTGGTTAAAAACAATCAAATTTTATTAGTTTGTATTAGTATTTTCTTTTAATCAAAAACCAAATCTTCATAAAAGTCTGAGAATCGAATCCTATATTTACCACTTGTATAAACTACATCAATTCTCTAGAAAGTATATTGGAGTTAGTCCATACAGATGGATAATCGAAATATTGGGTGAGGTTGTTAGAGCCCCGCTTTTTCAATTGGTATCAGAGAAGGCAAACTATTTTAAGACCTCAAAAGTCTGTGTTTGTAGCGATCTGACTCTACGGACAAAGGTATTATCTCCGATAAACACGTCACCAGAAATAAAGACTTTGTTTCTAAAAGGTCCATCAAAGAGAAAGATCCGTCAATCTCGGTTATAGACGAACCTAGTGTTCAAATGAAACAGACCAGTACTAACATGTGTTATCTGATGAATCTGACTCTGTTGCTCAAGAGGAAATATCTAGAGAGAGTAAACTAATTCTATATCTTGTTAGAATTCAAGCTGATAGATTCGAACAGTTGAAAAAACATGTCAATGTTCTTCTTGGTGTAGTAAAGGACTGTGGCTTCCGTGAAAAGGCTTCTTATAAGAAAAACCTGAAGTTCGATCAACTCGTAGCTTGCTTGATTTAAAACTTAAAAAGGATGCTTTAGAAATTGAACATCTCTTGAGTAAACTCTCCATTCAAGAATGTTCAAAAAGGTCTTCTGTACTATTGTTGATGGTGGTTTTTAGCTTAGGGTCAAAATCGTAAAATTGTACATCTGACATGACGTCACTATGACCATTAGCGCATTTATTGAATCAATCAGCATGCCTACGTAAGAATTACTGGGTTACCTTTTTTTTACATGGGTCATGTTCCACGGCAGAACCCTTAACACAGACTGACATCACCTATGCCAAACCCTAATTCTCATGCTACCGCGCCAAGGCATGCCAACTATGCCAGCCGCACCACTATGCCAATGGCAGACCATGCCAGACACGTCTCTGCGCCCTTGCCAACCATTCCATCCGCACCTATGTCCCAATGGCATACCATGCCAGCCACGTCTCCGCGCCAATGCATGCCAACCATGCCAGCCGCACTACTGTGCCAATGGCATACCATGCCTGCCACGTGTCCGCTCCAAGGCATGCCAACCATGACAGTTGTGCCAATGTCATACCATGCCATCCACGTCTCCGCGCCAAGTCATGCCAACCATGCCAGCCGCACCACTGCACCAATGGCATGCCATGCCATCCGTACCTCCACGCCAAGGCATACCAACCATGCCAGTTGCACCACTGCGCCAATGGCATGCCATGCCAGCCGCACCTCCGCGCCAAAGCATGCCATGCCACATGTTTCAATGGCATGCCAACCACCTTGTCGCGCCATACCATGCCGGACTTCCCTATGCGGCTAACAAAACGAAGGCGTGCGATGATCAACGACCACCCTTCCATCTTAGATGCAAATCTTAGACGTCCAAGGTCGCCAAACAACACATGGTAACCTTTGGCCCAAAACCCTAGATTTGTCCACGCCAAACCGCGCCAAGGCATGCCATGCAACATATTTCAATGGCATGCCAACCACCTTGTCGCGCCATACCATGCCGGACTTCCCTATGCGGCTAACAAAACGAAGGCGTGCGATGATCAACGACCACCCTTCCATCTTAGATGCAAATCTTAGACGTCCAAGGTCGCCAAACAACACATGGTAACCTTTGGCCCAAAACCCTAGTTTTGGCCACGCCAAACCGCGCCAAGGCATGCCGACCATGCCACATGTGCCAATGGCATGCCAGCCACCTTGACGCGCCATGCCATGCCAGCCTTCCCATTCACGGCTGCTAAAACGAAGGCGTGCAACAATCAACGGCCACCCTTCCATCTTAGATGCAAATCTTAGCCGTCCAAGGTGGCCAACCAACGCATGGTAACCTTTGTCCCAACGCCAAAACCCTAATTTTGGCCACGCCAAACTGCACCAAGGAATGCCGACCATGCCACATGTTTCAATGGCATTCCAGCCACCTTGTCGCGCCATACCATGCCGGCCTTCCCTATGCGGCTACCAAAACGAAGGCCTGCAACATTCAACGACCAATTTTCATCTAAGATGCAGATCATAGTCGTCCAAGGTTACCAGCTAACGCATGGCAACCTTTGGCCCTAGTTTGGTCGCGCCTAAACAAAGCCAAAACCCTAACTTTTGGCCGCGCCTAAACTAGGACATATTAAAGCCATATTGATCATGCTTTCATGCCACTGGCTACCAAACGAAGGGTTACAATAATCAACAACTACCTTTCCTCTTAAGATGCAAAATCTAGACCGTCGAAGGTCACCACCGAGTCTGCAAGTCTCCCAAGCTCAACTTGCCAGACAACAACAACATGCTACATGTTTTCCACGAAAACGCTCGAGACATCAACACATGTCACAAACTGGGGTATGCTCATTGGGTATTGATAGACACATTTTTGTATCTGATATAATCTCAATTGTATATATTGTTAGTGCTCGATTTTGTATTTATTTTTGCTTTTTATGTCTTTGTAAGTGTTTTTGGAAAAATAAGATTTTGCGGCGAAATTGGCTCGAAAAGTGTTTTTTTGCATTCATGGGAGGACATTTGCTATTCGAACCATCACTTTGGATAAGGGGTAACCTAATTACTAAGGGGAATCTCATTTCCAGGCATCTGCTAATCGCACCCCTACTCTGGATAAGGGGAAACCATCTTCAACATTCAAAAATCAGGTTTTGGCGGGAAAAAAGTGTAGTTAAAGAGCAGTTTTGGCAATCGTGAATTGGAGGAGTTTGAGGTTGATTAAACCTCTGATTTTCATAGGATAGACTCCTTATGGGTCTTGGAATCTTATATGGGTGTTTAAATCGATTAGATTGGGCTCAAACGACGGATATTTCTCACAACAAGAAAATATGGAAAGTCACGTGTGTGACCTATTTTAGGGAATTTTAGAGTGATTAAAACGCTGTAAACCTTCCCAAAGATTTGTATCTATATAAAGAAGAGTTAAGAATAAAAAGGAAAGCTCAGAAACGCGTAGAAATCCTAAAACAAGAAATTGTCGCAACTTGGCCGTGAAGAGAAGGAAAGAGATTTTGGAAGATTTGGGAGAGATTTAATCGGTATTTTTGATGTAAATACATGTCTTGGGTCATATAGAAGAGGTGTCGAGAGTTTCGGAACCTAAGGAGAGCTAGAGAAGAAGAAATCAGAGCTTTACCAAACTCTGTTTCTGCTGCTACTACTGTTGAAAAAGAAGAACAGCTGAAGAACATTGACCCTCGGTAGACAGTCGCAGAAAAGTGTCGCTGTTTAACAGCTGAAGAACATTAAGCTGTTCAGGGCAGTCTTATTCTAGGGTTTTAAAATCAGCGACAAAGCAACAGTTTTTCTGTAACAGTTCCATTGTAACAGCTGTTTTGCAACACCAATACACTGTTGCAAACAGTCTGTGTTATTACTTTTCACTCTATTAATCATCTTTTGAGCAACAAACACATATTTTGAGATCATGATTAATATGAGGAGCTAAACCCCAACATTGGGATGACGGAGGAAGCCATGTTTCATACGTGTGGTAATTATATTTAATTCTTTTTATGACTTTTTGCATTAATTTAATCGTTTTATGATTTTTCTTAATTAGTTGTGAAGTCGTACGATGATGTATGCTTGGTCTAAGTGCTTTTTATGCATCATGCTAGTGATTTACAGTTAATCTTTTTAAAATCTACCCTGGCAAAGAATTAGAGTCAATAAACAAGAGTTATAATTGTCTAAGAATTGATTTTTGAACCACATGGTATGAGGTTTGGTAGAATCCTGAGTCTCAGTAATCTCTCGACATTGTGACAAACCTTGTGTATATATTTTCTTTATTTTTATTGTTTTCTATTATTAAGTCTGAAATTGAGTCTACACAAGTCCGAGTTGAACGAACTTTATTTACCACTTAAAAAACTACATCAGGTATTGGTTTGGCGGTTTACAGCATGAGACGTACACTACGCCCATTATAAGATAGTGTCATAAAGATGAGGCGTTTAGTAAATACAGGGAGTAATGGTGAAATGCTTTCTTTTATGGAACATTAATTCTTGGCGTTACCGGTTACCACCTCCTCCCATTTACTCACCCGTTTCCCATTTCTTAATGAAACCAGAGTACGTTTCACTTTTATTGGTATAAATAGGCATTACCTATTTCCACCGAACAACAAGTTCAGGTCAGGAGGATACAACACTCAGAAAATATTTGCTAGCTTTCCATCTGTTAGCTTCCCACTTTATGATACAAGTCGTGAAACAACTACTCTTACAGAATCAACTATTCTGGTTTCAACACTCTCTTCGTTTCCCTCCTCAAAACCAACCCTTCTCCTTCACTTTGTGACCGAAGCAAGTCTGGAAAGACCATTTCTTGGTTTAGGCCGGATTTGTACAGATTGATATCTCGACTCTAAAGTACTCCCTTGCAGTACATTGTTTAGGGTTTAAACTCGTTTCTCACCCACATACCCGAAATTACCAAAATCAGCAGAAATCGTTTTCACCCTCAAACAATTGGCGACCACAGTGGAAGATCAATCTCTAGGTTCCAATAACAATTCCAGAATACGTTTATCTAACTCAAGAAGATGGTCGGTTTTAGGGATGAATCCGTGTCCTCAAGTTTCATTCAGGCGAATGGCAATGTTACCTCCCCCAACGCAACGCGTAACAACACAATCGACGAAGGAATACCAAGGCTAACTGACTTGGCGCGGATTCAGGAGATCCACACCAAGAACATGGGTCTGATGAAAGATGCGATTAACATCATACTGGACTTCCTCATCAACTTAACGACAGATTTGAACGATTCACTTACCCCGGAAGCTCCGAGACTGGGGACTAACATCCCAAACGATCACTCCCAAGTCAACATCTTCACTACTAATCAGAAACTAGTAGGCCAGGAAGTGGCCTCACTGGTGGAAAATTTATGTGAACTCTTACATCTTTCAAAAGATCAACGGATTGAGACGTTCACCGCCACCAATCGAATAATGCTAAACGCGTCCTTGATTCCTTCACGCTTGGAAACATCAAGAACGCTTGAGATGTCCATCAACAATATCACATTTACCGACGATGACATGATGGCGGAGGAAGGGCATAACCGGGCCCTACACGTCACGACCCGTATCAAGGACGTGGAATTCAAAAGGGCTCTCATCGACACGGGAGCATTCTCCAAAGTTGTTACCCTCAGGACGCTTAGAACGGCCATGGTACGGCCGAACGAAGTCGTGCGACAGTCCACTACAATGACCGATTTCGAAGGAAACCAAACCAGCACGTATGGGTACGTCAACCTGAATCTATTAGTATGACCCGTCCAGTCAAAAGTAAGGTTCGAGGTAATCGAAAAGGAGCCAGATTACCACATGATACTGGGAAAACCATGGCTCCAAGACAAAAGAATCATTCCTTCGACGTATCACCAGTGCTTGAAAACCATGTTAAACGTAGAAGTCGTTCGCATCGCTACATTATTATCTCCCTATGCGCCGATCTATGGCATGGAGATTTTTGAACCAAGAAAGGGCCCGCAGGCCACAACGAACAAGGCTCACCACACTCCACTGCCAAAGTGGACGTCCATTGAAGAAAGCGGTGGTCTTGCACCGCTTCACGGAGAAACCCGGTCTCACATCCCCCTCTTCGAAAGAAAGACACGCCAGCCTCCACCCGCCAAACCGGAGTTCAGCTTGCACCCATAACAAGCGAGGACGGGCTTTTATCATGGGTCATGATGAAAAAGGGAAACCGTATATCAGCGCCGCTGTTATCAATTAACAGGAGAGACTACCACACAGTCTCTTCGCCTAATGAAACACGAACATAGTAATGAGTCGTAGGAGGAAGTACCTGATGCACCACGAAAACTACAAGACTGTACCAACTCTACCATGGACGAGCTTGAGGTTGTTAATATCGGGAGTAAAGAATCTCCGCGACCCATCTCGGTCAGCTCGACTCTGTGCGTGGACGAATGCGTAAAGCTGGTATACCTTCTCAAGGAATATCAAGACGTATTCGCATGGACATATTAGGAAATGCCTGGCTTGGACGAGAAGCTAGTCACTCATCATTTACACGTGATACCCGGATCCAAACCGGTCAAGCAAACGATGTGGAAAAACATATTAAGGTAGAGATTCAAAATCTACTCGCGGCTGGTTTCATCAAACCGATTCACCACCCTACTTGGTTGACCAACGTAGTTCCGGTAAAAAAGAAGAATGGCCAGATCAGGTGTTGTGTCTATTTTAGATATTTGAACAAATGTTGCCCTAAAGATGACTTTCCTCTACCCAACGTTGAAATGCTAGTAGACGCCACCAGTTGACATGGTATGTTCTCTTTCATGGATGGATACATCGGCTACAATCAAATAAAGATGTATGAACACGACGCGAGTAAGACGGCTTTTCGAACTCCTCTTGGAAACTTTTACTACACTGTGATGCCCTTCGATTTAAAAAACGCTGGCGCCACATACCAATGCGCCATGACCACTATTTTCACGATATGATGCATAAGAAAGTCGAAGATTATGTAGATGACATAGTGGTCAAGTCAAAAAATCGGGCAGCCCATGCAGGAATTCTGCGGCAGGTGTTTGAAAGATGTCGCGAGTACAAACTGAAGATGAATCCATTGAAGTGTGATTTTGGTGTCTCTTCGGGCAAGTTCCTAGGTTTCCAGGTGACTTCCGAGGGAATTAAAGTTGACCCAGTCAAAACACAAGCCATCCTCACGATGCCACCACCGCGAACTGTGAAAGAACTCCAGAGTTTCGTGGGTAAAATAAACTACATTCGCCGCTTCATACCAGGATTGGCTCAACTTGTTGCTTCGTTTACCCCCTTACTGAAGAAAGGAGCAAGCTTCGTCTGGACCACACTACAACAAGAAGCTTTCCGGAAGATTCAACAAACATTATCTTCCCCAGCCGTCATGAAATCTCCCATAAAAGAAAGACCGCTACACCTCTACACTGCTTTTAGTGACACTGCTGTCGGAGCTCTCCTCGCCCAAGAAGATGACGAAAGGATTGAACATCCCATCTACTACTTCAGTCGAATTTTAAGAGATGCCGAACTCAGATATCCCAAAGTAGAAAAGGCATGCTTAGCTTTGACCCACTCCATCCAGAAATTCAGGCATTACCTACTTTCCAATAAAGTGGTGTTGATATCTAAGTACGATCCTGTGAAGTTCCTTTTCTCAAAACCGGCCCTGATAGGAAGACCGTCCAAATGGCTCCTCCAAATGTCAGAGTTAGACATAACATGCGCTTTCCCGATAGACATCAAAGGGAAAGCAGTTGCGGATTTGCTGGCGGCGTTCCCGGGAGAGAATACCATGACACTACACGAGGACCTCTCTGGAGACTTTCCGGAAATCTCTTTCATCCAAGAAGAAACATGGCTACTATTCTTCGACAGCTCCGCTACTCCTAACAACGGTACTGGAGGAGCAGGCGTGGTTCTAGTATCCCCAGCCGGTGAAGTATTCTCGCACTCCTTCAAGCTAGACTTCCTCTGCACCAACAATTTAGCAGAATATGAAGCCTTTCTCATCGGACTGTACTTGACTAAACGAGCTGGAGCCACACGTCTGGAAATAAGAGGGGATTCTAAATTACTTGTCAACCAGGTGAACGGAGTATACGCACTGAAGGAAGTAACTTTGGCCCCATACAGAGCCGAGGCACAAAAACTGCTAAACTACTTTGCCGATGTGACCATAACGCATATTGGGCGCAGCGGCAACCAACACGCTGATTTCCTAGCCACACTAGCATCAAAACTGCAATTTAAAGGTTTTGAAGAAACCCTGACAGTGAAGAGACAAACCGTGGCTTCAACATGACTTTCACAACCCGAAGAAGATGAAGCTGGCGACTGGAGAACACCAATTATCCAAGAGCTTAGCAACTCGCTTTTCCAGGGAAAGGTCAGTCTCAAAACCTTACAAAATTTCTTCATGCTCCAAGGGGTGCTATATCATCGAAATCCAGACGGTTCCTTGTCAAGATCTCTTAGAGAGGGAGAAGCACAACAACAACTCAACCGCGTCCATGATGAAATCTGCGGGAAAACATTAGTGGTAACACTATATCGCCGTTTGAAACGCCTTGGATATTACTATCCAGAAATGGAGGCTCATTCCCGATTACTTCAAAAAACCTGTTCCAACTGTCAAGCACCACCGCATCAATTAGAAGTTTTCAATATTGGTCACGTTGGGGACTGGCAGGAACCATACATCAGTTACCTTAGCGATGGCATACTCCCCACCAATAAGAAGGATGCAGCCAAGATAAAACAAAGGTCCGAGAGATTCGTATTCCACGAAGGAATCTTATATCGTAAAAGCTTTGGAGGAAGTTTGTTACGATGTTTGAACGAAGTAGAAATCCCGATCATGCTGAAAGAAATGCACGAAGGCGAACATCAAGTAAAACGGAAATTATTTCTTCAGATACGCGAGAAATTCTACTGGCCAACCATGGAGGATGATGCAGCTGTTTTCGTCCAAAGATGCAAAAAATGCCAAATTCACGGAAACCTTATCCATGTACCGTCGACTCCCCTGCATTCGATAAGCAGTCTGTGTCCCTTTCACAACTGGGGACTCGACATCATTGGAAAGATCAATACACCGTCCTCAAAGCATCACGAGTACATAATAACAACAACCGAATATTTCACCAAATGAGTCGAAGCCATACCTTTACGAGGGACGAATGAAACTACAATCGCGACATTAATTAATGAGTACATTATCTGCCGATTTGGCGTGCCTAAACACATCATCACCGACAACGACACTCCTTTCGCAAACAAGCAAGTACGGGAGCTACTCGAAGAATACGGAATTAAGCAAGCCTTCTTTACCGTGTACCACCCCAAAGGGAATGGGCTGGCTGAAAGCACCAACAAAACTCTGGTCCGAATCCTCAGTCGGATAGTGCATGATAATCCTCAGACATGGCATGAGCAATTGCCAATGGCACTCTGGGCGTACCGGACATCACTAAGAAGTTCCACCGGCGCCTCTCCCTACTCCCTCGTTTACGGCGCAAACGCCATCCTCCCAGCAGAAGTTAAAATCCCGTCGCCTAGGATTGTCGAAGCAAGCGGAGTTCGATGGAATGAAGCTGAAGCATTGAGCGCCAGAGTCGCAGAATTGGACACTGTAGATTCCAGAAGATCCAAGGCGGAAGAACACGAACGAGCATACATAAATAGGGTTTCCAGAGCATATAACAAAACCGTGAAGCCTCGGGTTTTTCAAGTGGGAGATTTGGTACTAAAGACTGCCAAACACATTCAGCAAGACGCGTCTGCACCAAAATTCTCCGCAAAGTGGGAAGGGCCTTATATAGGCACGAAAGCGTACAACAGTGGGTACTACAAGGTCATTAAAGAAGACGGAGGAAAACTGGAGGCAGTCATCAACGGAAAGTGTCTTAAGGCATACTACGCCTGACCGCCACCTCGCGCCCCGCCATATCACAAACACGGATAGCCAGGCATCTCTCTACTTTTCTTCCACATATCAAATATTAAGTTTCTTTTCCTTTGTTTGATTGAAGTAAATCAATAAATTTCTCTTATTCTTTCAAAAAAAAACAAAACAAAAAAAAAACGATACAAAAAAAGAAGGGGACAAAACATGCTTAAAACCCAGAAAGAAACCAAACATCTCGCAACTACATAACTCAGAAAAACCCATCCAACAGATTGTAATCCCTCGAAAGCATCATCTTTAACCGGCTTTGATACCTTTCAGTCCTACTCTTCAAGTTCCTGATTGACTCTGCCACCTTCTCTGACTCCATGGTCAGAGCTTTCTCCTCTTCCAGAATAGCTTTCATAGCAGGGACCACGCCAGCAAGAATGCCGACTCTGTCGAATTTCACAATATCAAGACGTTTCCGCAACCAACTAACGTTGAACTTCAGAGATTCACAGGTAGACACCATTTTTTCCCACTTTTGAATGGTTGAGTCCGCGACAACACGGATAGACATACTTTCCATTTCGGTGACCATCGGCAAGAGACTATTCACTATAGAAACTAAAGCAGACGAACAATATTGCACCACACTCCTGGTGGCGATATGGCCATATATCCTCCATATCTTTGTGTAAAGAGTCACGAATTCTTTCCGCACCAGAAACCCACCGACGTTCTGGTAGTTAGAGTAAAGACACCTCATGCGGGTTCCGAACGACAAACCTGCATTGGGATACTCATGACAAGAAATTCCTAAGTCGGTGTTTTCCAGATCTGCAGCGGTTGGTAGGAGCGGGCTCGCAGGAAAAGGGGTAACCAAATCATTCTCATCAATGATGGTGACGCATGCTCCGACAGGATATCTCTACACATAAGAGAACTTTTTTCATTCATCGGCAAACAATGAAACACCTGTTGATCAATAAAAACATACCGGTATAATCTTCTTGACTCGAATGACCCAGACGGGGAAATTATTGCAAGAATCAGGCCTCACGCGTTTGACTGAAGAATCTAGCTGGCTCGAGGATGATTCACTCCTGATCGACATGATGAAGAGAGACGAAATCAACAAGAGGAAATCTTTTTTGTAAAACGGGGAAGACGATGCAACTTCACCGGCATAATACTGTGGAAACCCTAAAGAAAGAAAGAGAAACAGAGACTGAGGAAACGGAAGGTGATTACATCACGGCCGGGAAATCATCCTCAAATGAAAACCCTCATCAAAACCCTAATGAAAGCCAAACGAGACAGGAGGGGGTAATACTTTGGCATTTGAATGAGGAAAGGACTTCATATTTGAGCCAAGTAAGAAAAAGAGTCAATCGGGCCCGCAAAGAAAAATCACCACCATGCCAAGACGTTTGCGCATGCCTTTCCTCGCCAGAACCGCGCCATTCCTTGGACTCACCACGCCGAGCCGTCATGCTTTCCTCACCAGGATTGCGCCATGCCTTGGCCCCACCACGCCAAGCCATCCACGCATGCTTTGCCTCACCAAACTGCGTCATGCCTTGCACCACCGTGTCGCGCCATGACTTGCCATTCCAACACCAACAACTCGCCAAGCCAGCGTCATGATGTTCCCTAACCAAGCCAAGGTGATGCATGGCCATACTAAGCCGACGATCTTCATCTCACCACTTGACGGTCTACACCACAAATAGAATCTATGCAAGGCCGGAAAACACGAGGATCATGAACTCTCCTTACCTCTCGAAAAAGGTTAGTCGGACCTTCCTGACCATCTTTTCACGACCTGTCGTTTCGATTTTTTTCCTCGCCTGTCACCATCTTATGCTTGCCTCGCAACAATGCTCATGTTCCGAGCTAAGAAGGGGACTTAATGTTGATGGTGGTTTTTAGCTTATGGTCAAAATCGTAAAACTGTACATCTAACATGACGTCACTATGACCATTAGCGCATTTATTGAATCAATCAGCATGCCTACGTAAGAATTACCTGGGTACCTTTTTTTTACATGGGTCATGTTCCACGGCAGAACCCTTAACACTGACTGACATCATCTATGCCAAACCCTAATTCTCATGCTACCACGTCAAGGCATGTCAACCATGCCAGCCACGTCTCCGCGCCAAGGCATGCCAACCATGCCATCCGCACCACTGTGCCAATGGCATACCATTCCAGCCACGTCTCCGCGCCAAGGCATGCCAACCATGCCAGCCACATCTCCGTGCCAAGTCATGCACACCATGCCAGCCGCACCACTGTGCCAATGGCATACCATGCCAACCATATCTCCGCGCCAAGGCATGCCAACCATGCCAGCCACACCTCCGCGCCAAGGCATACCAACCATGCCAGTTGCACCACTGCGCTAATAGCATGCCATTCCACATGTGCCAATGGCATGCCAACCACCTTGTCGCGCCATACCATGCCGGACTTCCCTATGCGGATACCAAAACGAAGGCGTGCGATGATCAACGACAACCCTTCCATCTTAGATGCAAATCTTAGCCGTCCAAGGTCGCAAAACAACGCATGGTAACCTTTGGCCCAAAACCCTAGTTTTGGCCACGCCAAACCGCGCCCAGGCATGCCATGCCACATGTGCCAATGGCATGCTAACCACCTTGTCGTGCCATGCCATGACGGTCTTCCCTATACGTCTACCAAACGAATGCGTGCGATGATCAACGACCACCCTTCCATCTTAGATGCAAATCTTAGCCGTCCAAGGTCGCCAAACAACGCATGGTAACCTTTGGCCCAAAACCCTAGATTTGTCCACGCCAAACCGCGCCAAGGCATGCCGTGCAACATATTTCAATGGCATGCCAACCACCTTGCCGCGCCATACCATTCCGGCCTTCCCTATGCGGCTAACAAAACGAAGGCGTGCGATGATCAACGACCACCCTTCAATCTTAGATGCAAATCTTATCCGTCCAAGGTCGCCAACCAACGCATGGAAACCTTTGGGCCAACGCCAAAGCCCTAATTTTGGCCACGCCAAACCTCGCCAAGGCATGCCGACCTTGCCACATGTGCCAATGGCATTCCATCCACCTTGCCGCGCCATGCCATGCCAACCTTCCCCTTCACGGCTGCTAAAACGAAGGCGTGCAACAATCAACGGCCACCCTTCCATCTTAGATGCAAATCTTAGCCGTCCAAGGTGGCCAACCAACGCATGGTAACCTTTTCCCCAACGCCAAAACCCTAATTTTGGACACGCCAAACTGCACCAAGGAATGCCGACCATGCCACATGTGCCAATGGCATTCCAGCCACCTTGTCGCGCCATACCATGCCATCCTTCCCTATGCGGCTACCAAAATGAAGGCCTGCAACATTCAATGGCCACTTTTCATCTAAGATGCAGATCTTTGCTGTCCAAGGTTACCAGCTAACGCATGGCAACCTTTGGCCCTAGTTTGGTCGCGCCTAAACAAATCCAAAACCCTAAATTTTGGCCGCGCATAAACTAGGCCATATTAAAGCCATATTGATCATGCTTTCATGCCACTGGCTACCAAACGAAGGGTTACAATAATCAACGGCTACCTTTCCTCTTAAGATGCAAAATCTCGACCGTCGAAGGTCACCACCGAGTCTGCAAGTCTCCCAAGCTTAACTTGCCAGACAACAAAAACATACTACATGTTTTCCACGAAAACGCTCGAGACATCAACACATGTCACAAACTGGGGTATGCTCATTGGGTATTGGATTGGCGGTTTACAGCATGAGGTGTGCACTACGCCCATTATAAGATAGTGTCATAAGGATGAGGCGGTTAGTAAATACATGGAGTAATGGTGAAACGCTTTCTTTTATGGAACATTAATTCCAGGCGTTACCGGTTACCACCTCCTCCCATTTACTCACCTGTTTCCCATTTCTTAACGAGACCAGAGTACGTTTCACTTGGACTGGTATAAATAGGCATTACCTATTTCCACCGAACAACAAGTTCAGGTCAGGAGGATACAACACTCAGAAAATATTTGCTGATTTTCATCTGTTAGCTTCCCACTTTCTGATACAAGTCGTGAAACAACTACTCTTCCAGAATCAACTATTCTGGTCTCAACACTCTCTTCGCTTCCCTCCCCAAAACCAACCCTTCTCCTTCACTTTGTGACCGAAGTAAGTCTGGAACGGCCATTTCTTGGTTTAGGCCGGATTTGTACAGATTGATATCTCGAATCTAAAGTATTCCCTTGCAGTACATTGTTTAGGGTTTAAACTCGTTTATCACCCACACACCCGAAATTACCAAAATCAGCAGAAATCGTTTTCACCCTCAAACAACCATCTACTTCTACACAAACTGAAAGATCTCCAGTTTCAGAAGTAACTTCAGATTCTCTTCCCACTCAAACTGATGCACAGGGGATTCACACATCAGTTGGAAGAGAGAAATCTCCAAACGATAATGTTAAGTATGCTATCTCTAATCACTTCTGTAATCATAAAGTGTGCCTCTTTTGTGAATCAAAAGGGCATAGAGTGCAAAAGAGGAAACCCAAGTTGAAAAACAAATCGTTGATTAAACTTCAACACACCTTAGATTTGATTCTTAAAGGCGTAACTGACATTCGTATGTCTAAACCAATTGGTTTTAGTATACGTCTTGTGTTTCCTACCAGGAAAGTCAGTTCAATGAGTTCCTCAAGCGCACAAAAACATAATAGACCTGTTGACAAATATCGTCCAAGAAGAACTCATGTTCTCTCTCCTGTCAGAAATGGAGATAATGATAACCCTGATGTGAAACATGCATCAAGTGAAGAATGCAGATATGAGAAGATGGATGACAACCTTAAATTGATTATTGAAGGATATAAGGAAATCATCAATAGGCTGACTGCTCCATATAGACAACACTCATCAGGTAAAAATCCTTACTATGTGTCGTATTATGATGATTGTAAGTTTTATGATAAATTTTCACATCATGACACCCTTTCTCCGAAGTACAGAAGGAAGAGATTTAACTAAAAACAATATTCATTTGATGATATAAGAGCTCATACTTGTGCTACTTAATCACAAGGTTGAAATCTCTCGCACAAAAATCCTGGTTGAGAGATATGCTCAGGTATACTTGTTTGGCAATGGTATTTTCGGTTTCTCAAGCTATTTTCTTATCGTCTTTAACATGAGTATCTTTGCGAAAATGCTTGCACAAGTTCTTTTTTTTACTGTGATCAGTTTTTTTCCTTTTGGTTAAACTTAGTGTTACTCTTGTACTCTAAAATTGCTTCTCTTATGAGACATTTTTTTGGAGTCTTTTTGATTTCCTCATGTGCAAAGAGTTTTCTGCAAGGTCATGTGCAAACGACTCTTGTCCTTCGTTTGGGTCAAGATTGATCTCGTACAGGCTACCCGTGTGTCTGGCATGAATCAATTAAGGAAACCCTAAAAGCTCCTTCCCTAAGAAACCTTTAAGTACTCGACCTATTTAGTTATGTAAGTCACGTACGCATACTCTAGGTTTTGGGTTGTCAAGAATGTCTTCTTCTTCATCTCACTATTGTGATTTTGCAAAGGGATTTCTTGAGAAAGGTTTCAGATTCGAATCAAAAGGGAGGAAGAAAAGAACTCTGGTAGAAGATGGTGCACCCAATACCTCATGCTATTATGCATACTTGCATCAAGATGTTGAGAATGAGGATATGGGTTCTGCTGAAGTGGTTCATGACTTTCTTAAATATTTTGAGAAAGAAAAGATGCAGCTTGTTGATACTATGAATGATCTTGATGTGATTAGAACTGAGTTGAAAAGTCTCATAAAGTCACATGTTAAAGGACTTCTCAATGAGTATATCTTCCTTGAAGATGCAGTTGATGATATGAATCACAAGCTCAAAGGTCTCGAAACCCGTGAAGCTGTCGAACGTGAACCTTGATGCAGCTTATGATCAGTTTTCTGGAAGACATTGTTTTTGTTTTTATTTTTCTAGGAAACTTGTTAAAAGAATTTTTATTCTTGTTTTTTTTAAGAAGGATAACTAGGGTTTGTTATAGCCATTATTGTGAGTACACATATCTATGTCCAACGTTTTCATCTTGTAATGTTTTTAGATTTATTTATTTAAATTCTAAAGTGATTTGGAAGATGATGTCTGCAGTGTTAATCTTTATGGTTTTATATATTACAATATGTTATGGGATATGCGTGTTTGCGTCCGTGAACTATTATTGTCTCATAGAATTTCAAAAGTTATCTCTTTCATATGTCGATATGCATGTATTGATAGAAGATCGATGAAATTTTGACAAACAAAAGTTAAGCCTATTATGTCATTTATTGATGAAAGATAGGTTAAAATCTTTTGTTCACAAGGATTATGTCTATTATATGTCGTTATGCAAATAGTGATGAAGATAGAAGGAATCCTTGTATATTCCGCAGTATTGATCTTCACTGATCCATATTTTATGTATATACTGTGCAGCTCCATAAGTTTTCTTATGTGAGCATTTCCAACTAAAAAAATCATAGATTCGTTTGTGATTAATTTGGTTGAGTATTCCGATTAAATTAATCATGGGTTCTCTTGTGATTAGTTTGATTGAGAATTTTTGGATACGAAATCATTTCCTTATGGTTTTTGGTGTCCAAAGAAATCCTTCTTTTCTTGTAAAAGTAAGGTCGCTCTTGTTGTTCTTTCAGGAATGACATCAAATGGGGGAGAGTTATTTTGAACTTGCGCTTAATTTCCATATCTTTGTGGGGAGTGCGGCTGTGGAATATTTTAGGGGTTATCTTGTATCTTTATCAACTCCTTGATGAATGCATTTAGCTTCGGCTTTATGATTGCATCGAAACAAGTTGATGTGTACTTTTTTTTGGTCTTGAAGCATCTCCGTGGGAATTTCATTAGGATCTTGTTTTCGTACCTTTTCCAATTTTATTGACAAAAAGGGGGAGAATTAATATGTAATTCACACTACAAATACATATGGTTTACGTGTTTTTACGGATCATTATGTAAGGAGGAGTGGTTTTCATGTTGAGATGAAAGTATTGACTAAGGGGGAGTGATACATATCACCATAATATTGTTGTCAAAGTTATGATATAAGAACTTTGATACTGTGTAATAATACTATGACATTGTATAACAATGATCGAGAGCTTTTGTTTTCTCATTGTTATGGCTACGGATCTTCAACAAATATGATGCTGAATTGAACATCTATGGAATTATGGGAGTACTTGGAAAATACGAAGTTTTCAAGTAATATTGAAGCACCAAGGAGGTCAAGCATGTGGACGAGAAGCTACAAAGTTTTATTTATTTTGTAATCCATATGTGTATTGATAGTTTTGCAACTAAAATTGACAAAGGGGGATTTTGTTAGAGCATTTCTCAGTCGAACTCGCATGCGTTGCTATCTCAAGCATGTTTGTCAAGTTTAGTTATCAAAACTATATGTCTTGATTTCTAGACTACTCAGAGCTAAGTCTCGGTTTAGGACAATTTAGTGTAGTTGAGCTCCAGACTCCATGGCGATCATCTTACGAAGATGAAGAACTACTCAATGAACCAGTGCTACTTCATATGACTAAAAGATATGTGGATACTTGAATTATCTATCACTCAAAAATCTATCTACTCTATTTCCTACTCTTGAGACAAAGTCGTATAAGTATGATAGTTTTCATACATACACATTTGCTATTTCGAGCTGAGTTCACTCGCCTATCTTTTTCTCGAAATATGTGTTGGTAAGATTTAGCTTTAACCACTTTTCATCTTAACCCGTGACGAAAGTCATGATGACGTTTCAATCTTGAAAATAGCTTTGATAACGATAGTTGTGAATAACGACTGTTATAACATTATAGAAGAATGTTTCAATGATTGAAATATAGAGTTGATATTACGTAACCAACTTTGGATATAAGCATATATAGTGTGTTCACACATTAGTGTATAAATCCATGTGCCGGAAACCAAGTGTGTGCATATGTGTGCATACGGCATTGGTGAAGGAGACAGGTCGAAAATTTCCGATGAGTTTGTAAGTTTGTAAACTGTTAAACCAGTCACCTGAGGTACGCATACCTGTACGCGTACCCACAAAAGTTTTCGACCGAAAATTTCTGATGAGTTTCTAAACTCAAATTCGGTATCTATGGTACACGTACCCGTACTCGCACCCAAGCTGGTTATATTTCTCAAATCGGAAGTTCATGAAATTAAACAATAAATCAATAAGGAATGTAATCTTTGCAAACCATGGCTATATTGTTCATGAATTGATGCAAGTGAAACAAACTGATTTTGTTTCAATTGTGTCTATTCATAAAGACCTAAGCAATTGAAAAACTCTTCAACTAGTTCTTATGAGTCATTTGAACTAGTTAGGTGAAAAAGATGAATATGGTTAATATGGAAGTACGCATATGGCTAACCATTGGTTAACTATTTGTGAACCAACTAAGTGTACACGTTTAGGTATAGTTACTCAAACCTAAATGAAATACATTTCATTTGTGTGTGACAAGCTATGTTTCGATCTAACGGTTGAAATATATTAGCTTGGTTAAATCAGGTTTTTCATCTAACGGTGAATATTGAATGCTTTGTTACCAAGGTAACTTGGATTGCAAACCCGGATTTGAAAACTATATAAAAGAGACATCTAGCAACTGGAAAAACTAATCCCACACCTCCTGTGTGATACTAATTGGTTTTGCTAGAGTCGATTCTCCTTTAACCTTAGGTTTCTTCTCGAGACCCTGTAGGTTAACGACAGAAAGACTTCATTAGGATTGTGAAGCCAGACGAAACTACTTCTCTTGTAGTTGACTGATCTGATCTTGCCATTTTCTATCGTATGAGTTCAATTGAATAATTTAATTGAGATTATATCTCCGATAGGTCAAGATAAAAAGAAATCACAAACATCTTTGTCTCATCGTTTTTGATTCTGTAATATCTAGTTTCGTTACCAAACGATTTAGAGTATTGTGAGGTGATTGATAGTTCGAGGCTGCTCTTCAGGAATATAAGTCCGGATTATCAATTGGTTTCTGTTCACCTTGATTTTATCAAAAGACAAAACAAAACTCTTAGGTTTATCTGTGGGAGCCAGATTTATCTATCATCATAGACTTTTCTGTGTGATACAAATTTGTTTATTAAAGTCTTCGACTTTGGGTCGTAGCAACTCTTGGTTGTGGGTGAGATCAGCTAAGGGAATCAAGTGCGTAGTATCCTGCTGGGATCAGAGACGTAAGGAGCGCAACTGTACCTTTAATCAGTGTGATATTGATTAGGGTTTAACTACATTCCAGACCGAAGTTATTTTGTAGAAGGCTATTGTATGTAGCGGCTTAATACAGTGTGGTGTTCAATCTGGACTAGGTCCCGAGGTGTTTCTGCATTTGCGGTTTCCTCGTTAACAAATTTTTTGGTGTCTGTGTTATTTCTCTTCCGTATTATATTTTGTTATATAATTGAAATATCACAGGTTGTGCGTTAAGATCAATCAATTAGAATATCCAACCTTTGGTTGTTGATTTAAATTGATTGACACTTGGATATTGGTCTTTGGTACCATCCAAGTTTATCTCTATAGTATTAGATAAAGATTCGCAGATTTCCATTTGCTTGAGTAAAGATCAAACAGAGAGATTGAGATATTAACTCTTTGATATACTTCTAGATTGAGTCTGACTGTCTAGTTGATTCTCTAGAAAGTATATTGGAGTTAGTCCATACATATTGCTAATCGAAATATTGGGTGAGTTTGTTATACCCCCGCTTTTTCACATCTTACATGGTTTGTGTGATACAATCATTTGGTGTAGACTTGGAATGTTTCGTTATGATTATTTCAATAACTTGAAAATTGCTTTGATGCTAATAGTGTGTGAAAACGGCTGTTGGGATCCTCTAAGAAAGTTTCAATGATTGAAATAGAGTTTAGAACTATTGGATTATGAACATATGCATTCTTGCATGTATGTGATCCATTACCAGAAATATAGTATGCATACACGTATGCGTACTTGTAGTTGTGGAATTCCGGGTACCAAGTACACATACCGGTATGCATACTTGCGTAAGGTATAGGTCCGGGAATTTCTACTAGGTATTGGAAGTGTACTAAGGTATGCGTACCCGTTCGCATACTGGCGAACCAAAACTCAGACCGTCTACTTAGGTATGCGTACCCGTATGCATACATGAGTGGACTTCTAAAATCGGTTTGTTCATGAACTAATACATTTATATATTAAGGAATGCTTCCTTGCAAACCGTGGCTATAATGTTCATGAATTGATTCGAGTGACTCAAACCGATTTTGCTTCAATTGTGTTCTTGTATACTTCTATGAGAATATAGCAATTGAACAACTCTTTAACTAGTTTCATTTGAGTCATTTGAACTAGTTATGGTTAAGATGAATAAGTTTGATATGAGAGTGTTCATATAGCTAACCTTGGTTAACTACTAATGAGCCAACATGGTGTACACGTTAAGGTATGGTTACTTAAACCTAAATGAAGGTATATTTCATTTGTGTATAACAAGCTAAGTTCGATCTAATGGTTAAAAGATATTAACTTGAGTCTAATCAGGTTTTCATCTAACGTTGAATATTGAATGCTTTGTTACCAAGGTAACTTAGATTGCAAACCATGATTTTAAAACTATATAAAGGAGAACTTTAGCAACTGGGAAACCTAATCCCCACACCTCATGTGTGATAGTAGTTGCGACTAGAGTCGATTCTCCTATAACCTTAGGTTTTTCACGAAACCCTGTAGGTTAACGACTTGAAGACTTCATTGGGATTGTGAAGCCATACCCAAATATTTTCTATGTAGTTGATTGTTCTCATCTTGCCATGTTCTATTGTATTGAGTACCATCTTCTCTAATATTTGATCGAGATTGATCTCCGATAGGCAAGATAAAAAGTAGTCACAAACATTCTTCCTCTCATCGTTTCTGATTCCACAATATCTTGTTTCGCTACCATACAATTAAGATTATTGTGAGGTGATTGATAATACTAGGTTGTTCTTCGGGAAAGTCCGGTTTATCAATTGGTTCGTGTGCACCTTGATTTATCAAAAGACGGAACAAAACTCGTAGGTATTTCCGCGGGAGACAGATTTATCTATTCCAATAGACTTCTCTGTGTGAGACAGATTTGTTTATCAAGTCTTCGACTTTGAGTCTTAGCAACTCTTGGTTGTGGGTGAGATCAGCTAAAGGAATCAAGTGCATATAATCCTGCTAGGGTTCAGAGATGTAAGGAGCGCAACTGTACCTTAATCATTGTGAGATTGATTAGGGCTCCACTACATTCCAGGCCGAAGTTCACTGGTAGTAGGCTAGTGTCTGTAGAGGCTTAATACAGTGTGGTGTTCAAAGATGGACTAGGTCCCGGGGTTTTTCTGCATTTGCGGTTTTCCTCGTTAACAAAATTCTGGTGTCTGTGTTATTTCTTTTCCGCATTATATTTTGTTACATAATTGAAATATCACAGGTTGTGCGCTGAATCGATCAATTAGTAAATCCAACCTTTGGGTTTGATTGGTACTTGAACATTGTTCTTTGGTACCATTTAAGTTACTTCTCTTATATTCAATCGGGTTCGCAAATTCCTATTTGCTGCTTGCAGTTTGAATTGAGAAACAGAGATATAAACTCTTTGATATACTTTTCTCTAGATTGAGTCTGTATGTCTAGTTGATTCTCTTGAAAGTATATTGGAGTTTGTTTATTCAAATTGCCGAACGAAATATTGGGTGTGGTTGTTAGACCCCCGTTTTTTCATGGGCGACCTGCTCCTCCAGAGCTTTGACCTTTCCTTGCTCGGCCGCATGGACAAGAGGGACGACATGGTCAGAACCCTATCAAATGATGCAAAGAAACAATGAGAAACATCGAGACTACACGACACATGCACAAAGACCTGAAAGTTCGGGCAAAAATAATTTTAAAATTTCATCGGACTTAGAAAGATTGATCTCAAGCTCCGACATCTTTAATAACAATTCTTTATACTGTTGTTCATTAAACTCGTTAGAGGGACAATATTTCTTATGTTGACCCCATGAAGCCTTCTGACGATCATGTTGTTTGAAGACTCGACAACTATAACCGAGTCCATTTCAAGTAACGAGATACCTGATAAAACCCGAGAAGATTTTCCTCTAACTTCTGAACAGACTCTTAAGCTTAATATTTCAACCGAGAAAGACACTTACGTTCGGAATGAAGATCCCCATACTGAAGCCTCAATGAGTTGCACTGACCTTCTAAGGAATCAATCAACAACCCCCTATCGGCAGAAACTCTTTGGAGCCGAGATAGATCGGAACGGAGATTATCTATTTCCTTGGGCACATGCTCAAATCTCTGATAACGAAGTAGCTCGACTTGGAGGCTCTCAATCTCGGCTGCCTTGCGATCAATCTTATCATCTTTATTATGTATCTTCTATTGAAGTGTAGCAACATGACCTTTTCCAATGTTCAATTTCATGGACATGTGGCGGTACTCGGAATGGAGTCTCTGTCTAGGATAGATATTTCAACTAGGAAGACAATGCTAGATTCAGGATATTGGAACTACAACATCAACCAACAGTAACAGAGTTCGAAAAAATACCTTTGGAAATCGGCTAGCTTCCTCTCAAGTTCTCGGGCACGCTCCTGCTCTCCTTGATGTTGAGTCCGAAGACCTGCCATGTCCTCCAACTCCTTATGGCGAATGGCCTCCTCAAGAAGTCTTTGGTTCTCGGACTGGAAACATATCGGGTCAAAACAAATCGGAAAAGCAAGCAATGAACTACTCGGCTGGGGAAGAATAACTTACAGCAATGCGAAGAGATTCCTTCATAGCAGGACCATATAGAGGAAGGACCTTCATCATGTCGGCCATAGAAAGAGAGTAAAGATAGAAGATGAGAGGGCCCCGAGCGAATCACAAGCAATACCAGAGAAAGTGTACACAAAACTCCTTATTGGACCGTGACTTCGTGGGACTCTTTGAAAAGTCTCTATCAGCTCTTCTTCTCGGGGCGACTACTCATCCTGATCCTTGGAAGGGATCTCAGGTTCCTTTTGTTCCTCCCTTCCACCCGATCCTTCGGTCTCAGCATCCGAACCAAAGAATTTTTCATCATCATCCTCATCAGACATCACCACAACCATATTGGTGCTCGTAAGGGAAATTTCTTTTGACGATGCAGGCAGAACCACATTCTTCCCATGGGAAGATTTACCTCCCTTAGACCCTTTGCCACTAACCTCAGCCTTATCACCTACAACGGTAGATGAAACGTCATAAGACTTCTTGGGCAACCTTTTCGGGAATTGAGATAAGGGAATTCGATCATCGGGATCCTCACCACCCTTCCCAGAAGAGCTCTCAACACCTTCCTGACAAGCCTTTGACTTCTACACAAACATCATCGCCAGACCCATTAAAGGAACTAAATAGGGGAAAGTACATGTACTGAGAATAGAGAAATGTATTTGTTACCTTCACTGAATCTTCCTCAATCCTTATGCTAAGACCTCTTTCTCTTTTCCGAGTGTTCTGAGTCTTAGGCTGATTACTCTGAGACTTGGGCCACAAAGAAATGGAACAATTAAAAATTTTTGGTCACCCGACATCACGATGTAACATAACGGGCCCGAACCAAGCAAGGCATCAAAAATTTTACCTGATCAGCATTAACTACCCAGAACTGATATGGCTCAGTAGGAAAATCATGAGGAGGGAGCTTACCACTCAAGATAGGGATAGCCAGAGGAACCCGATCCCAGACGGAATCACTAGTATGACGATCATGCTTATTGGTATTAGTACGACCTTCGGGATTTTCATCCAACATCAACTTCTCAAAGTTATTGGTTGGAACCTTATTACGATGAGGACTAGCAGTAAAACCATCCAGAACACTAAGAGAAGAAGTTCTGCTCCGATAACTTCCAAGGAAGCTGGCCGAGGTAATTTTGCTCGCGTGAGAAGGCTTGTATGTCGACCAAGGGGTCTTGGAGCACTCACCCTTTCCCCGTCTTTCCCATTCAGCCATAAGACGGAACGTATTTCCATTCCATTGAGCCAAATCCTGAGAAGGATAAAGCTGAGACAAAACCTCATAGGCGAAGGGTCGGTTCGGGTCGTATAATGAAAGACGTAACCCGAGTTCAAATTGTCCCTTAGTGATGATAGTCGCCTCGGGAGAATGAGACAATTCTTCAACCTTCTCCCTCTCCAATAAGCCCTTCCGACCCGGCACAAGCCGAATATCATAGCCATGAAGTTTGTAATCATCCTTCTGTTGGTTGATAAATTGAGCATCAATGAGATTTTTGTTGGATCTCTTCCTACATGAAAAATGGGAGAACCATAAGAGAAGATAAAATATATCAAGATAACGATGATCATGATGGAAGGACTATCAACGATAAATAACGAATCAACGGGAATACCATCTTCCTCAAAGAACGTGTAACTTATGCACCTTTTCTCTGTCATGGAAGGAGATGAAGAAGCCATCAAGAAACAACTGCAGATCGAGAGCTGGTAATGGGGAAAGTGATAAAGACGACGAAGAACAAGTTCAGTAGCAGCAACAGAGAAAAAAACAACGGAGGAACTAAAGTAAGTGACAAAGGCGGAGTGAATGACAGAGAATGAAGGAAAGTTGCAGAGGCGGAGATGCAGAGAATGTTGGTTCTTAAGTAAACAAAGAAGGATAAATGGAAGAATAAATACCCAAGGGTTTATCATTCACATTTATAACTCAGGCAGTTACAACCGACAGAGGAGGTAACGGGTCATAAAGAATGAGATAGGGGGAGACAGTGTGGCGGAATACACGACATAGCAAAAACCGTGGAGGGCGGGGCAGTTTCTTCCCCTCTTGCCGAGCACACAAGTGAAAGAAGGGTCATAAATGTAGTAACAAATAACTGGCAAACATACGTGGCATAATCTAGGATGACAACCTACCAAAGACGAAGCAGAATGAAACACCGAATCATCCTCTATAACACGGGTTCAAGAAAAGAGGTACCTACCAAGCACATGTGAGACGAGCACGTGTAAAGAGAATAGTCGGACGTGATAGAGAGAGGTGTGCCGAGAATCAAGGCATTAAATATACTGACAAGAGATACGGAAGGAGCAGAAGGGTCAAATCATGATGGGCCATGGAGCAGAGGATAAAATACTCGGATCGGGAGGCGTCATAATATCAGATCAATACATATATCGGGTCACTATTATCGGATCAGGGTTCAACCGAGCTAGACAATCTACATCGGGGAACACGTCCTTTGGGAGAGAGAAAGATCGTGTATGAAGTACTGAAGGATTACTCGGGTACAGTACCCGACATGAGCATCAAAGCGGATAGATTATGCCTATCACTGTATTCTCGTTGTATAAGCATTTCGGTCTATAAATATAGACCCTTGTTAAGAGAGAGGGAAAGCAATCTGTAACTGAGGGAGAGGAAAGATAGAGTATTGTTGAGAACATTCATCCTTGTAAACTTGTATGAAGTAATAAGATCATCCTTTCACCCCGTGGACGTAGATAATCATGCCGAACCACATTTATCTTGTATTCTGATGAGTCTCTTACTTGCCTACGTTACTTCTATTTCATATTGATTGTTGGTTGTAGTTGTGTAATTTTTTACACCTACAGGAACCATTTAGCACTACACCTGTGAATTCACTTGGGTGGTGTCTCTGTATGCCACAGTTTGTGTTTGTAACTCGGGCTGTAACATAGTGGGTAGTCTTATTATTTTCCACCCGCTTGACAGATTCAGCAGTACTCCTCCTAGGATGAAAGAAAGTTCTTATGCGAGGACTTGAGGAGAACTTTATAAATTGTGTAGCTTAATTTATGATGAGTTTCTGTTTGTAACCATTTTACACCAAACTTAACTAATCCAACTTTTGAATGTCAAATCAAAATCCATATTCTTTTGAATTACAACTAATTTTATTTTATTGATTTTACCAAAAAAAGAATTGCTTTTGTGAATTTTTTCTTTCCTCCATATTGCAATAGTCTCCTAGGACTAGGAGAGCTATGCTCCTTAGCAGCTTAGCATCATCGTTTGAAGATTGACATGCATGCGCATCACCTGCTAAACCCTCGGCCGCACAGCCGCATGGCTATTTACCACCGAGTAATGTTATTTTTGGATCCATTTATGCAAACACACACACAACGAACACTCTACTATCTTTTGTTTTCTTCTGACACCCCATGCCTCCTTTCCTCATCGAGCAAAACAAACATCAAAGCATAGGCCAGAAGGACAGTTTTATCACTAAAACACGAAACGTACGCGCATAGCCGCATAGTTGATTCATTTTTTGACCTATACATAAAGATCTGACATCACAAACAGTTAACAGTAAGAGATGCTTGCACGTGTAATACTTGTTCCTCTCATTAAAAATTCCTAACCGAAACAATCAAGATTTCTTCGCCGACGCCGTTTAACACGTCATGTTACTAGCTCCACAATATGACGCCACGTGTCATTGACAAGCCTATTCAATGAGCACAATTTATTAAGAGATTTAACGTGTTTTTGAAAATTTCATTTGTTTCGCTTTAAACCAGCACTGTCACAGAATTTAAGCCCTTTATATTTGGTAATGGCGGTAAAATCTGAAGAAAATTATGGAGCTGCTGGATATAAAATTGAAACTGGGTTTCTTTTTCTGTAAAAATCTTCTTTAATAGTGGTGGGGACGTGGGGGTTTAAGCTGACAGTGGAAGAAGAAGATAATGTTGAATATGGTTGGTTGGATCAAGATTTGCTGAAAAACTTAATTCTTCCATTCTCTTACACCCTATCTGTGTTGTTTTTATTTTTATTTGGTTGGTATTTCTTCCTACCTTTTTGGATTTGCTTTTGTAATTTTCTTAGAATGAAATTTGTTATATAAAGTTTGGATTTTTATGGTCTAATCTATTGATTTTCTTTCCGGGTTTTACAGATTTGTGGTACTGATTTGATTCTGGTAGTTTCATTTTTTCAGTGTAAGTATCCTAAGTTGTCTGATTTGATTTGGTAATGAAGATATTGTGTTTGTGGATATTACTTAATGAGTTCTGTTTGTATTTTCATCTTAATTATTGGTAATTATTTCTGTAGATCATTCTCGAATGTTATTCTCTTTGACCCACAATGTAGAATAACTAGGTGATTTTGGATCAGGATGTTTGATACTTTGATTTGATTGTGTAAATATGAATTATCATGACTTAAAATGGTTTTTGCTGGTTTGTTTAATTGAAGTCTCTTTAGAGTGTTTTTGAATGTGCTGAAGTCTTGATTTTGTTTTTCAATGAATCATTTATGCTACGGCAGGATTAAAAGTGTGTATGGGAGATTTGTGTATCAATGAAGAAATACCCTCCATTCCATCTACTGTGAGTGTTATTAGTCTACTTTTTGGTAAATTATCGCATATTTGATTACCTTGGTTTGTGGAATATGACTGTGACAGTTCATTTCTTCTTGTGATCTAGTTGGAACAGATTGATTTCGTGTCGGACGATGTGTACCTCTGCGAAAGACTTGAATATGAAAGTAATCTTATGGTGAGACTTCTTATCTTTCATATCTTTTACTTGGGAAGTCGTGCAAGTTTTAGTCTCTGAAATAGCCAATTTTTTTAGATCTTTGTTCAGTTGGGCCTTGCCATTGCTGTTTGGTTCTGGTAGACATGATTTTAACGGAACCTATTGGGTGCAGTAAAGTTACCTTTGGTGTGAATTCTGTTGTTTTGAATCATTAAGAAACTTACATAAGAGAAACCTTGGTAACCAATGGGATTGTGATTCTCTTAGATTGTTATACTGTTTAATTGTCAAAGCTTGGTTCCATACTCTTTCATCTAATACTTGTATTCTTTCCAGGTTTACTGTGATGACGTGACAACCACAAGCTTTTTTGCTGAACAATTTGCATTTCTGTCATTTGTGGATGATATTTTTTTTCGTTTCTCCACATTGACATCATGTATAAATCGTTGTTTCATTCGTTTCATTGGTGAGCTTGTGGTTCGAATTATAGCTATATGTTCGAATTATAGCTTCTTTATGGCATCGAGCTTTTGAAATATGACGGGACATTTTGGGATGATTTGTTGCAGAGGATCTCGTATGTAGAGATGTCGATAACTACTTGGAAGATCCAGTGGTATCATACTCCAGAGAGCATCCAAGATCTCCTTGTGATGGCTACTCTACATCTCATTCCCTGCATTCTGATGCTGGTGCAAACCTTTCTGTCCGTAAAAGAAGACGGACATTTAATAGTGGAAAAGTTCCTGTAAATAGATCTTCCGAAATAGTATTACGCAACAATGGCTTTAGGGGTGTCCCTTATATTTTTCGAGGGTATGATATTTTGTATTTCGTGAGCATTATTGTCGCGATTAATTATGTGTTTTAGCTTTAATCTGCTTTCTTAATATTCCAGTTCTCATTCCTGCTTTCCTTTTGAATAATTTTTTGTTAAGAGTCAGTTAAAGCATTGCCCTAACATTGTGAAGCTTATTGATCGAGAATACAGATGGACATGGATGATTAATTATAGATAAATCCTGATAGTGATAGATGCTTGTATAATTTTTTTTGTTCGTTTTCTTATCTATCTTTATTCTCAAGTTCATCATCCTTATTCTGCTTATTTGACTGTGTATGCATTTGTATTCAGGTTCATGCTCCCCATATTTGGTCTGCGGTTAGCCTTGAGATTGGCGTTTGCCTGTTGGAAGTGCTCCTTATTCTATGTGAAACGTACACAAAATCAAGTTCAAAGGTATTAGCTTATAGTTTATAAAGGTGGTGGTATTCTCAGGGGTTTCATTACTCATTTACTGATTCTTCTGCTGGTTCCCTTACGATAACCATTTCGAGATCTCAGCCTCATATCTCGGGTTCAGAAGACACTGCGTGGATCTTCTGATGATATTGGGTGGTTGCAAAGAGCTGAGGATATGCCACCCATGGAAGATGGTACAGCCAGATTCAGGGAGTTGCTCCAGGACATTAGGTAGGCACCGTTTCTTGGTTCTTCTTTTTGTTTATGTTTGTCGTTTCTGCAAGTTATAATAGAGTTTTTAATCTTCGGATTATGGTTGCACTTAATAATATTTTTTTTATTGTTGTCTTCTGCTCTTCAGAAATGGCAAGCACACACTGCCTAACTCATTTGTCTATTTATTAATCCCGGGTAAGAAAATTATTGTTGATTATCCTTAATCAATCACCTGATCACTGAACTCCCAGCATCACTTAACAAAATCTTAGTCTTTTAACTTGTGGTTGGTAGGACTGTTTAGCAATCTTAGTCCATTGTATTTCGTGAGCACGAAGAAGTTTTTCTCAAAGATGGGTCTTGCTTGCCATATTGCTAAGATTCATAGCGAGGTAACATGGCATTACCTTACAAAAAATTTATATTTCTGATTCAAATCTGTCTAATTATGCCATCTTTCTTGGATATTTTCATGCTTCCAAGTCATATCTCTCAAACTTAGGCTAACAGGTCCTAGAAGTCTCGGTGATCTCTAAGATATATGTCTACCTCTTGCGCAGGCCTCTGTGGAACATAATGCATGGGAACTGAAACAATACATTGAAGAGTTGTACTGGGGATCTGGCAAACGTGTTATGCTGCTTGGTCATAGCAAGGGTGGGGTTGATGCGGCAGCTGCCTTGTCGATTTACTGGTCTGAACTGAAAGGCAAGGTTGTTGGATTAGCACTGGTGCAGAGCCCTTATGGCGGCACTCCTATTGCATCTGATATCCTTCGTGAAGGCCAGATTGCAGACAAGGAAACAAGAAGGATCATGGAGCTCGTCGTATGCAAGTTTATCAAGGTAATTTCCTCTTTCCTTTCTATTTTTTGGAATAAATATCGTCCGATTTCTCTGCTGTGTTAGAACTACTTCAAAGGCTACCATGACCCTTGGGAATCCTCATAGAGCTCTTCTGTAATGGTTACATATGTGATGAGACCCCTCATAACAGTACTTCTACTTGGCTAAAACTTAAGGTTTTGGTAGCACCACTCACGTTCAAAATTCTAGGCCAGATACTACTTTTTGATCCTCGTGAAGGTATTCTGTTACAGAGCATCACCTAGTGCTTGAATCACACATCAAATGAGCAACCTGTATCAGCTTAGTATTGGATACTTTGTAGTGAGTAAAGCTCCCCAGACAGGGAGTGTTACTGTGGGTAAGTGTCCTTTAGAACATCAGGATATTAGACTAAGCATATTAACCTTGCGTTCCTTGTTAACGTGTGCCTCTTGAGTTTCTAGGATTTTATTAAACAGAATCTACTTATTCTGATTGCACTAATATATCTAAATTGCTAGAGATCTTCCTCGTAAAACATGAACAAAATAATGCTAGATTTCGAAGTCAATGCTTACAGGTTTCAGAATATCATTGTAGGGCGATATGCGAGCCCTGGATGATCTCACATATGAAAAGCGAAGAGAATTCATCACGAAACACAAGCTACCTGAACATATACCTTTAGTTTCCTTTCACTCGGAAGCAAGTATCGCTCCAAGTGTTCTCGCCACAATGTCACACATTGCCCATGCAGAGCTTCCACGGCTCCCCCTTACTAGTTTTGGTGGAGAGGAGGAAGAATCCACTGCCACTCAAGCAGGTCGGCAGGTCCCCGTCATCGTTCCCATTGCTGCTGCCATGGCTTTATCGGCGCTTCACTTACAACTTCGGTACGGTGAGAAAAGTGATGGCTTAGTAACATGCCGTGATGCAGAGGTTCCTGGTTCAGTTGTAGTTCATCCGGATCTTAAGTTAGACCATGCCTGGATGGTTTACTCTTCATGGAATAGGGATTTCAGTGAACCAGATGCATCTGAAATGTGTGAAGCTTTATTGACTATGCTTGTGGAGATTATGGAAAAGGAGAAAAAACAACGCAAGAATTAATCAGCTCATGCAAGAAAAAAAATTCCAAATGAACTGTGTGTTCGGAATGAAACTCATTTGAAATGATATGATAAACTGTGTGTTCGGAATGAAACTGATATTTGATTTCTTAATCAGTTTTATCGAGTTGAGGTCGCTGCGCACTCAACTTTATAATAACAGTTATGAAGTTGCTCGATTTCATGTCCACTTAACAACTCACTGACTGCAACACTTGCTTGTAAAGTCTCTTATTCTGTATATTGCTAAAATACCCTTCAAGGGTGAATTAGTCATTTTGGGCAGTTACTAGTTTTAGCTTTATTGATTTGATACTTTGCTGCAATTAAAATCCAAATGAACGTTTTTCTTCAGCCTAGTGAATGCGCATGCCTGGCCTGAAACTGACTGAAAGCAATGGGATTTAATACTGATCTGTTCCCATTTTATCCTCACACCTCCTTAATTTCTTCCAATTCCCTGTACACCAGGAAAGGGCAGAATCAGTCTTTTTGCATCCCCATACCCAAAGACAATGACACATTGTACATTTGTTGCAACGTCATATTCTTTTTGCTGTTCAAATGCGGTTACTGCCAACCAAACTTGACAACTTGGGTTTCTTACCTGCAACAAACAACAAAAACACACAGAGGAGCTAGAGAGAAACAAGGGACTTTAGATCATAACAAGAAGATAAAAAAAATCTCTTCAGATTCTCAAATTCACCGGTACAGAAATTCAAAGCAGTGCAACTAAGATGAAACCCAATCAAGATGGAACTTCCTCTTCTTCTTCTAAACAAAAATCTGTTGCCACCATCACAAAATCCGAGGTACCTACCCTGTCTTCAAATTTTGGTGCAATTTCTTATTATTTTATTTATTTTTTTGGATTTGATTCAGTGGTTATTGATATTGTTTTTGATTATTGAAGACAAGTGAGATACCAAAATCAAGCTCATCTAAAATTACATCCACTACTACAACTACTGTGAAGGTGAAACCAAGGAAAGTTTATAGTTTGCCTGGTCAAAAACATGATCCACCAGAAGAGGTTTTTATGTCTACACCTATTTATCTAAGTGTAATGTAAAATGCATTTTGTCATAATTTTCGTTGTTTGGAGGTGTTTTTCATTTGTTTTCTTGGCAGAGAGAACCTTTACGGATATTTTACGGGTCGTTATTCGAACAGATACCTTCAAGCAACATGGCAGAGTTTTGGTATGTTACTCGTTTTCTATTCTTTTGATTTGAACATTTTAAAGTTTATTGAAGACAAAGTGGGTACTAAATATTGAATTCTATCGATCATTCCGTTTGTTTCACGATTTATGGTACCATTCTATTGAGATGCACAATGTGAATGTGATTTAGCTTTCCATTAGTACATTGTGTTCCACTAAAATGGTCAATAGTTCTATCCGTCCTTGAGGATGGTAATATATATAATGCAATAGCATAGTCACATATTAACAGGAGCCTTTTTAGTAACCACATTATCTTTTGCCAGCTCTGTGTAGGTGGTTTCATTAACTTCCTGAATGTGCAACTCCAACTTTCTGCAAATGTTTTTGATTCTTCTGTCATTCATAACTTGTTCTTGTGATGTCCTGATTAAATTGAAAGTTCAAAGTTGGTAACATCTGATGAGCTCCAGGGTTGAGATAGATGATTTGTCTTTGCATACTGACCTCTTCTATTTTCACTTTGTTGCTTACATTTAGAACCCCAGACTTGCATCAACAATTATCCGCCACTGTCATCATCTGCCGTGCCTTATTGATTATATATGTAGCGGCAAATACAAGCATGCTGCGCTGAGATGTGCATATGCAAATTTTCTACTTCATTAGAAAACGTATTAACCTGTTTCCTGCTGTAGGATGATGGAGCATGGACTATTATCCCCTGAGCGAGCCAAGCGGGCATATGAGAAAAAGCAAAAACTTAAGCAACAACAGAAAACGGGAACTCCCATCAAATCTCAGCAGGCGCCTTCAGATAGAGCAGAAAGCTCATCACAGCGACAACAAGGCAAGAAAAGAATTGCCAGCGGAAGTGATGACGATGAGGAATTCACAGGGAAGAAGAAGAAAGGAAAAGGTTAATAATAACTGCACGAAACCTTTTTTCCTCCAATAATCAGGTTAACAAAACAAAGTTGGCTTAAGTGTAGCTGATCAAATGTCGAAGGCAAGTATACTTGGATAGGCCTAACCAATAAAGGGAACACATTAGAATGTGATAGGCATAGGTTATTACATTCTTTGTATTTCCTCATGTTCAGTCTAAGAAGTTCTGTGTTCTTACTTATGTCCTTTGATCTATACGCAAAAATGGATTGAAGACTTGAATTTGAACTTGATACTAAGGAGGATTGGATCTCGAGCAAGTAAAACCTCTTTGTTATGCCCCCACACCAGTCCAAAACACCGCAACTGGGATAATCGGCCAAAACAAACAACATGGCGGAAATATGCAGTTGGCCAAACTTCCCCTGATAATGGGGAGGCTTACAAAAACAGTAAACCGGAAGGCATCGAGTTGCCACCATAAACCTGGTTGGAAATTCTTCATTACAAGAAAAGAAGAAACAAGGGACTGAAGGATCTACCGATGGCTGGCCCAGTCCAAACCCAAACTATATAGGACTAATACTCTCCCCATCCACAACTTATGAGTCTCCCTTAGAACTCTGGTAATTATATGTAGGACTAATCCTAATTGTTTGATCGAACCAAATCCCTACTAGGGAATTCCCTCGGTATGTGTAGCATAAATGACATAACAAGGAATGCAAATGGGAACAATAATCATCTTAGATGGGCAACTATTTAGCCTGTAGTAACTAGTATGTTTGCAACATAACACGACATACAGATAACAGTACTCGGTTTTGGTACTTTCACTTGTATTTCAAACTTTTAATCTAAGTTCTCGATGTCTTTGTAATCTCTATTTTATCGTAACTGAAGTTCTATGTAAACTTTATCAAAAAAAAAAAAAAAAAAAAGAAAGAAAAGGAAAGGAAAGGAAAAATCCCAACAGTAAGTGTCAACCTATCGATACTTCTGGGTTGTTTTGTCCGTTTCATTGAGTTGTGAGATCAAAAGTTTGGGGTCCTTTTCTTTTGTCACTCTGTCTGCATGTCAATCTCCTGGTTTGTCACTAACACTTTTGAATCCGTTGTACCATTTTCAATTCATGGAGGTGGTGCATTTAAATTTCTAATCCAATATCCGAGAAGAAATAATGCATGTACCGGAACACATGATATGCCGGACTAAAACACCCAATATGGCCTAACCACAAAATTTCATTTACATCAAACATGATCCGACTAATCCAAGTACAAGGTACATGAACGTACGTACATATCAGTGATTTAACTACACGTTCGTTCATTCGTATTATCTGTGATTTTACAGGTGTTGGTAGGTCGGTGAGGAGTTTGAGTTTAAGATAACGGAGATGGTGAACCACCAATATCCGAGAAGAAATAATGGATGTACCGAAACACATGGTATGCTGGACTGCTGACTAAAACGCCCAATATCGCCTCGACACAAAGTTCCATTTTCGTCAAACATGCTCAGAGGGACTAATCCAAGTACTCAGAGGTACATAAAGAAGAATCCACGTTCATATCAGTGATTTAACTACACGTTCATTTACATGCATCTATGATTTTACAGGTACCTTAATCATACAATGCACATAAAAACTTACCCGCCCTTTTGCTGTCCCTAATTTACGTCAAGTCGCTCTAGCATAATTAGGCCTACACAAACTAGCATCTAGTCTATGGTCTCCCTTAAGCTTTCTAGATAGTAACATCAAACTTTTCACCAACAACAACTACTAGCTAGCTATCCGCAACAACCAGTTTTTACTTGTTGTAAACGATTTTCAAATCTCAAAGGCTCTCAAAAAGTGATGTATGCGTGCAACAGATCTTTGTGTCAATGCGTCATTCTTTGATTTTCTTTTTTAATCAATTTTGGTCTTCTTCTTCTTCTACTTCTCCTACGGTCGGAGAAGCTACAAGTCGGCAGGTGACTTTAACACCAGTATGCACGTGACATGGTCGTTGATACTAGTTTTATTTTGGTTGTGAAAGTCGAGAAACAAAAATCAAAAGCGGTCTTGGTTGACGCCGAAAATTGAACTGGTCAGCCGGGCCACTACGTACATTTCAGTCTTATTTTCTTTTCACCGGTACGGGAACACTGTGTACACGTCAGCTTCAAAAAGAGGAGTTCATGACACTTGGCAGTGTAGGGGAGGCCGACATATATAGATATCTGGATTGATTTCCTAAATCGAATATGGAGAAGTCGGCATATACTTTATGTTCCACAAAATCATGCACCACTCACTCATGTCACCTTTGATTTCTTCTGTTTGTTTTTGAATGAGAAACCAGGAGAGGAACTATGATGACGGTACCAACAATTAAAAGAACAAACAAAAAAAGAATATTTTGGGGAGGCATCCTAGATTTTCAGATAGTTCGATCTGAGTCTCCCGGTCCTGTTTAGAAACCACAATAATTCCAATATTCAGTGGGATTGAAAACACATACTCATGATAGATAGAGTCATTTTTCATTTAACGATATTTAGTTAACTATTACTATTATCTTGATCTTTTTCTTTTCCTTGTATAGGAAAGATTGACATTACTAAAATGAGACGTTAAAGTTAAGGAAATATGTATAATCGTATATGATTTGGTAAGTGGGTTGCCCTAGTTTTGTCGTGATATGGAAATATGAATACTCTTCTTTAATATAAAAAAGAAAAGCACTAGAAGAAATGGTATAAAACACGTAAGATTGGTTAAAAATATCAAAATCAATAATTTCTAGGTGAAAAAGACATCTAAATTTTGATATTGTTTAAATGGACAAAAATGTAAAAATAGTCAGGATGTAAACAGTTTCATCCTACCCATTTTCAAATACTTTTTCTTATTTTAATTTACATCAAGATGCATCCAGTTTATCCTCGCCATTTTTTACGTTTAAGTCAAGATGAATCCAATTTTATCCTTGCTATTTTTTTGGTGTTTATTTCACCCATACTAATTTGTACTCGTCCATTAGAACCATGTTTTAAAAATATTTGGACAAATAACCCATTTTCCGAATAGAACATGATTAGTGTATCGTTGACACCATTTTATCCGACCATTAAGCGCCAAAATACTACCGACTTAATTTGTCACTCAAAGTAGTACTCCAAGTGGAGCTATATATTAATACTGCTTAATTGAGAATATCTAATCAAGTGCTGTAATTAAATCCTAAATGAATTAGTTCTTACGATTGTTATAGATATAAACACCGTCATGAATACAATTGTTTTTAAATATAAGTTATAATTGTTTTTTAAAAATATCAACAAACATTTGGATACAATTTCCACCAAGAAACTTATCATCATATATCAAAATTTAAACACTACGAGACGACATGAAGAAAAGTATGCATTATATTTGTCCATATCCTTGACATATTATGACATTAAGTTCAAAATTGAATTGAATCCAAAGTTTATTGTTTTAGAATTGTTGCATCCTTGTGGGAACTATAAAGTTATAACAAGTGAAACAAGTTAGTTATTAGTATTATGGTTATATGTTGAAGATGCTTTTGGTAGGGTTTTAGTGACTTGTTGTTTCTTGGAAAAGTGATAATTAATTAAGTAATAATCCAAAACATTTTAGTCTTTATTCCTAGATTAAGCTTTCATTCTTTATAAACATCACATCATTTTTTCCTCAAGCAAGAAATTATTGTCCACAAAATATCACCCTTGAATCGGGCCCTGGAAAATAATTAGGACCCAAGCTACAGGACAAAAAGGTCATGAAATAGTAATTGGAGGTTATCCCTTATCCCATTTTTTTGAAAATGGCTAAACTACCCCAAATCTTAATGTTAATTGAGTTGATTAGTTGTTAATCTTACTTAATTTGATTTTAACCTTTTTCTTTTCAAATTTTTTATTTGCAATTCTTTTTTCTTTTTTGCCGAGATTTGCATGAAAAATCGTCATGAAGGTGAAGTGTTTCATTGACGATCCTCAAGAGTCGTTAATGATTGAAAAACGACCCTTAAGAGTCGTTAAGGCATATAAAAGGGTCGTTATTATCTTCGGAGAGTTATTAATGGCGGAAATACATTAAAGGGTCGTAATAGTATTGAATAAGACCATGACAACTCTTTGATGTATTTTCCACCATTAATGACTCTTCGGAGAATCGGAGAAGATAACGACCCTTTTATATGCATTAACGACTATTTAGAGTCGTCATTGAAACAATGACGACCCTTGAGGGTCGTTTTTCAATCATTAACGATTCTTGAGGGTCGTCAATGAAACAATGACGACTCTTGAGGATCGTTTTTGAAATAGTAACGACTCTTGAGAATCGTCAATGAAACATTTCACTATCATGACGTTTTTCATACAAACCTCGGCAAAATTTTTTTTAAAAAGATTAAAAAAAACAAATAAAAAAAATTAAAACTAAAAAAAATAAAAATTTAAAAATTATAACTAGAAAGAATAAAAAAATAAAAATTAATTGGTTGACATGTATCATAATCCTAAGAGTTGGAAGAATCTAGTCTTTTCATTGTATTTAGACACCCCTAATTTTTTTCCCATGAATGGGGATAGGAATCTAGAGCCCATAATTAGTTTCAGTTTCGAGGGCGCCCAATTAAGCCCTGCAAAATATCCTTAATATAGAATTCAAGAATATATAAAATACACGATATCTTTCTGACTTTCCCCTTATAGGTCTACACGTGTAAAAGAATGAATAGAGGTCACAACCGATCGTCTTGGGGATTAATTAAGTTGAATATCTTTGAGGGGAGTTTAAAACATGCAAACAGGAAAAGTGCAGCCCATGATCTGTTCATCATTGTATAAGCATGTCACTGCAGTGAGCTTAGTAGGACTTTTACTCTGGTCTATGCTACTGCTAGAGTCTGCCATGGCTGCATGAGTATTTAGGATTTGTTTTCTTTTACTTTTGTTTCTGATTGCTTGTTCTTTTGTTTCCATATGATGGGGTTCCCATCTTTTGATTGGTTGTTCGGTGAATACTTTAACTGCCCTTTAGGCGACAAGTGCAGCTGTGAATTGAGGATGAATGTAACAAGGTTCATTATAAATTCATGAAAGCGTGCAATTTGTTAAAGATAATATATAATCATAACTTTTCTTAGAGAATGAGGGTTTTATTATTTCTTAAAACGATCAATAGGGACCGGATAAAGCCATTCATGCATTGAAGTCTCCACCATTATCCTTGGAAGAGCAAAATATTTTGAGTCAATATTTTTCTCCGATGTTTTTCTTGCAAATAGTTTCATCCACCAATTAAGCCATGTTGTAATTTAAATGGTTGTTAGCTTTACCTTTTACGAACAAAGCATGACCAGAAATTTGATTTGGAATGTCGGGAACTTTAGCTTAATCCATTCTAGCTGGCTAGCTTACTGTGAGGTCTACTCCTATATTGTATCTTTGAGAGAGCTATTTGTTTTTCTTGTCGACATAATATAATATTCTTTTACTTTATTGGACATCCATATACAAAAATCCAAATTTAATATTTTAGTGTTCTTGCATCCTACCAGGAAGTAGAAAGATGCGGGAAACCTGAAGATACTTTGGTTTTTATGGTAATCATGGAGATGATTGTTAGGGGGTGCGGTGGTCTTGCTTTCCTTTTCCTGCATTTGGTGTTTTCGAAAATAAAGAATTTAGATTTGGTGTGGTAATCATGAGAATTGAAAGCATGAGAAACAATGATAAAATTGTTAGCTCCATATCCGCCGCATACATTTTTAAAGTTTTCGGTCTTTTTTCTTTTCTGGATTGAGTGTGAAGTAAAGTGTTTTGATAGAGAACTTTGTTACTTTGATCGGTAAAAAAGATTTTCCATAAACTAGCCTACTTGAGGTAAAGTAAGGAAAATTACAATGAACCATCGACCCACTCAAAGCAATATTTAAAGCTCATTTTTAACTAGAGAACCCCCGACAAAACCAACCTAACTAGAAATGATATCTTTTTTCGAAGAAAAATGTTATATTGAAAGAGAGAAAAAAAAAAAAAAACCTTTAAAAGTTCAAAATGAATCACTCACTCATAAGATCTTCTCAATTGCTCCAAATAAGACAAGGGCTAACAAATTTGAAAATATTGGTGTCACAAGACCATAAGTTTACAAGTTGCTTCACAAGATCTATAATCTCTGCTGCACTTTTCTTACGACCACCAAAAACTCTTCCATTCCCCTCCTTCCACAAAATCCAACATATGGCGTAACAGATAATCTTACATACCTCTTTACCTCTGTCATGAAGCACATTTTTCGACCAAGCTACAAACAACTCTAGCAAAGTACTCGCCATAGGCCAAGAGATTTTGAAAGCCTTAATAAAATAGTCCAATATCTCAAACGAGCAGGGGCAATGCATAAGCATATGATTTGTTGTCTCCTTCTCACCATTGCATAGAATACATAAATAACTTTCAATGCCTGTGCCGCGATGTTCCAACATGTCCCTAGTCGGAAGAGAATCATGAAAACAAGCCCAAAAAATGAAGCTTACCTCGTCAAGGATATTTCCTTCCACAGGTGTTTGTTGAAGTTACAAGAATCTAAATTACCTGCCAAAGCTTCATAACACTTTGTGCATTGAAATTCTCCATAATAACCAATTCATCATCATCACATGTTGAAAACATCGCGTCTCAGCAAATCCCATTCCAAATTCTCATTCAACACCTTCTTGAAATCACATCTCCAACTGTTATCCACAATCATATCAGCAAATCCCATTCCAACGATCATATTGCAATGAGCTATCTACCTACTCAAATCAAGATTAAAAACTCACTTTTATACCTACAGAACCTCCAACAATAAAAATAACCTAACTACAAATAATATTGTCTAAAGAGAGGTACCTTTTAAAAATTCAAATTTCTTATACCAAAAGAATACTTGAACCTTAACTTGTTTCCTTTAGAAAAACTTCGTAAACTCAAAACGAGATGGCCTTGAATGAAGTGGTCCTTTCATATTATATCAAGTATGAATGCTAGATAGCTATGATTGGGGTGGGACTAACTAGTGTTAGAGCACTACATAGCCTCTAACACGTGGATTGTGCACGGATGACTACTTAGACCATTCATGCACGGGATTGGCTATGATGTTATAAATATTTCTCGGCATCCAACTCTAAAGTATTTGGCTATGAATGGAGTGAATATTCCTGGTACGTTGAATATGGATGCTAAATTTATGGTCAATATAAATCTATTATCCCAAATGATAATATTTATGTTATATATGGCAGTGTGATGGAAACTGCAAACCATGTCCTACTACAACTTGGTAATTTCCTGAATCTGACAGCTGGTCTGAATGTTGCCATAAGATGTCACAAAAAGTATGGCAGTTTATACATACAATCGTTACTTGGGTTCTTTGGAATAAACCCCATAAAATAACATTAGTAGATAGACACTTATTTAAAAATGATGTTAAGTTGGGTTTGGAAGCTTCTTTGGCTTTGGCTTTGGCATTGGCATAGGAAACAACAAGGACAGACCCATAAATCCTTTTAGGATAGAGTTAGAATATCACTGGTTGTCAATGTGGCTGAAGGTCGCGACAATCTTTTTTAGAACGAGTTACATGATTAGTGATTATCTGGAATTACCTATAAAATATTAGATAAATAGACAAGTATAAAATTAAAATACGTAATTTTATTTACGAAAAGTCACTGGAGAAATAAGTTTATGGTTTATAGAAGAAAAATGAAAAAGTAAATGGATTTGTCGAAAAAATTTATGTGTTTTGAACAAGATTTTGGTCTAAAAATTATTTGTGCTACATCTACAAGTATTAATCATACTAATGGATTGCCCGTGCAATAATGGCTCGGCGGAAGCAGTACTGGCGATCTAATACCTTCGTTGGTGTGTCGAGGTCACCGGTTTGTGATGAACTTTTTAAATACCTTCATCGGTGTGTCGAGATCACCGGTTCGTGATGAATTTTTTTTGTAAATGTTATTCGTGGATAAACCATGCCATGATGGCATGGCATTTTTGCTGGCGGTGGCGGTATTAATGGGCCAGTAAGGTGTTTGTCCTGGTGATGGTGGCCGAGGTAGTTCAACAAGTGAAGCTATCTCCTAAACAGGTGGTGGTTCATTTCTAAGAATTATGTATAGTTATCTTGGATTTTCATTTTTCGTTTTTGGGAGCTTTTCTAGCTATGTTCTCTGCTTTCATTTCAATTTATTGCTTCTTCTAATAATACACAATAGCTATCGCATAATACACATTATCAATGGTGTAATGATCATTTTCAGAGATTGTCTAATCCATGGAAGTTTAATTGAGTGATTGCACTTGCGATATCAACAACAACAGCCGAATGGACATATTTAAACAAAACAACTTATTTAGTAGAAATTTCCAAGGGTTATTTTGTTTTTGGTACTCAGGTTTTGTCTAGTTTTCAAGTTTGATCTAACATTTGTCCAACTTGGTGTTTGGCACTTGGAATTCACGTTGACTTCCGTTGACCAGGTTAAATATTGATTTCTGTTTATAAATTATTAATAAATATATATAATTAAATTGTGAAATAAAATTATAATTATACCCATCACTTTATTAACATTCCCATTACATCAAACTCATCTTCTCTTCTATCATCGCCGCAGCCACTGTCGAGCATCATCTTCAGTAACAACATCTCTCCAACTCTAATGGCAGCAACATCACCAACTCACTTCGATCACCAGTAATCTTCCTTTCTTTGATTAACAACATCAGTAAACTCTCCTAGTTTCAGAACAACTCCCATCTTTTCCATCAATTCAACGGCTATTATCATAGTCTCTCGATCTTCAAAGTAAACAGTGAAGTTGCTCTTCTTCTCATTCACGCATCTCTGATTCAAACTCATACCACTTCTCTTTATCTGTTTATCGGCATCAAAATCAATAAAAAAAACCCTTCATTAATCTCTTCCATTTATCATTTCAATCGATAGCAACAACAATTCTTCTATCACCTCAATCAAACCCCATCTCCAATTTCTTTTCTTCTCTGCTTCAAATCTTCTCAAATGATCAACAGTCACAAACCAGATCCCCTTTCTTCTTTCAATTGTGAATTTGGGTAAGAACTGATATCAGGCTTCTCCAACTCTTCATGTCACTTCCATCAACTGCACAACATCATCACAAATCCTACCACCATTAATGGCATCAAATCTCCGAGATGCAAACTTTGTTCATTCAGATAATTTTATTTTGTTGTAAATCATCAATCTCTTCAATAAATATTGACTACAACCTTCTGAAACTATTAGATTGGTGAATCTGAAACAAGAACCAATAACTTCTTCTTGTCTCATAAAAATCGCAAATTGAAACCCTAATAAAATCCCCAATTGAAAACCTAATAAAATCACAAACCCATGTTGAATTGATTCTGCCAAGAAATCAAATTGAAATTTAAAGAACAATCGAAACCCTAATTTAAGTTTTTGTTTGAAGCCTCAATTCTTCAAAAAAAAAACAAACAAACCCTAACTGAACACAAAATCCTAATCATCTCTGTAACATAAGTAGCAAATCACATAACATAATTTTTTTCATTATCAAATCCAAGTCTGATACATTTATATGATGATTTTAACGAAAAGAAAAAAAATCGCAGGTTCTACATAAAGGAGACCACGGTAGCAGTAGCTGAGACAAAAGAGAAAGTTCTGTCACGGGCCAACAACTGGTAGATAAGGTGGAAGATAAAACGGGACCATAGATTTTTTTTTATATACTTATTAACCGTTAGATCAAATCCACTTTAGGGGTATCATTGTAAACTCATATTTTTCAGAATTTTTATTTTCATAAAATTAATGAAAGCCTAGTCATAAACGGTCAACAAGAGTCAACGTGAATTTCAAGTATCAAACACCAAGATGGACAAATGTTAGACCAAACTCAAAAATTGGACAAAACCAGAGTAGCAAAAACAAAATAACCCAATTTTTAAAAAAGTAAACTAAATATTTCTAGCCCGTCACATTTTTCAATTTCTCTTCCAATTTTTATCCTCTTGTTCTTCCTCGCAATAAACCTAATCACAAATATTTAGTAGAAATTTATGGTTTGTATTGATTGGGATCGAAATAATGGAATTAAGGTTAAATAATGAAATTGAGGTGTTAATAAATTGATGAAGATGATAAAATTGGATGAAGGCGTTAGTTAAAGATCCAGAAGGAAGAAGAGGCTGGTATATCAACTGTAGATTTCAAAACTAAAGGAGGTCGTGGTGCGGTGGTTGTGAGTACGAATTGAAATCGAAACTGGTGGTGAAATTATTGAATTAAGTGGATGGTGGTGACGGTGGAGGTGTTGGTGGTGATATTGTTGCTGGTGGTGGTCATGGTGTCGTCGGTGGAATCGAAGAAGGAAGATCTCGATTGAGAAGAAAGCAGTCGAAGAGAAGAAGAGAAGGTAAGAGAGTTCGGTTCTTTTTACATGTTTTAAAAACATAAGTAGTGAATAGATAATTTGCCCCTGGGTTGAGCGATAATAATGAAAAAGTATGGAGTAGTCTTAAAAACACGGAGGGACAGTTCAGGAATTTCCTGTGTGACGGTGGAACGAGAGAATTTCCACCTATATTATTGATATAGAGGTGGGCTAATTACTAGATTTCCATTTATATTATAGATATAGAAGTGGGCTAATTACTAGTGTTGAAAAAATTTCCTATACAAATTTTTCATTAAGCTAAAAATAGGGACAGTCTGTAGTCCGGTTAGCCCTAATTGCTAGGGCTGTCCCTAGGCAACAACTTTGGTTTCAAACTATATATAAATTTTGTTGTACGCTGATTGGTTTGGTAGTTGGATTACTGTTTTTACGAGCTTTCAACTATATTTTCAAAGATGGTTGTTATCATTCAGAAAATAACAACCAATCATTACACTGAAAAATGCAACAAAAAAAATTTAAAAATATGAGAGATGACGTTAATTCGTATTGGGATGTGAAAAACCCCATCTCAATAATTTTAAATTTGGGAATTCATAAAACTTAGCATTTTCCAATGTGAATTAACACGGTCTCTCATCTATTTTAATTGTTTTTCTACATTTTTCAATGTAGTGATTAGTCGTTATCTTGTGCATGACTACAGTGATTGTAATTACTACCTCTTCAAGTTATCTCCGTTCTAATTTTCCTTCCCTGAAGTAACTATTTTAATACTTTCTGTCCGGGTTTAGCCGATAAAATTGGAATTAATACGCATATTAGAAAAGAGACATAGAATAATTTTTTGCCCTTGTACACGCTTAAAATTTATTTAATTCCCTAGTTTATTCAATTCCCTAGTTTTGATGATTTTCTACATTATTTTTATGTTATGCACTGATTTCGAAGTAGGACAAATTAGGAAAATATGTGGGAAAATACCAATTTTATAAGCATCAAGGACAAGACAAAAGTATTATCCATCATTTTTACCCTTTTTTTTTGAAATCACATTTCAATTCATTGAAAACCAAAATGATGATTACATGATTGCTTACAAGATTATCAAAAACATCAAAATACAAGATAATCAAAACCCAAATACCAATTGCAAGTACATCGTGAAGAAAAAGACCATAAACTGCAAAGCCATCCAATTTTTGTAGATGCAGTAGTGACGAATGATGGTGTGAACCAGATTCACATTTGAAAAAGGCACCCATCGTTTCAGATAAGGGCGCCCAACAAATGGATACATGCACCCTCTTCTTCTTCATTTGAAACAGATTCACATAATTTATGGGAGATCTCAAAGATTGAAGAAAAAGATATCTTCTTGCCTATTATACAAGAAGTTTTCATATCTTGAAGTTAAAAGAGATAATATATTGATGAGTTTGTTTTTATTGAAAAGGAGAAAGAAAATCTGTGTTTTTATTTATAAATGAAAAAAGATAATATCCACAAGATTTTATTCTAGCAAATAGAGGAAGATGAGTGATAAATGGAGAAAAAATTATTCCTGAGATATCTTTCATTAAAGAGAAGATCTGGTGGAGTTATGGAAGAATATTTTGAAAAGATGTTTGAGTAATGGGTTGTTGTGTATAAATAGGGCGTTAATAGGACCAACAGTCATTCGGAGAGGAGGGAGTTTTGGAAGAGCAAAATAGTTGTGTTTAATTTTTCTTCATTTTCACCATTGTAAACACTTTTCGAGCAATAAAATAATCTTTTAAGAGTGTCTACAACATGATAAGCTAGACCCCTATACTGGGTCGACGGAGGAATCCGAATTTCATACATGGGTAAATTTATTTTATTTTCTATATGACTTTTGCAATAATTAAAATAGAATTATGATTTGAATTAATTAGTTATTATTTTATTTGATGGGTCATGCTTGCTTAAATGTTTGATGTCCCATGCTTACGATTTATAACTAATATTTTAAGAATCTACTTTGGAAAAATAAGAGTCGATGTTATTTTTATTGAGCGATAATTGTTGAGAGTGAATAATTGACCCTTATGATATGAATTCGGTGGAATCCTAGTCCCAGTAGCTCTCTTTTATTATTTTCGTTAAACCTTTAAATTTAGTCTTCACAAATCTTAGAGTTCGAATCTTATATTACTACAACGACAATTAAAAATCACACCAGGTTCTACTTGAGAACCTCAATGCTTCTCTAAATAATTTTCCCACTCGTGGTATAGAGAACCTTAGCCTGGAAGAGTTGAGATCAAAATATGAAATCCTTATTTGTGAGCACAGATCCATGTTATCTTTCAATAATACCTTTCAACGTCGCGCTCGCGAGGATAAAGAGAGAATTAAAATCTTGGAGGCGAAAAATAACTCGTTAATTATTGAGAAGGATCAAGCAATCGCTAGGGGTGCAAAAGCTTTAAAAGAGTTTCATGATGTTAAACTTCAAATCCAAGTTGAGAGAGATAAGGCTATCAGTGAAAGGAATGCTCTGATCGACCGAGAGAACACACTTCGCTCTCGTTTACTTATAGAAAATGATACTGAATTTGATTGGGCTGCTAGAGTCATTGATAATGCTAGAATGGGTTTGGCCACCAATGTTAGTTTAGAATCCGACCAAGCATCTGTAGTTGAGGCTATCCTTTCTGAAAAAGAAGGTTGCTTATAATTCTCATCTCTTTGTCCTTTTTTGACATTCACTTTTATGTAATTTTAATTCTTTTTGTTTTATTTCGCAGAGGCTGAAAGAAAGCATCTTGAGGAAAATAAAATTTTGGAGGAGAAACTTGCCGCACGTCATTCCAAGTATCGTAGACTGAAGAACAAGTTGATGGTTAATGTCTTCAACCTAACTAAGGATGCAATTCGCATGCTGATAAAGCTGTTAAAGAAGAAGTGGGAGAAGTCTGTGATGAACATAATATTCCTATGCAAAATTATGATTTTGATGAAGTTCCCGCTAATGAAATTGATTCTGATATTTCTGAAAGCGAAGCAGAGTGTGAGGAAACTGATGAAGAGAATCATGATTTCGAAGCTGAGGAAGATGGCAAAGAAAATGATGGTGGGAAATAGTCGTTCCGTCCGATGATTTTCTTAGACTTTAGTTGTATCTTCTTGTACACTCTTTGTATCATACTTTTTTGTACACTGAATGCCTTTTAGATTTTAATGATCATCTATTTTCTTCCTTTATCTATGCGTTCTTTATTCCGCATTTAACCACTAACCAGAAGCGAAACACCTTTCCTTCTAATAATTCAAATTAGTCCAGAAATAAAAATATGTGGTATGAATATATATAATGCATAAGTCTATCATATTCAGGTGAGCGACATGATTTTATTATGTTTGTATTCTCATTCCTGTCTCTGTGGCTCTCCTAAATATGATTGGCTTATAATGCATACGTGGGCTTTCGTTCATATATATAAAAGTGCGAGCTTTATGATGGACACATACATGCGTTATTGTTCACTCCATTAAAAAATTTAAATTCTATACAATACCTGAATAGCCCTCATTTTTCCTTTGCTATCAAATTCCATCCTGTCTCTTTTCAATTTTCAAATTCGCGTTATAATGTTAGTGCGGTCTTTTCGTGTTTCTTATGAGGTCTTATTGATCCTCTCTAAGTAGAGGTCTTAATCAGCCTCCCCTGTTAATAGGTCTTATCTTTGCCCCAGGGTATGTGTTTTGCTCGTGCGGGGAAATTGCAGGTGGTCTTTTACATTTTCATGCAATGACTCATTGATTTCGCCTTATCATCTTTAGTATTATTTCCTCTGCAGGATATGTTGACGCGCCAATACGACAAGTCTATACTCTCCTTTGAGCTATAGTCCCATGATATTGGCGTCTTTTGACACAATTCAGCTCCCTAATGGAGGGTGTCGTCCTTATATTCCCCCTGATTTCCCCTTCAAGGAAGCGTACCCCAACCCGGTTAAGGTGAGATCTTCCCATCCTGTGATGCAGCAATCAATTTTTTTCGAGGCCTCTTACTATTAGAGCATTGCTTGGTCGAACTCGGATGCGTTTCTATCTCAACCATGTTTGTCAATGTTAGTTATCAAAACTATAAGTCTCGATTTCTAGTCTATTATATCTACGTCTCGGACTAGGATAGAAAGTGTAGTTGAGCTCAAGGACTTCATGGCGATTCATCATACAAGTAGAAGAACTACTCAAGGAACCGGTGGAACTTCTCGACAAAAAGGTATGTGAAGACTTGAACTTATCTATCACTCAAAAGTCTATCTACTATATCTCCTACTCTTTGAGACAAGAAGTCGTATGCTATATATATAGACATTCATTACACACATTTGGTATTTCGAGCCGAGTATACCTCGCCTATCTATATCTCGAAATATGTGTTGGTAAGCTTTTAGCTTCGATCAAGTTTATCTTTATCATGTGACGAAAATCATGATATGTTTCAATCATCTTGAAAATTGCTTTGATGAGAAATGGTGTAACAACTATATAACGTCCTCTAATAATGTTTCAATGATTGAAATGAGAGTTTAGATTACATAACCAATGTTGGACATAAGCATTGTTGTGGAAACACATTTATGTATAAGTCTTATTCCTTGAACCAAAGTTTCCGAACTTTGTTGATCAAGAGAACCGGAAGAATGGCGTGAGCCAAGTCCGCGAACTGCCGAAGTTCTCAAACCTGAGAATTTTTGCTGGAGTTGACAAACTACTTGCGTGAAGCTAATTCCGCGAACCCAGTCCGTGAACCGGCGAAGTTCTCATACCCGAGAATTTATGCTGGAGTTTGTAAACTCTGCCCGGTAACTTAAGTCCGCGAACCTAGTCTGTGAACTTGAGATGGTTATATATCTGAAGATGATTTATGAACTTAAACTTAAACAGACTAAGGAATGCAGTTTACAAACCGTGTCTATAAAAGTTCATGAACCGATTCAAGTGAATCAAATCATCTTTGCTTCAATTGTGTCTTGTGTAGTACATAAGATTTCCTTCCAATTGAACAACTCTCTAACTAGTTCATTTGAAGTCATTTGAACTAGTTATGGTGAAGAAGAACGTGGTTTATATGAAATGCTCATATGGATAACCTTTGTTAAATATTGTTGAACCAACAAGTGCATGCGTTTGGGTACGGTTAACAAACCTAGAAACATGCATTGTCAAGTGTGTGTAACAAGCTAAGTTTTTGATCTAACGGTTGATAAATATTAGCTTGAATCTAAATCATGTTTTCATCTAACGATGAATGTTGAATTCTTTGTTACTAAGCTAACATTGATTGCAAACCCTGATTTGAAAGACTATATAAAGGAGACATCTAGTATTGTGAAAAACTAATCCCCACACCTTACGTGTGATACTAGTTTGCGTGCTAGAGTCGATTCTCTTTTTAACCTTTGGTTTTCTTCTTCTAAAACCAGGTTAACGACTTAAAGACTTCATTGGGATTGTGAAGCCAGGCCGATACTACTTTTATCGTAGTTGTGTGATCTGATCTTGCATCTTCTATCGTACGAGTACAATCAGATTGATTGGCTTGAGATTGATATCTCCGATAGGTAATATATAAAAAGTAATCACAAACATCTTCGTCTCATTGTTTGTGATTCCGCAACATCTTGTTTCGCTACCATAGGATTAAGATTGTTGTGAGGTGATTGATAACTCTAGGCTGTTCTTTGGGAATATAGGACTGTATTAGCAATTGGTTCCTGTTCACCTTGATTATTATCAAAAGATAGAAAAAAAAACCTTTAGGGTTTATCTGTGGGAGACAGATTGATCCTTTGATAGACTTGTCTGTGTGAGACATATTTGTTTATTGTCAAAGCCTTCATTTTTTGGTTGTAGCAACTCTTAGTTGTGGGTGAGATTATCTAAGGGAATCAAGTACGCATTATCCTTCTGGGATCAGAGACGTAGGGAGCATAACTGTACCTTGGATCAGTGGGAGATCGATTGGGGTTCAACTACAATCCAGTCCGAAGTTAGCTTGGAGTAGGCTAGTGTCTGTAGCGGCTTAATACAGTGTGTGTTCAATCTGGACTAGGTCCCGGGATTTTTCTGCATTTGCGGTTTCCTCGTTAACAAAATTTCTGGTGTCTATGTTATTTATATTTCCGCATTATATTTGTTTATATAATTGAAATAATACAAGTTGTGCGTTTGAATCAATCAATTGTAAATCCGACCTTCGATTGTTGATTGATATTGATTGATCCTTGGATATTGGTCTTTGGTACCATCCAAGTTATTCCTTGAGTTTGATTAAAGACTCATTGATTTCTATTAGCTTGAGTAAATCAAAACAAGAGAGAGATATTAACTCCTTGAGATACTTTTACCTCGATTGACTCTGACTGTCTAGTTGATTCTCTAGAAAGTATTTCGGAGTTAGTCCATACAGATTGCTAAGCGAAATATTGGTTGGTGTTGTTAGACTCCCGCTTTTTCACTTACGAGAACGCACCCTAAGTGGGGTTTCTTGAGGACCGAGTGTATCGTAGTCAAGACTTTCCAAGAGCGGAGAGGTACTCTCCAGACGCCCACGGCACTCTGGACTCAACCGTGTACCGCGGTTCCCTGATCAAGTTTCTGCACTCCTTAGAGGATATCTTAGTACCTTAGTCTTTCGACTAAGGAGTCTCTACCGGATAGGCTTTTGTTTCGCCCCAAATATCCATGACTCAAGATCCAGGGTCGATGTAGCTTTCTCCTGAGCCATGCATTACTAGGTTTTCCCCAATTATGACGTGCATTAGGTCTTATCATTGTCTCTTGCATGTATGTTAACTAGGGTGCACGCCACAATTGAATGCCTAGCCTCCCTAGTTAGAGGTTTTAATTTTTGTTTCCTACTATTGAGGTCTTATTCATGGGGTCTTATCATTGCCCCATTCTTCTACTTGTATTTATTTTATGAAGTATTCAATACGAAGAAATATAATTTTTTAATCTCATGCCTTTTGTTTATACAATACTGACTTTTTCTTTCTTTTCTTATTCACATACATAGTAATAACATAGTAATATCTCAAAATAACTTATTTATTAACTTATCTCTTTCTTTTTCACTAACTTCGCACAAAGATTAACTTCTTCTGATTTGATGTCTCCGCATCCTTCAATTATAGTACTTCTTCAGGTATTTCATGTTGTGCAGCTGATTGTGCACTTTTTTCCATGTCTTCTCATTCCTTCTCCACTAAATCATACATGCCATTCCCAACATATTTCTTCACCTCCTATGGTCCATCCCATGTTACTTTTCCCTTTTTGTTTCCTTGCTTTTGGTAGGGTGGTATTTCTCGCAAAACCAATTCTCTTGGATGAAACTCTTTTCTCTTTGCTTGCTTGATATATTCATATTCTCTCGCGAATGTTATCGCCTGCATATATTCCTGATATGTATTAGCTGCTTCTTCACTTTTCTCTTCGATCAGGATATTTTTGTCTTTCGACGACGATGCGCTTTCACAATAGTTATTCATTTCTCCTTCCTTTCTCTCTTCGCTTGATCTCTTCTGCTTCTCTCTTCCACTTTCTTCTTTTATTCGCGCGCCCCTAACTTTTCGACGCATCAATGTAATTGCATGTCTTCGCCTCTGTAGTATCTCTTCTGATTATTCCCACTCCTTGGGGTAATGAAAACTTGATGCACTGGTGATATGTAGAAGCCACTCCCAGGATATTGTGTAACCATGGCCTTCCTATCAACGCATTGTAAGGAGATTCTACGTCAACAACGTAAAAGGTTATCTCTGTGGTGATGGTCTTAAGAGGAATTCGCATAGTAACCTCCCCTTTAGGTTTGTTAGCTGATTCTTTGAAGCCGTAGATATAGGTTGAGGGGATAGGGTCTTCATCTTTTCCACCCATGGTTTTGTATGCATGATAAATAAAAATGTTGACCGAGCTTCCAGAATCGATTAATATCCTATTTATCGCCCATGCATCCTCATCCTTACCTTCTTCTTCTTACATCCTAGTTTTTGGTATGATCTCCAATTTAACCACTGGTGGGCTCTCGTGCGATTCGCCTCCTCCTGGTACTTTCTCTGCGCTGAAGGTAATTGGATACTTCAGTCATTCCTTAAGTTTTGGTACTTTTGCCAGGTTAAGTATCTGGGTTATTTTGTTTTTGGTACTCAAGTTTTGCCCAACTTTTGAGTTTGGTCTAACATTTGTCCAGCTTGGTGTTTGGTACTTGAAAATAACGTTGATCCACGTTGACTCGTAACTTTTATTTTGCATTTTTCAAAAGTTAATATAAAATCTAGTAATTGAGTGAATTTACTAGTATAACCTTGAGTTCAAACCGAAAGGGGGTAAAAGTTTGACAACAACTGAAAATTTTGATATTTTCTTCTCCATGACTATTCTTCACAGAGTGTTTCCTCCACCTCTCGACATCCCATCACCTCCACCACCACCGTCTCCTATGTCAAACAATTGCGCCACCAACTCAACAGCTACACCTCCAGTCTAACTAACAATTCAACTGATCTTTAACAACAACCACCATAACCTTAAACCCATCTCCATTTCCATCTCATACTCGCGGCTACAACAAACACCCATCAAGACCATTTCTTCCTTATTATCTAAGCTTTGGCACAACCCAATCAGCGACGGCAATATCTCTTACCATTCTACTTCACTATGCCTCAAATTAAAGCACTGTAACTCCATCTTTCACTCTTGATTCCATCAGAAGAAGCTTTATCACGCCCGGAATTCCTCCAACATAACCCATCTCTTCATTGAACTCAAACCCTAGATTCACTGTTGCCATCAAAGATATAAAATCAATCTCAAATCAAGCTTGCACTCATAAATTTCCATCAATTATTTAAGAGCATAATAACAGATTCAAAACCTCTCTTTTAAAATCTCTAATTCCATCTTAATCAACCGCCACCATTACATCTCGTCAACAATAGAAGCAGCAGAAATCACCGTTTCTTCTTTACCCCATGTGTCTTCCCTGTCATGTTGATTCGAAACATACCTTCCACGAAATCACCATGGATTACAACTTCATATCGAAGAAGATGAAGAATTCTTAAATTTTGGGGTTTCTTACAGTAGAAGCGGAATAAGAATTAAGAAGAGAGTAGAAAAGGAAAAGCAAGAGTTAGCTTTAGGGTTAATATATGCTTCATATCACGGCCGTAGGATGAATGGGCTTATTAAAGTCGTTGGATGTAATGTAAATGTTGGAATGAATACAGGGTATGATAGTAATGCCATATAATAATTACATTTTTTCAATTTTTTAAATTATTTATTAATTTCTTAACAGAAGTCAGTTGGGTCAACGAGGGTCAACGTTATTTTTAAGTACCAAACACCAAGCTGGACAAATGTTAGACCAAACTCAAAAGTTGGACAAAACCTGAGTACCAAAAACAAAATAACCCTAAGTATCTCCTTCCCTTCAACATCTCTTGCATACACACGACTTAGTACGTTGTCGTGAAAATCCTCTATACTTTTGAATGAACGGATTATTGAATTGTAATATAGATTTTTAGCATTCACTCCCACTTCAATTAGAAAGGTACTCTTTCCTTTTTCCGCTCCTGACACCTATCCTCCCATTGGTGGAGGCGGTGGTAGTGTAGCTAAGAAGTGGTTCAGCTTCACCTGATCGATCATTCTTAGTATGATTCGTTGTATCCTACAGTGATTAGTTTTGTGGCCGTGGAAACGATGATATACGTAGAGTTCTCGGCTTCTCCTCCCTGATGGTGGTTCTTGTACTAGATTTGGTGGTGTAGGTATCTCCTCCATCAGAATGATCACTTCCCAGATTTTATCTATTGTCGTGTTAAGAGGCGGCATCTTGATTTCTTCATAAACTCTATTATTTCCACCTGGTCCTTGGTTGTAATACCTCTTTTGCTCTCCATATCCTTCTCCTTGGTTGTCAAATTTTGCAATATTATTGTTTCCTCCATTGTTGTTATACTGCCTCTCTCTGTATTCATGTTCATACATTTCTTGATCTCGGCTACTCATCGCCACCTACTTTTGCTTGTCTTCTATCATTGCCTTTTCTTGACTTCCCTGCGAGGTGCTGGAATTCGTGTTTGTTATTCTTGGTAATAGACTCGCATTTCCTTCTTTTGTATTTGTAACTGCAACTGGGTAGGACTCCATATCTCTTTTTTTTTCTTCAAGAGCGATATACTCTTCTTGGTACTCGCGTAGTTCCGCCATTGTTATTCTGTCTTTCAACCTGAATATCTATATATACAACAAATCAGTTGGGAAGAGTGCATTAATGAATGCTAGTATAAAATTTCTTTCATCCACACTTCCTGCCATTTCGCTGCACATGGTCCTCCATCTAGTGGTTAGAGTTCGCAGGCTTTCATTTGTTCTCATTGCAGATTGAACACCATTTCTATTCCTGGACTTAGCATATTGTTGCTATTGTATTGTCCCAAGAACAAACTCTGTAGGTGTTGGAATGATCTTACGGAGCCTACTGGTAGTCCGTCAAACCATTTCAAAGCTTCCCCCGTCAAGCTTGCTGGAAAATATTTACACAAGACCGCATCATTGTCTTCCCACTGCAACAGAGCTAATAGTTGTACGCCTTTATATGTTGTACTGCACATGTGGATATATCAAAAATGTTAGGAAATGTAGGTAGTGTGCATTTTGTTGGTATTGCTACCAAGTGTACCTACCGTGCGAAGGGTGTTTTTGCTGCTTCTTCTATCGCTTCTTGTAGTTTTCTTCTTCCTCCATCTTTCTCTCTTGACATTAATTCTCTTAGGTACGCTATTTCCCTCAAGACTTCCTCGTTGGTGAATCTGTTTTCCTGTTGTTGCATCGATATTTTTAGACGTGCTTTCCTCAATCTGTTTTCGTGCCTATTTTGACGTATGGCCTCTTCTAGTTCTTATTCTTCTACTTCTTCTCTCCTCCTCCTTCGTTTTTCTCTTTCATTACTTGCGTGTACCTGTGCGGCATTATTAATTGCGTTGCGTTGATGTCGTAGCATTTCCCTTCCATGAAGTATCATCCTCGCTTGCTCTGCTTCATTTTCTTGTCCTGATTCATCATGGATGTGGTCATATTCTTCGTCTTGATCTTTTCGACCATCCCTGGGGTTTCCTCGCAAGCATTCGTTTTCGCCCACCTGTACATATCGATCTCCAATGCGATCTTGACCGCGCTCCTCTTGTATGTTGTCGCCTAAATAAAAATTGTTAACAAAGTTGTTATCTAAAAGCTGCTCCTGTCCATTGCCCTGTGATCAGATCTGCTTCGTCTGGAGGTACTCCTACTTGTCATCGATCTTGAGATCACACGTGTTGTTATTGATCTGGTTTGTGAACTTTACTCTTGTAATATGTGGTTTTCCTCTCTTAGCTCATCGTTTTGGCGCGTCAAGTTCACACACATTTGCTCTTCTCTCCTTCTTTCTTCTGCCAATATTTGTCTGAGCTCTCCAATGGTCATCTTCTTCTCTGTTCCTCCAACTGTTATTTCCTCATGTGTTTTCCTTTCGTTTTCTTCTGCGGTATCTGTATTTGTAGTATGAACACTTATCTCATCATAATTTCTACGGTCGTTTTTCTCTAGTATCTGCTGGATCTGAGATCTGACTTGTCAGGACTAGTTGTTTCTCTCTCGCATTCTGGACGTTTTTGCGATTTCACCTCTCCACCTTCCTGCAATTTTCTTACTTCTCCTGATTAGTGTTGTGTTTTCTCCTGTAGATGTTTGTCTCACCATCATTTGTCTCTGAAATAACGCTCTCTTTCGACGAAGTAACAAAGTACATTTTAGGGATCTTTAAAAACAAAACTTATCTCTCTGAAATCGAAACTTCTGTTTTATGAACTAGATTTTAATACAAGAAAACTCTTGAAACTCAGCCAAAATAACAATAAAACTTTCTTATGAAGCAAGATTACTAAAACTTTTTAGAAAACACTTGAAAAACTTTAACAGGCAGGATTCCTCTCCCGAGCTGTATTCTAGCGCAAAAATGTAGTTGCAGGAAATCCCACAACTACACCCTAATGATATCTATCAAATACTACTAAGAAATCATCATGAAGAACACTTAAGAAATTTTATTAAGTTTAGAAATCAATACAAAGAGGTGAGGTAAAACCCTAACTTGGGAAGCAAATAATTTTCTCTCTCCTAAAAGTTCTATCCCAACTACCAAAAAGATCTATTCCTTAGTACAATGATGGTTGGTCCTTTATATAGGAGTTTACATAGTGGAGGACAGCTAATAAAGCCCCTATTTTCGGATCTGACGTGTGTCACTGACGCACGCTTACATTGACTCTTTTCGCACGTGCTCTCTAACACCGTATGGTTCTTCACATCTTACTCGTGACTTGGTGACGTCATCTGGGCTATGTTGCGTGCGATCACGTTCGCATGATAATGAGGAGACCATTTCGCTTAATAACTAAGTGTGCGATATTTTACCCCTACATCGGGTGGATGGTAATATGTCACCAAACGTATATATCAGATGATCAAAAAACTTTGGATTAGAGGAGGTGGACTGTATGGTGAACTCGACTCATTTGACTATATGTTTTCAACAAACATATCATTAAATGAGTTTGAAGTAGAAGTTTTTCTTTGCTTTTTCGTATAAAGGTGTACAATGGCTCCACGCCATTAAATGCAAAGTTTGTTTTTAGTTTGCCACTACCAACATAAATCGAAATTTCTTGCGAGCTTTTTGTTGAATAATTACTCGTACGGGTTTCAGAGCCATACTATCCCCAATGTAGCAATTAACATTGCCACATGCACTCTTACAATTATCAATGTTCTTATGAAACTCCCATAACGAAGCACAATATAATTGACACTTAGTTGAATACTCCTTCAAACTGAGGCTATCATGTTGCTTTAGCTTTCATGAAGATTTCTTCAAGAATGATATCCTAACATTCTTATGTATCACCATTACTTTTTACTTCAAAAATATTGTGCCCACAAGAGCACAGCCTACTGTCCCTAGGCAGTTCCTAACCGCACTAAGCTTCTTCAACTGCTACCTTGCAGGCCTCACTTGTTCTCAACTGTTAGGACATGCCAATTAGCACCCGAATTTTAACGCAAACGTGTGCACCTTTGCACAACTGGAACTGACTTAACTTAGTGATTCTGAACATCACCATAGAGCTCAGCAAGTCATATTACTCAATGACTTTCGCGGAAAAATCCCTTGGACAATCTTAACAAGGCAATAATCCTTGCAAATGAGGCACTCATTGCCTACGTTCCATGAAGCAAGAATGCCGCATTCTTCTTCAAACTTGGAACTCATTTTTACTTCCCATGGGCATCTGGTTACTCTTGTCTTTCCCCTTCTCCAAAATCAACTTCAGTAACTACAATTGTTGATTTGCAGTCGATAAGAACATCCGCTCGTGGTTATGATCAAATGTAGGTCTTTGGACACCCTTTTCCAAGCATATTGATCCCACTCATAAACTAGGTGCAAGCACACTCCTTGTGCGCATCTAGCATCAATGAAGAACTCTTTGCAAACACAAGACCGTGGTGTATCGGGTTTTCCCTAACTTGTGCTTATTTCTTCAGCCTTTCCATAAGCTTTATGCCATACAAGAATTGGTCATCCAATTCTTCTTTCAAGGCATCACATTTCCATGAAAATGTTGGTTCACAACCAGACTTTGCATTACCACTAAGGTAAATGCATTCGAGAGGGGTAATTTTAATCTTCCACCAAACTGGATACGATGAGACACCTTCAATTCTATCGTATAGAAAAGTTCTCCATCTTATTTTCCACTGCAAAGGCCATCAACTTCTTTGAGTTCAGGAATTTTCGCAAAATTCCCGTTACTACTTGTAATGTACTTGGTACTGATAACACTACGAAAGAATGCATTCCAAATGCATAATCTTCGCATACTTGTAAGAAACATGGACTTAAAAAACTGACTTGCACCATAGAAGTCAGCATACTCTTAAGTTTTGTCATGAAATCACTTGAAAACTAGGTTTTCAATGATTTTTGCATGTTCATCTAACACTTTGGGCAGGAATTTTGACACCTTTGTCATAAACTTTCATTACCTGTTACTACTTCAAGCTTCAAAGTTTATTCCAGTTGATCCTTCCACACAAGACCAACTTCTTGTAGTCTCCATACTAATGAAACCCAAACAATTCACCAATGAATTTGGCAAACAAATGACACCAAATTAAGTAAAAGAGAAAAAAAAAAGGTAAGAACTGTGTCCCCAAACACGACTCTAATACCTGCTGTCATATGCCCATTTAATCGCCTAAAATTTTCATGGGACATGACCGCCAATACTCGGTGGTTCAGTGAATCAACTTCACCCACAAGTACTCATCCTTGCATACTTGAATCAAAGTATGCATCTGACTTCTCTCTTAAGGCTTTACGCAACGGAAGTCTTCATCGTATTTGTTTCTAACTCTTCATCAATTCCAATTGACAATCTCACAAAATCAGCAACATCATAAACACAAAGATATACTTCGTCAAACCTGAAAAAACGGGGGTCTAACAACCACACCCAATATTACGTTTGGTAATTTGAACAGACAAACTCCAATTTACTTTCAAGAGAATCAATTAGACAGTCAGACTCAATCTAGAGAAAAGTATATCAAAGAGTTTTATATCTCTGTTTCACAATGTATTCAGCAAATAAAACAGATAGAAATCCGCGAGCCTGATTATTATGTGAAACAACTTAAATGGTACCAAAGACCAATGTTCAAGTGTCAATCAATTTATATCAACAACCAAAGGTTGGATTATCTAATTGATTGATCTCAACGCATAACCTGTGATATTTCAATTATATAACAAAATATAATGCGGAAAGAAATAACACAGACGTCAGAATTTTGTTAACGAGGAAAACCGCAAATGCAGAAAAACCCCGGGACCTAGTCCAGCTTTGTGCACCACACTGTATTAAGCCTCTACAGACACTAGCCTACTACCAATGAACTTCGGACTGGAATGTAGTTCAACCCTAATCAATCTCACGCTGATTCAAGGTATAGTCTGCTCCATACGAATCTGATCCCAGTAGGATACTACGCACTTTATTCCCTTAGACGATCTCACCCACAACCAAGAGTTGCTACGAACCAAAGTCGAAAACTTGATAAACAAATCTGTCTCACACAGAAAAGTCTATTGGAATAGATAAATCTGTCCCCCACAGAAATACCTACGAGTTTTGTCCCGTCTTTTGATAAATCAAGGTGCACAGGAACCAATTGATAAACCAAACTTATATTCCCGAAGAACAACCTAGTATTATGAATCACCTCACAATAATCTTAATCGTATGGTAGCGAAACAAGATATTGTTGAATCACAAACGATGAGACGAAGATGTTTGTGACTACTTTTTATCTTGCCTATCGGAGAATCAATATCGAGCAAATGTTAGAGAAGATAGTACTCAATACGATAGAACAGGGAAAGATCGGAACACGCAACTACATAGAAAATAGTTAGGTCTAGATTCACAATCCCAATAAAGTCTTTAAGTCATTAACCTACAGGATTTCGTGAAAAACCTATGGTTAAAGGAGAATCTACTCTAGCTTATGCAACTAGTATCACACAGGAGGGGTGGGGATTAGGTTTCCCCGTTGCTAGAGTTCTCCTTTATATAGTTTTCAAATCAGGGTTTGCAATCTTAGTTACCTTGGTAACAAAACATTAAATATTCACCGTTATATGAAAACCTGATTAGATTCAATCTAATATATTTCAACCGTTAGATCTAACTTAGCTTGTTATACACAAATGAAATATACCCTCATTTAGGTTTAAATAACCATACCTAAACGTGTACACCATGTTGGCTCAACAGTAGTTAACCAATCTGGTTAGCTATATGAACACTCTCATATCAACCTTATTCATCTTAACCATAACTAGTTCAAATGACCAAATGAAACTAGTTAAAGAGTTGTTCAATTGTTGTATTCTCATAGAAGTATACAAGAACACAATTGAAGCAAAATTGGTTTGATTCACTCGAACCAATTCATGAATATTATAGCCACGGTCTGCAAATAATGCATTCCTTAATATATAAATGTATTAGTTCATGAGCCAACCGATTTTAGAACTTTAACCACTCAAGTATACATACAGGTACGCATACTTAAGTAGCCGGTCTGAATTTGGGTTCTCCAGTATGCGATCGGGTACGCAAACTTAAGTACACTTCCAAAACCCAGCAGAAATTCCCGGACCTATACCTTACGCAAGTTTGCGTACCAGTATGTGTACTTGGTACGAAATTTCACAACTACAAGTACGCATACGGGTATGCGTACTTTAGTTCCGGTCATGGATCACATACATGCAATAATGCACACTATGTTCATAATCCAATTGATGGTTAAGTATTCTAAACTCTATTTTAATCATTGAAACTTTTTTAGGGGTTGGCAATAGCCGTTTTCACACACTATTAGCATCAAAGCAATTTTCAAGTTATTGAAATAATCATAACGAAACATTCCAAGTCTACACCAAATGATTGTATCACACAAACCATGTAAGATGTTACTCGGCGATTTTCACATTATCATCTTTTGACTTTCGTAAAGAATATAAGATGAATTTGGTTGAAGCGAAAGCTTACCAACACATATTTCGAGAAATATGTAAGCGAGTCAAACTTAGCTCAAAAATCTCAAATGTGTATAATCGAAAACTATATAGTAATACGACTTTTGTCTCAATATAGGAGATAGAGTAGAAATAGACTTTCCAAGTGATAGATGAGTTTTAGTCTCCACATACCTTTTGTTGATGAAGTTCCACAAGCTCTCCTTAGTAGTTTCTCGTCTTCAATTGATGAACGCCTGAAATCTAATGCTCAATTACACAATCTATCCTAGTCCGATACATCACTATAAGTAGGCTAGAAATCAAGACTTATAGTTTTGATCACTAACATTGACAAACAAGCTTGAGATAGAACGCTTGTGAGTTCGACCTAGTAGTGCTCTAACAAAACCCATTTTATTGCACTAAAGGAAGATTACAAAACTTGGCCATCACATGGACCAAAACAGACCATCACCCTCTTGGTGATTCCTTATTCTCTCAAACAATGAGACTAACTATGCAAACTCTCTCCTATTGATTTCTAATGCCTCTTGCACTATTTATACAATAGTTACATAGCCAAAAACCGTGCACAACACTTGCACACGCATGGAACAGCCATGTGTCCCCATAGGGTAGTTTTCCTAACCGCCAATATGCTTTTCAACTACCACCTTTTGTGTTGTCAAGCCAAATGATGCCACATCTATTCTTGGTGGTTAGAATATACCAAACTTAGTTATCAAGCCTCTTTATAACTATCTCAACCAACTCCTTTGCTCTGATATGCGTGTGATGCACACATACTCGTAACTGACAGCTTGAACTCAAATCCGACAATCATTGCGCTGCACTAAACCTGGACGGTGCCAATATTCGGCGATGGTTGTGCTTTACTCAATTTGGAATTTGCCAAATACGGCAACAGTTGCGCTTCATCCTTCTTGGCCTTTGCCAAGTTCGGCAATGGTTGCGCTACATTTATCCCGGTCATGTACTTAGCTTATTTGGATGCCAACATGACAATTGAGTTTTGCCTTATTTAGTTCAACTTCATACTTCATATGCATCAGTTGCATTCTTTTTGAGAGAAATAATCATCAACGGCGCATTTGGCAACGCCACTGTTGCATATGCATTGGCCAAGCCTTGGCTAATACTTGGGCCAATGCCAAAGTCATCCCATGATTTGCATTGCATCCCTAATTGCTTCCTTGAGATGGGCCAATTCCGAATCAAGGATATGCAACACTATCGCATAGTATTGCATACGCTAAATAGCCTTTCTTGTCTCGGCCATGTTGGCGCTACATCGCCGGACCGTTCAGCTCCATCATCCAGGCCACAACTTCAGTATTGCGCACCCTTTACGCTTTACTGTTGGGACCAATCATAGTATGTGTAGCATGATGCATAAGTGACATAACTCGAAATGCAAAGGGGAATAATGTAATGGCAACTTAAAGATCAAACTTAGCTTATATAAAGACTACTCTCTTTATTGATGTTTAGAAAATCTCTCAAAACTAAACACAAGCTCTAATCTTGCTCATATGATCAACCACAACTTTGGTGATCATATATATATATAGAACTATGAATTCCTTTTCCTAGTCCTATTACCTTATTACATGTATTTCCTTTTCCTAAAACTAGATGACTTCTAATTCCCTTAGGATTACATCAATTTCCTAATCTTGTCCTAACCAGCTTGTTAGTGACTTCTATGTTGAAGTTTAACCAACATTCTCCCTGTTAAGCTTCAACCTTACCCGTGACATATCTTGTACTCCAATCAATTGTCTCATTTCTTCAAACTTGATCCGAGCTAATGCCTTTGTCAATATATCTGCTTTCTGCTCAGTTCCTGGTATGTGTTCAACGTTAATGACCTCCTTCTCGATGCATTCTCGTATGAAATGATACCTTTTGTGAATGTGTTTCGTCTTCCCATGAAACACTGTATTTTTAGTGAGTGCAATTTCAGACTTATTATCAATCTTGATGAGAACTTTTTCAGGTTCTCTTCCTTTGATTTCACCCAATAATTCTTGAAGCCATATTGATTGTTTAGCTGCTTCTGTTGCGGCCATGAACTCAGCTTCGCATGATGACAGAGCTATTGTGTCTTGCTTCCGTGAACACCATGTAACAGGTGCTTCTCCTAGATAAAATATATGACCAGTTGTACCTTCATTCTCATGGCCCATACTGTGTAGTTTGTGGCGTTGAGGATTGGAACTTGTATTGATGGTGGCGTGAACTGTTTTACACGCATGGTGGTTTCGTTTTCCATGGCTCAGAAACAAGCTCTGATACCAATTAATGGCAACTTAAAGATCAAACTTAGCTTATATAAAGACTACTCTCTTTATTGATGTTTAGAAAATCTCTCAAAACTAAACACAAGCTCTAATCTTGCTCATATGATCAACCACAACTTTGGTGATCATATATATATATATAGAACTATGAATTCCTTTTCCTAGTCCTATTACCTTATTACATGTCTTTCCTTTTCTTAGAACTAGATGACTTCTAATTCCCTTAAGATTACATCAATTTCCTAATCTTGTCCTAACCAGCTTGTTAGTGACTTCTATGTTGAAGTTTAACGAACATAATGATGGTCATCCATTTCATCTTAGATTGGCTAGTACCGTTGTTTTGTTGGGCTCAACTATTCACTTACATTAAGTTCTCCACATAATACATAATACGACATTCGTTTTTAGTACTTTTACTTTGTATTTTGAACTTCAATTTGTATCATGAATGAAACTCCGTGGAACTTTTATTGAAAAAGAAGAAGTAATGTTTTGAATTGTAAACGTCAACCAATCGATACTTGTGGGTTGTTTTGTCTGTTTCATTCAGTTGTGACATCAAAAGTTTGGGGTGCTTTTCTTTTGTCACCCTGTCTGCATGTGCAGCATGTCAATCTCCTGGTCTGTCACTTACAATTTTGAATCCGTTGTACCATTTTCGATTCATGGAGGTGGTGCATTTCTAATCCAAACCACCAATATCCGAGAAGAAATAATGCATGTACCGGAACACATGGTATGCTGGCCTCCTGACTAAAACACCCAGTATTGCCTAACCACATACTTTCCCCATTTACGTCAAACATGATCTGACTAATCCAAGTACAAGGTACATAAAGAAGAATGTACGTACATATCAGACTTATCAGTGATTTAACTACACGTTCGTTCATTCGTATTCATCTGTGATTTTACAGGTGTTGGTAGGTTGGTGAGGAGGTTGAGTTTAAGATAACGGAGATGGTGAACCACCAATATCCGAGAAGATATAATGGACGTACCGAAACACATGGTATGCTGGACTGCTGACTAAAAGCCCAATATCGCCTCGACACAAAGTTCCATTTTCGTCAAACATGGTCAGAGGGACTAATCCAAGTACTCAGAGGACATAAAGAAGAATCTACGTACATATTAGTGATTTAACTACACGTTCATTTGAATGCATCTATGATTTTACAGGTACCTTAATCATACAATGCACGTAAAAACTTACCCATTACAATCTGTTTTGCGGGGTCTCATCTGTCTCGAGCAAGTTCTCTAGTACGTTATCATGTATGTACCCTTTTGCTGTCCCTAATTAGTGTCAAGTCGCTCTAGCATAAACTTGCATCTAGTCCGTGGTCTCCCTTAAGCTTTCTTGATAGTCACATCAAACTTTTCACCAACAACAACTACTAGCTAGCTATCCGCAACAACCAGTTTTTACTTGTTGTAAACGATTTTCAAATTTCAAAGGCTCTCCAAAAATGATGTATGCGTCAATGCGTGCATAATCCCATCATATATGAATGCGTAGTCCTTTGATTTTCCTTCGTAATCATCTTTATTTTGGTCTTCTTCTCATTTATTCGCTGTGACCTTCAAAAAATGGAGGACGACCGGTGAAGCTATTAGTCGGCAAGTGACTATAACACCAGTATGCACGTGGCATGGTCGTTGAAACAAGTTTTATTTTGATTTTGAAAGTCGAGAAATAAAAGATGTCTTGATTTTGAAAGCTATTAGTCGGCAAATTGAACTGGTCCGCCGGGCCACTATGTACTTTTCACTATTATTTTCTTTTCACCGGTACGGGAACATTGTCTACACGTCAGCTTCAAAAAGAGGAGTTGATTAAACTTGATAGTGTAGGAGAGGCCGACATAGATATCTGGATTGATTTGCTAAATCGAATATGTCGAAGTCGGCATATACTTTATTTTCCACAAAATCATGCACTACTCACTCATTTCACCTTTGATTTCTTCTATTTTTTCTTTGTTTTTGAGATGAGAAACCAGGGAAGGAACTATGAGTGAAGGTAAAGAAAAGGGGGGAAAAGGTTACAAACAAACTGCACTATATCAGGGACGGATCTAAGAAGTTTTAATTTTTTCTCAGCCTGGACTAATAGCCTTGGTTCAGTATAGCATTTCAATTTTTAGGTTGTTGGACTGTGACGACTACCTGGACTAAAGCCCGAATTAGTCCAGCTGTAGGTCCGTCAGTGCACTATATGAAAGTGCAGGAAATTGTCCTTATTTGTCCAAACTCTTCATCCTGTTAAAAATAGAGACAAAGCTAGAAATTTGAGATATGAGGGAGGGGATCAAGGGCGGGTGATAATTATTTATTTTGTACATACCCGTAAACACTAAGATGTTTTTCGAGATTAAACATCCCAGGAACCATCCTCGACTTCTACATAGCTCTGTTCCTAATTACAAATCATTATAATTCCTTTATATATAGTGGGATTAAAAACATATACTTATGAATTACGGAAAATGGGTTATTTGTCTAAATATTTTTAATTCACAGTTCAAATGGACAAGTAAAAAATAGTTTGAGTGAAATAGCCAAAAAAAAAAAAATAGCAAGGATGAAACTGGATTCATCTTAGCTTAAATTTAAAAAATAGCAAGGATGAAACTGGATACATCCTGTGTAAATTAAAAATAAGAAAAAATATTTGAAAATGGGCATGATGAAACTGGTTACATCCTGCCTATTTTTACATTTTTGTCCATTTAAACAGTATCAAAATCTAACTGTCAATTTCACCCAAAAATTGTTGATTTTGGTTTTTTTAACCAATTTTGTGTTTAATTTAAGGGTTTTTAGTTAACTATTAGTATTATCTTGATCAAAGATTTTCATTACTAAAATGGGACGTTAAAGTTAAGAAAACATGTAGGATTGTATGTGATTTGGTAAGTGGGCTTCCCTTGTTTAATACTATAAATAAGAAAAGCACTGGATAAAGACAGTATTAAAGATGATTAGTGTGGTATTGACACCATTTTATCCGACCATTAAGCGCCAAAATGGTACCGACTTATTTGTCACTAAAAATTGTATTCTAACAAGTGGAGCTATATACTAATACTGCATAATTGAAAATATCTAATCAAGTGCTATATATACACAAATCCTGAATTAATTTCCCCAAATTCACTTAGCCAAAGATGCGCACTGTCATGAATAGTTGTATCCACTAATTATCGATGTTTAAGTTATAATTGTTTTTGCAAACATCTTTTGCTAACATTATGCAGTATTGAAAGCTTATTATTTTGGTTGTATTGTCATGAAAAGTATATTGGTTATACTTGTTAATATCTTTGATTTATTACGTTCAAAACTCAATCCAAAGTTTATTATTCGAAAATATGCTAGATCCACTTTGGCTTTCTCCCGAAGAATGCACCAAGTGAAACAACAACAAAAAAGGGGATCCATTTCCACCGCACACATCCAAATGCTAAGAACAGTTTTTAAAGGACGTCTGATTCTTCCGGAAAGATATTTTGGGACAGAAACCCGGTGCGTCTAGCACTGTTCTTTATTATTTTAGACTTCTTGCATCGTGGAACTACAAAATTATGAGAAGTGAGAATTATGGTTATGTTGAAGATGCTTTTGGGGTTTTAGTGACTTGGTGTTCTTTTTGGAAAAGTGATAATTAAGTAATAATCCAAAAGCATTTTAGTCTTTATTCCTAAATTAAGCTTTCATTCTTTATAAGCATCACATCATTTTGTCCTCGGGCAAGAAATTATCGTCCACAAAATATCCTTAATATAGAATTGAGAAAATATAAAAGATACACGATATCTTTCTGACTTGCCCCTTATAGGATCCACACAGGTAAAAGAATGAATAGAGGTCATAATCGATCGTCTACTTGTGGATTAATTAAGGTGAATATTATTGAGTGGAGTTAAAAACATGCAAACATGGAAAGTTCAGCACAATAACTGTTATTATCATTGTATAAGCATGTCACTGCAGTGATCTTAGTAGGACTTTTACTCTGGTCTATGCTACTGCAAGAGTCTGCCATGGCTGCATGAGTATTTAGGATTTGTTTTCTTTTACTTATGTTTCTGATTGCTTGTTCTTTTGTTTCTATATGACGGGGTTTTCATCTTTTGATCGGTTGTTCGTTGAATACTGTAACTGGCCTTTAGGCGACAAGTGCAGCTGTGAATCGAGGGGAAATGTAACAAGGTTCATTTTAAAATCATGAAAGCATGCAATTTGTTAAAGAAAATACGGAAATTGGCTCAATTATCCAAATATTTTTAAAAGATGGTTCTAATGGACGAGCAAAAATTAGTATGGGTGAAATGAACACCAAAAAAATAGTAAGAATGGAACTGGATTCATCTTGACATAAACTTCAAAAATAGCGGAGATACATCCTGATGTAAATTAAAAATAAGAAAAAATATTTTTAAACTGGTAGGATGAAACCGTTTACATTCTTGCTATTTTTACATTCTCGTTCATTTAAATAGTATCAAATTTTACATGTCTTTTTCATCTAAAAATTATCGATTTTGATCTATTTAACCAATTTTGTGAAGAAAATATCTATATAATCATATCTTTTCTTAGAGAACGAGGGGTTCAGTTTTTCTTAATACAATCAATAGGGACCGGATAAAGCCATTCATGCATTGAAGTCTCTACAATTATCCTTGGAAGAGCAAAATATTTTGAGTCAATATTTTTCTCGGATGTTTTTCCTGCAAATAGTTTCATCCACTAATTAAGCCATGTTGTAATAAAAATGGTTGTTAGCTTTACCTTTTACGAACAAAGCATGACCAGAAATTTGATTTGGAATGTCGGGAACTTTAGCTTAATCCATTCTAGCTGGCTAGCTTACCGTGAGGTCTACTCCTATATTGTATCTTTTGAGAGAGCTATTTGTTTTTCTTGTACATAATATAATATTCTTTTACTTTATTGGAGATCCATATACAAAAATCCAAATTTAATATTTTAATGTTCTTGCATCCTACCAGGAAGTAGAAAGATGCGGGAAACCTGAAGATACTTTGGTTTTTATGGTAATCATGGAGATGATTGTTAGGGTGTGCGGTGGTCTTGCTTTCCTTTTCCTCCATTTGGTGTTTTCGAAAATAAAGAATTTAGATTTGGTGTGGTAATCATGAGAGTTGAAAGCATGAGAAACAATGATGAAATTGTTAGCTCATATTCGCCACATACATTTTCAAAGTTTTTGAACTTTTTTCTTTTCTGGATCGAGTGCGAGGTAAAGTGTTTTGATCAAAGATTTGTTTTTTTGATCGGTAAAAATAGATTTTTTTTCCGTAAAATAGCCTACTAGAAGTAAGGAAAGATTAAAAACTCACTTTTATAACAAAAATCCCGACAATAAAAACAACCTAACTAAAAAAAAAAAATTGCCTAAAAGGAGATATGTTTTAAATATTCGATCTTTTTATACCAAAAAAAAACTTAAACATTTTTTTGGAAGAGAAGGTAATATCAAAAACAAAAGAGGACCAAAGATCAAACCAAGACCAAAATTGCAATTACATACACGTTAGAGTTTCCCAATTACTCCAAATTAGACTAGGATCAACATATTTGGAAGTATCATTATCGTCAGACCAAACTACCGATTGCTTAAAAAAATTAATAGTTTCTTACACACTTATGTCGACCTCCAAAAACCCATCCACTCCTTTCCTTCCACAAAACCCAACAAATAGCATAGTGCAAGATTTGCTATACATCTCTTCCATTACCACGCAACACATTGGTCGCCCAAGCTTCAAATAGTTGGAGTAACATATTTGGTATAGGCCAGGCGATTCTGAAGGCTTTGATGAAGTGTTTCCAAATCTCAAAGGAATACGTACAATGGAGAGACATATGATTCGCAGATTCCCTGGTGTCATTGCGTAATACGCAGTGCTCACTTTTTATGTTAACACCATGATACATATCCTCAGTTGGAAGAGAACACGAAAAGTTGCCTACAAAATAAAATTAACCTTGTTAGGATGTGAGATTTCCAAAGAAACTTATTGAAACCACATTCATCCTCACGTGAGTTTCTCATGACATTTCGAAGTGCTGAAATTTTCCGTAATCTTCATTTTGTCGTCCTCCTCCACCAAATCTGGAACATGATGTAAATCACATTTTAGAAATTCCATTCTAATTGCTCATTCATATTTAAAGACCTCTTGAAATCGCATACCCACCCTCCATTCACAATCATGTCCTAGACTGTAGCATTCTTCATCCTTGCTGCCTTGAAAACAACCGGAAAAAGATCCTGTAAAGTTCCCTTATCAAGCCGATGATCCTTCCAAAACCGCATACCTTTCCCATTCCTTACCGTGAAGCTCGTCATGTTTTGGACTATTTACACCATATTAGTGACATTCTTCCAAAGGATCCTACCTTGAGGAATATTATCCACGTCGGGAATTAGAAGATTATAATTATAAGATAAGTTTTCATTCACTATTTTCCTCCAAAGGCTATTTTCGTTGTTCGAAAATCTCCAGATCCACTTGATTAGAAAGGATTGATTTGTTTTCCTAAAATTATTCACACCTAGACCCCGTTCACCTTTGGCACACAAAGTTTCTTCCAAGAAATCGAAACCATTTTCCTTCTACCTTCCACCGCTCCCCACAAGAAGTTACACATAATCTTAATCATTCTGTTTTCCACGCTCACTGGAAGACGAAAAAGTGAAAGATAATAGATAGGTAAACTCGCAAGACAACTCTTGATAAGAATTAACCTACCTGCTTTATTGAGTTTTCTTTTCTTCCACGAAGCCAACTTTTGTTCAATTCTGAGCAAAACATGATCCCACAATGAAGTGCTACGCCAATGAGCTCCAATTGGCATACCAAGGTATGTGAAAGCAAGCTTCTTTATCTTACAACCTAACTCTCTTGAGAGATTTTCAATCACCCGTCGGCTCTCACATTGACCATGGTACTCTTGTCTAGATTCATCTTCAGCCCCGTGATGGTTTCAAAAACAGCCAAGATGATGAATAAACGTGTAACTTTCTCTACTGTCGCATCGATCAAAGTATCATCCGCAAATTGAAGGTGATAAATAATAGACCCTTGTTCCACCACTTGGACACCAGAGAGCTGACTTCTCTCCACAACATCGTTTATTAGTTTTGAAAGAATACCACCAAGAGAACAAGATACAGAGATGAATTGTCACCTTGCCTTAAAACCCTTACTTGGTTTAAATTTTTCCGTAGAGCCACCATTCACGAGAACATATAAATGAGTAGTGGTTACACACCATTTAATCCAATAGATCTATTTATCACCAAAATCACGCTTTTGAAAAATTGTAAACAAAGCATTCCAATTAACATTATCAAAAGCTTTCTTCATATCAATCTTACACAGAATTCTAGGTTTACTACGCTTCAACCTGCTATCAACACATTCATTTGCAATTAAAACACCATCTAGATTATGTTTACCATGGATAAAAGCCCCTTGGAGATCAGAGATCAGCATCGTCATCACCGTCAATATTAGATAAATGGACAAGTATAAGTTTAAAATCCGCAAATTTTAATTACATAAAGCGATTGGAGAAATGAGTTTATGGTTTATAGAAGAAAAATGGGAAAGTAAATGAATGTGTCAAAAAAACAATTATGCGTTTTGAATAAGATCGTGGGATAAAAATTATTTGTGCCACAGCTACAATTATTAATCAGATATAATGGGGGGCTAATTACTAATTTTGAAAAAACTTCCTATACAAATTTTTTATTAAGCTAAAAATAGGGACGTGATATAGCTTGGATTATCCCTTTGCTAGGGTCGTCCCTAGGAAACAATAATTGGTTTCAAGCTATATATAAATTTTTGTTGTACGCTGATTGGTTGGGTAATTGGATTATGTTACAGGGCCTACGACCCATAGATGTGCAGCCCATCTAGATAGTTAGGGTTTTCCCTATAGTTGTATATAAGGCCTCACTATGCTATTGTTTGAGGGTGAAAACGGTTTCTGCTGATCTCGGTAATTTCGTGTGTTGTGGGTGAGAAACGAGTCTAAACCCTATACAATGTACTGCACGTGAGTACTTTGATTCGAGAGGTCAATCTGTACAAATCCGACCTAAACCAAGAAATGGCCGTTCCAGACTTTCTTCGGTCACAAAGTGAAGGATAAGGGTTGGTCTTATGGAGGGAAGCGAAGAGAGTGTTGAAGCCAGAATAGTTGATTCTGTAAGAGTGGTTGTATTACGACTCGTATCAGAAGGTGAAACGCTAGCAATGTGAAAAGCTAACAGATGATTTCTGAGTGTTGTATTCTCCTGACCAAAGCGTGTTGTTTGGCGGAAATAGGTGAAACCTATTTATAAAAGTCATAATAAAACGTACCCTGGCTTCGTAAGAAGTGGAAGCGGTTGAGTGGTGGAAGAAAGTGGTAACGAGTAACGCCTTGAATTGATGTATCCATAATGAGGATACGTTTCACCACTTAATTATTTCCACTACTAACCGCCTCACCTTTATGACACTTTCTTGTAACGGGCGTATTGCACGCCGCACGTTGTAAACCGCCATACCAATACCCTGATGAGCATCCCCCAGTTTGTGACATGTTTTGATGTCTCGAGTGTTTTAATGGAAAACGTGTAGAATGTTGCTAGCGTATGGAAAGTTAAGATTGAGAGGTTTGCCAATTCGGTGGCTACCTTCGAAGGCCGATATTTGTATCCCAAGAGGAAGGGTAGCCGTTGATCATGGCTACCCTCTGTTGGCTTCCAGCGGAGTGGCCGCGACATGGCTTGCGCATGCTCCTGGCATGGGCAATTAGGGTTTGGTGCCGTGACCAAAGAATTGGCATCGTAGCCAAGAGTGTGTCGTTTCCAAGAATCGGCAACGTAGCCAAATTAAGGTTTGGTGGAACGGTGGCGAACTTGTACGGCTGATATCTGCATATCAGAAGGAAGGGTAGCCGTTGATCGTGGCTACCTTCCGATTGGAAGCCAGCGGCATGGTGGCATGGCTTTGGCATGGCCAAATTAGGGTTTGGCACCGTGACCAAAGAATTGGCATCTTAGCCAAGAGGTTGCCACAAGTCGTTTGGTTTGGTTAAAAGCTTGTACGGCTGAGATCTGCATCTCGGGAGGAAAGGTAGCCGTTGATCGTGGCTACCTTCTGCTTGGCAGCCAGTGGCATGGTGTCATGGACGGCATGACTTTGGCGTGGACAAATTAGTGTTTTGGCATAAACCATGGAATTTTGCATTGCGACAATACTTTGCCACAAGTTTGGTGGCGAACTTGTACGGCTGAGATCTGCATCTCAGGAGGGAGGGTAACCGTTGATCGTGGCTACCTTCTGTTTGGCATCCAGCAGCATGCTGACATGGCTGACATGGATTTGGCGTGGCCAAATTAGGGTTTTGGCATAAACCGTGGAATTTGGCATTGCGACCAAAAGTTGCCACAAGTTTGGTGGCGAACTTGTATGGCTGAGATCTGCAACTCAAGAGGAAGGGTAGCCGTTGATCGTGGCTACCTTCTGTTTGGGAGCCAGCGACATGGTGTCATGGCCGGCATGGCTCGTGCAAACTTTAGGCACGGCCAAATTAGGGTTTTGGCATAAACCGTGGAATTTGGCCACTCATTTGGTGGCGAACTAGTACGAATGAGATATGCATATCAGGAGGAAGGGTATCCGTTGATCTTTGCTACCTTTCGATTGGCATCCAGCGGCATGGTGGCATGTCCTGCATGGCTTTGGCGTGGCCAAATTAGGGTTTGGCACCGTGACCAAAGAATTTGCATCGTACCCAAGAGGTTGCCACGAGTCGTTTGGTTTGATGGAAAGCTTGTACGGCCGAGATATGCATCTCGGGAGGAAGGGTAGCCGTTGATCGTGGCTACCTTCCACTTGGCAGCCAGCGGCATGGTGGCATGGCCGGCATGGCTTTGGCGTGGTCAAATTAGGGTTTTGTCATAAACCGTGGAATTTGGCATTGCGACCAAAAGTTGCCACAAGTTTGGTGGCGAACTTGTACGGCTGAGATATGCATCTCATGAGGAAGGGTAGCCGTTGATCATGGCTGCCTTCCGTTTGGAAGCCAGCGGCATGGCCGGCATGGCTTTGGCGTGAAATGAGACGCAAGCATCGTGTGGAGTTGTTGGCTCGGCTTGGAGCCTATGACATTGTGCGGCTTGGAATGGAGCCGTTGGCAGTGTGCATATTGGAGCCGTTGGCAGTGTGTGGCTTGGACGGAGGCGCTGGCTGGTGTGGCTTGGAGCCGCTGGCATGGTGCATCTTGGACTGAGCCGCTGGCGTGGCGAGGTTTGGAGCCGCTGTCATGGTTGGCATGCCTTTGGCACAGTAGCGTGGCTGGCATGCCTTTGGCACGGTGGCGTGGCTGGCATGGTTGACATGCCTTTGGCACGGTGGCGTGGCTGGCATGCCTTTAGCACGGTGGCGTGGCTGACATGGTTGACATGCCTTTGGCACGGTGGCGTGGCTGGCATGGTTGGCATGCCTTTGGCACAGTGGCGTGGCTTGCATGCCTTTAGCATGGTGGCATGGATAGCATGCTTTTGGCATGGTGACGTGGATGGCATGGTTGGCATGCCTTTGACACGGTGGCGTGGCTGGCATGGCTGGCATGCCTTTGGCACTGTAGCTAGCATGAGCGAAGATGATGCCAACCAATACTCAGGGTTCTACCGCGGAACGTAGTATATATATATAAAGGTACCCAATGAGTCTTGTTCTGGCAAGGTGCCGAAATTTATAGCATATATATATAAAGGTACCCAATGAGTCTGGGTAGATTTCACGTAAACATATTGAATGGCTCAATAAATGTGCTAGAAAAGATATTGGTGTTTATAGATCTGTTTTCTTATAGAGTGACGTCACGCCAGACCAAGGTTTTACGATTTTAACCCTAAGATAAAAACCCTCATCAACATTAAGTCCCCTGCTTAGCTCGGAACAGGGGCCTTGTTGCGAGGTAAGCATGAGATGGTGACAGACAAGTCCAAAATCGAAACGGCAAGTCATGAAAAGATGGTCAGGAAGATCCGACTAACCTTTTTAGGGAGGTAAAGAGAACCCGTGACTCTGGCGTTGGAGGCTTTGCGTAAATTTGGCTCGTGGTGCTGCTAGCTAGGCCGCAAAGTGGTAGAGGTGGTTGCTGGATGGGATGCAGACAGTTGGCGTCAGCTTGGCTTGGTCGTGCGCTATCTTGGCTAGGATAGAGAGCACGGAGTTGCTGGATCGGCTTGAAGTGGAGCTACTGGCTTGGAACACGGAGTTGCTGGCTCGGCTTGGCTTGGGAGCGATCTGTTGGCTCGGCTTGGCTTGGGCGTGAGACATTGGATTGGATTGGATTGGTCGTGAGTCGTTGGCTTGGCTTGGATTGGCTTGGGTGCAAGCTGTTGGTGCTACTTTGGCTTCAGTCCGCGTAATGGTGGAAACTGGCTTCAGTCCGCGTAATGGTGGAAACTGGCTTCAATCCGCGGAATGGTGGAAACTGGCTTCGGTTCCGCGAAATGGTGGAAACTGCCTTCAGTTCCGTGGAAGGATGACGACTGTCTTCAGTTCCCTAGAAGGGTGACGACTGGCTTCAATTCCGTGGAAGGATGACGAATGGCTTCAGTTCCGTGGAAGGATGACGACTGGCTTCAGTTCCATGGAAAGATGACGACTGGCTTCAGTTCCGTGGAATGATGGCAACTTTGTCTAAATTAGGGTTTGGCATGCGAAACCCTAATTAGCGCCCCTTACTAAAATCGCAGTAGAATTCTCGTACGAACTCGGATTTTGATGGCCCGCCTCTCCATTCTGGTCGGAAAAGAATTTCCTATCTCCCTTCGCGGGAATATTTAGGTTTTGAGTTCGTTTAGGAGGTGAAAACAGTCGGACAGTAAAACTCAAGAGGGATGTTGCGGGCCCGAGGTGGCATAGTCGCACCCAGTCATCTATTCATGTTCATGGAGCAAGAAGGGATCGTTATTCTGTTCAAACTCTAGAAACTCTGTCCGCATGAAAAGAGGTATCGATCCTCTTCTGTTTTCTGTTGCTCGTCCGGATCCATGCTTTCGTCTGTAGTGTCTCTCCAGTGGATTCCAAAATTTACCAAACTTCATCGCATTCTTGGGAAAAATGAATGAAATATATGCTCGGCAACGATCATGTCAGGGGTAATCTTGGAGATTGTGGTTGCGTTGTCAATCGAAATCTTCCGGAGCCACTGGATGAAATAGATGGGTTGGGAGACGTTCTGTTTACGATGTGTTGCTATCAAGTCTTCAAGGACTTTGTTCCAAGAGACATCCTTCAAACCATCTTCTGAATCTTGGACTATCGTATGGAATGGGATGCGGTGAGCAGTCCCCAGTTATATTTCTGTTAGATCCGATGGCATGGACAAACATGTGAATGTATCTTTGTGGCGTGCTTTTGGATTCTTCGATGCACATGTACAACTTCATGTTGAGAAATTCCTGCGGCTCGTAAAACTTCGACAGTGATGATGTTGAAATCAGAAATAACCTGGTTAAGGGGAGTGAAAGCGTCCCATGCTGGTAGTCCCTATGTGTATCCTACTTTCATTGCATCGCCTTGAATCCACGTCCACGGGATTTGATACGAGCTTATTGTACTATTCTGGATGTCACGCTGGGATGCTTAGAATATCACATGGATACAATATTTTGGATGGCGAAGAGGTAGAGATGAGAGAGTTACGTTTTTTATCGTGGCTCCCAAGGGTTTCTTCAAAAAAATGTTTCAGCCGCATCTCTGGAGTTATCTCATGAATCTTTGATGGTCGTCAGGATGGACTTTGATGAGCAGTCCCCAGTCGCACTATTCTTTAGTTTCTGAAGTTGTTTCCTCTAAGCAGTCTTGGGATCCACCGCGGCCTCGTAAAGTGTTGCAGGCGTCTTCTAGACAGAGAGGTGATAATATTCTTACGCTACACCCTTGAAGAGTAGATGACCTTGTCATGTCTATGACCTTTCAGTTGATCGTGTCTTCTGAGCTTTGACAGTGAAGGGATTCCGTGTAGATCCTCAGTCCCCAAGTGCGGTTTACGGGTTTCCATCTTGTATGGTCGGTGGGTTGACCATGACAAAGATATTACCATCGTGCGTTCGTACTGGTGATTTTGTTACTTCTTCCACGTGAAACTAAAATATGGAGGAGTACGGGTTACCTTTGTAATGATTGTTTCTATGGTGAACCCCTGGCTGGTATCAAGAAATGAGCGGTGATAGACGCATTTATGTGTATAATATAGCTCATTTGTATATATTGTTAGTACTCGATATTGTACTTATTTGGTTATTTTATGTATTTGTAGGTGTTTTTGGAAAATAATCTCTTGCGGCGAATTTGGCTAAAAATGTGGCATTTGGACCTCCGTTGATAACGTACCGGAAGCGTCTCAGAAGTGTACCGGAAGTATCCCAGAAATACCCCGGAGTAACCCCGAAAAAAGTGCGGAAAATGCCTCAGAGGACACTTGCTATACGGACCCTTGATTTTGGATAAGGGGTAACCTAATTACTAAGGGGTGACCCATTTCCAGGCAGCTGCTAAAGGGACACCAGAACTGTATAGGGGGAGATCACATTTCTTCACGTTTTCAAATTAATGTTTTGGCGGGAAACTTCATGCATGGTTACTGGCAGAGTTGGATTCGATTAATGGACGGTTTCTAAAGAGATTCAACCCCCAAAATCAGTTGGGATGGATGTGAATGGACTAAACAGATCTGGTACATGTGTTTTGATCGATCACATTGGGCTGGAATAGCCGGGAGAAGAAATCAGAGTCCAAATAGGACACGTATGGTTCTGTTTACGTTTCAAAGATTTTTTGAGGAGATTCTGGGAGAGTTTTACGCTAAAGAAAACTCTACTTGGTCCTGTTCAAGTCTCGGGAGAGTTTTGGGGCAATAGAATAGCTCATAAACGCGTACAGGGAGATCAGAGAGAGATATTTACTCAACAGCGCAGAGAAGAAAAAGAAAAGAAAAAGTCGGATTCAGTAGAGATTTTTGGGGGGATTTGAGGGCTATATAAGAGTGGGTTTACGTCATAGAAAGGGTTAGAAAAGTTTAGGAAAAAGTTTGGAGTCCAAGAGAGCCGAAACAAAGAAGTTACAGAGAATTGGTGCTGCTGCTGCTGCTGCCATTGAAGAACCTGAAGAACACGAAGAACAGACTCGCAGAGTCCGTCGTTCTTCAGCAGTCTTAATTTCAACACCCAACTGTCGTTGTTTTACAACAGCAGAGGCTTGTATCGTTTATTTTCAGCCTTTTCAACTTTGTAACAATGACGCTGTAACATTTATACAGCGTTGCAAACTTCTTTTTACACCATTTTCATCAATAAAAACACATTATTAAGCCATGGATACATCTTATGATTATGTTTTTGGGATGAGGAGCTAAACCCATTAGCCAAGGCGACGGAGGAAGCCATTGTTCCACATTAATTGGTATAATTCTAATTTTACTATTTATTTGCAATATTATTATTTGATTATTTGCATGGGATTGAATTGAAATATTAGTTCTTATTGAATAGTTGTGAATTAATTTGATGAAGCATGCTGGGTTTTAAATACTTTTGATGTTTTATACTCTTTGATTACAACTATTACTTCAAGAATATATTTGAGGCAAATATTAGAATTATTTTTAAAGATAAAATTGCATGAGTATTATTTAGAGTTTACTATTTATTTGGTCAATGGTGGAATCCTAGTCTTGGTATTTTTCTCCAAAACTTTGAATTATTTTATTTAGTTGCCTGTTTAATTTAAATCTATAAAAATTGTTTTCTTCACAAGTCTGATACGAATCCGTTTTACCACTTCAACTACAATCACTTTTGGAATCACACCAAATTTTTGGCGCCGCCGACACGGACCTGTGTTTAGTTAGCATTTTTTTTAGATTTTTTTTTTATTATTTTTTTTGTTCTTCTTTACGTTTTTGGTTTTTTTTGTTTCCTTGCAGATTTTTGAAGATTGGAGCGAAAGACAATTTTGCCAAAGCTTGTGGTGATTTACTTAAAGTTTGGGAGCGAAAAGCAAAGCTAAAGGAGCGAAAGAAGAAGATTTTCTTTATTTTGTAAAAGAGAGAAAAAAAAAAGAGAGACATTTTTATTTTTTTAATTTTTTTTTTATTAGACTTTCTTTTCTTTTGTATTTTTTTTTATGGACTTTGGACATTAATTTTGGGACATTTTTATTTTTATTTTTAAACCCTACGGAAGGGTACCCTTAAATATAAACTGTTTGCAGGGAAGGACGACGATTACAATATCGTCTCGGCCCCTCGGGTTCGCACACGGCATAGGATTCGTGGCCCGAGTCGACAACAACGGTTCATCCCCCGTCTGGTACGGGAGGTAAGTCCAATCGAAACACTCGCGAATCTCCTGCAAGCGGGTTACTGTATTCCTTAAGGTGATAATTGTTTGAGGACGAACCAGACTGTTTTTATATTCCTAGTAAAGGGCAAGGCCTGGCCTAAACAAGATAAGGGTTCGGATTTCATCACCGCTCCCTTCTTGCCCGCCTTAGGAAAACGAAACCTAAAGCGAACATAAGCCTAAAATTTGGACTAGAAAGAGACCTATAGGGTATCGAGCTTAACAGGACAATCATTCGAAAAATATTGGTTACTCTTTTAAGCACACCTCGAAGTTCTTGACGGTTTCTGCGAGTTGAATGCGTGACTGCGCCGCATTGGATCGGTGAGGTTTTGGGTATCAAAGCTCCACTGAGCTTCCCTCGCCTCGATTCAACTTGCTTTAACTCGGATTGATTCCAGAGGGGTTTGCTCAAATTGTAACGAATTCCCTTTCGAAGGATTAGAAGCTGGAGTCATCATGCTTGTTGTTTGCTAGAAATCTTTAGGTTTGATGTGGTAAAGTCGAGTCAGCCTGCTGTGTGATTGCTAGAACCTTCCTGTTAGGATTTTTTATTTCTTTTTGAATTCTTTTTAGTGTATGCCCGATTTTGTTAGGGCTTGGAAAAGAGATACTCTAGGTCGATTGATTAGCGAAAAACCTAGTAGTTCTTCTGATTTAAGAAGGGAGCTCGAAGACTCTTCTTTTGAGAGCCCTGTTTTTGGAAACTTCAGTTTTGAGAACCTATCTCTTCGTGATAAAAGTACCCCTAGTACTTCTGTTGTACCAGCGATGGCAACTTTGAAAGATTACATGTTCCCAACTAGGACCAACCGAGCTTCATGCATTAAATTGCCAGCCACTACGGCTAATTTTGAGATAAAACCTAGTATTTTTCAGATGATCCCTATATTCTTAGGAAAATATGATGAGAACCCTTATTTCCATATTAGGGACTTTAAGGAAATTTGTGGAACAATTAGGATAAAGGACCTTACCGATGAAGTCTTGAAACTTAAGATGTTTCCCTTTTCTTTGAGAGACAAAGCCAAGACCTGGCTGAACAACCTACCGTCTGAATCCATAGAAACATGGCAGGAACTTATCGCTGCCTTCTATATAAAATTCTACCCTAAGCATAAAACTGCAGCTGTTAGGCAGAAAATTAGTGCTAGTGTGCAACAAGAGGGAGAGTCTCTTTATAGGTTTTTAGAGCGATTCAATGATCTCCTATCTCAGTGTCCTCACCATGGATTTGATAATATGAAACTTGTACATATTATTTGTGATGGTTTAGACTATTCGACCAAAGCCATGGTTGAGTCTATGTGCGCTGGTGAGTTCACTAGTAAAAATGCTGATGATGCTTTTACCTTCTTAGGAGCTATCGCTGAAAAATCCCAACAGTGGGAATCTTGTGTTGAACCCCCTAAAAGACTCTTGGTCAATAGAAGTAGCACCAATATGGTAGATACGAGTTTTGCGTCAGATGCTAAGTTTGCTGCTTTATCTAGAAGGTTAGAAGCTTTGGAAATGGGTCAGTCTAAAAATAGGTCCCTTGTTGAACCTAATAGAGCCTCTCAAGTCTCTAGTTGTGGAATAGAGCCCGATAATTCATTTTGGGAAGGTCAGGTTAGTGAAGAGCAAGCCCATGCTGTCTATAACAATGCTAGGTTTGAGAACCGTCAGAAGTTTGACCCATACTCAGAAACCTACAACCCTGGTTGGAGAAACCATCCTAATTTCTCTTGGTCTAAGGGCCAGAGTCAAGGCCAGTCTAGCAATTCTCAGCCTCCCCCAGGTTTTGGTTTTAAGAACTCTTCAGGTCAAACCCAGTTTCAGAACACTTCCGAGAAAAAGATCTCTACCTTAGAGGAACTCTCACTATGTTAGCAAATAACCATGAAATGCTACAAAGAACCACATGAGCTTTCAACAAGAAACTAGGAAGTTGAAGAATAATTCCCAGAGTCTTGCCAAATTAGAACTTCAAGTAGGACAAATAGCTAAGTTATAAGTGAGAGAGAAATGGAAGGTTCCCTAGTCGTACTGATCCAACCCAAAAGGAGAGAAATCGTACAATCATGTGAATGCTGTCACAACCCTAGGAGTGGAAAGAAAGTTGACAACAAGGTGCCATGCCTGATAGTGAACATGCTGTAGTTCACCCTGCTGAGCCAGAAAATGAGGAGACTGATAGAGTCTCCAAAGAGACCAATGAGGGTCCTGTTAAGCCCGGCTTTGTTCCCAGAGCCCCGTTTCCCCAGCTGCTAGTTCCGACTAAGAGGGAGTCCAACTTTAATGATATATTGGAGGTTTTTAAGCAGGTTAATATCAACCTTCCATTATTAGATGCAATTAGGCAGATTCCCTCTTATGCCAAGTTCCTTAAGGACTTGTGTACGCGAAAGCGTAAGCTCAGTGTCCAGAAGAAAGCCTTCATAGCTAGTCATGTGAGTTCTATTATTCAGAATACCACTACTCCTAAGTATAAAGACCCAGGGTCCCCTACCATTGCTTGTACAATAGGTAAGTACCGTGTTGAGAAAGCTTTGCTTGACTTAGGAGCCAGTGTGAATTTACTTCCATATCATGTGTACCTTAAGCTAGGACTTGGTGAGATGAAACCTACCCAGATGACACTTCAGTTAGCTGATAGGTCCGTTAAAATTCCTCGTGGTGTGATCGAGGATGTTCTCATAGAGGTTGACAAGTTTATTTATCCAGTGGATTTTGTTATCCTAGATACCCAACCTGTCCCTGACCCAGAGAACCAAATACCAGTGATTTTAGGTCGCCCGTTTTTAGCTACATCCAATGCGATCATTAACTGTCGAAATGGTATTATGAATTTGTCTTTTGGTAATATGACTATTGAGCTGAATATTTTTAATATTAGTAAGCTACCCTCTGAACTAGATGACTCGAATATAGAAGAGGTGAACATGATAGGAACATTAGTCGAGGAGTCATTACCAAACACTTTGTTAGAAGATCCATTAGAAAAATGCCTAGCTCACTTTGGGATTGATTTTGATGATGATAATGTAATTAATGAGGTGAATGCTTTGTTAGATTCAACCCCTTTGTTAGATACTAGTAATGGATGGAAACCTAAGTTCGAACCACTACCAGTTTCTAAGTCTACCCTAGTTCCTTCTTTAGAAGAGCCTCCTAAGTTGGACCTAAAACCATTGCCAGATACCCTGAAGTATGTGTTTTTAGGCCCGTCTGAGACTTTACCTGTGATTGTTTCTTCCGACTTGGATAGAGATCAGGAAAGTAGGCTAGTAACCGTCCTTCAAAACAACAAGGAAGCTTTAGGGTGGACCATAGCAGACATTAAGGGTATAAGTCCTACTGTTTGTATGCATCAGATCTATTTAGAGGAAGACACCAAACCTTCTAGGGAGATGCAACGTCGACTAAACCCCAATATGAAAGAAGTAGTTCGAACTGAGGTTCTTAAGCTATTAGATGCAGGAATTATCTACCCTATTTCAGACAGTAAGTGGGTCAGCCCCGTTCAGGTTGTTCCCAAGAAATCTGGTATTACTGTAGTCCAGAAATAACAATGAGTTAATCCCGACCGAGTGACCACGGGTTGGCGTGTTTGTATTGACTATAGGAAATTGAACAAGGTCACTAGGAAGGACCACTTTCCCCTTCCCTTCATCGACCAGATGCTAGAGAGATTAGCTGGACATAGTCACTACTGCTTTTTAGATGGCTACTCTGGATATAATCAGATCGTTATTCCCCAGAAGATCAGGAGGAAGAAAAACAAATGACCTGTTTTCCCTTGCCTTTGGTACCTTTGCGTATAGACGCATGCCTTTCGGGCTATGTAATGCCCCTGCGACTTTTCAGCGTTGCATGATGAGCATATTTTCTGACATGGTAGAACGGTTCTTAGAGGTCTTTATGGATGATTTTCAGTGTTTGGTTCGTCTTTCGATGAGTGCTTGCATCATTTGTCATTAGTTTTGACTAGGTGTAAGGAAAAGAATTTAGTGCTTAATTGGGAGAAATGTCACTTTATGGTTCGTTCAGGAATTGTTCTAGGGCATATTGTATCTTCAAAGGGTATAGAGGTGGATAGAGCAAAGTTGACCTTATTAAAACTTTACCGGTCCCAAAAACCGTAAGAGATATTAGGTCATTCTTAGGACATGCTGGTTTTATCGTCGTTTCATTAAGGATTTTAGCTTGATGTCTAGACCTCTTTGCAATTTGCTTGCAAAAGATGTTAAGTTTGTTTTTGATGATGCTTGTTTAGAGGCTTTTGAGAAGCTTAAGTCATTACTCACTACCGCCCCATAGTCCAGGCACCCAACTGGAACCTACCCTTTGAGATCATGTGTGATGCTTCAGATTATGCTATTGGTGTTGTGCTAGGTCAGCGAGAAAATAAGTTACTTCATGTGATTTACTATGCTAGCAAAACTCTGAATGATGCCCAGTTGAACTATACCACTACCGAGAAGGAACTATTAGCCATTGTGTTGCCTTAGACAAGTTTAGACCCTATCTCTTAGGTTCTAAGATCATCATATATACTGATCATGCTGCTTTAAAATATCTTTTGTCTAAGAAGGATACTAAACCTAGATTGATTAGGTGGATTCTGTTGTTGCAAGAGTTTTCTCCAGACATTAGAGACAAAAAGGGTGCCGAAAATGTTGTAGCAGATCACTTGTCTAGGCTAGTTGTTAGTTCCCCAGATGATTCCCTTCCTATAAGGGATAGCTTTCCTGATGAACAATTGTTTTGTTACCCAATTACCTTGGTATGCGAATATAGTGAACTATCTTGTTACTGGTCGAATGCCCCAACATTGGGGTAAACAAGATCGTTCTAGATTTTTAGCTGAGGTTAAGCATCTTTTGGGATGATCCTTATTTGTTTAAGTATTGCCCAGACCAGATTATTAGGAGATGTATACCTGAGAGTGACCAGTCCAGTATTATTTCCTTTTGTCATGATCATGCTTGTGGGGGTCACTTTAGTGCTAAGAAAACTGCTGCTAAGATATTGCAGTGTGGATTCTATTGGCCTTCGTTGTTTAAAGACTCCCACAGTTACTGCGTTACTTGTGAACGATGCCAGAAATTAGGAACCATTTCCCGTAGGAACATGATGCCCTTGAACCCTATTTTAATTGTTGAGGTCTTTGATGTGGGGGGTATTGACTTTATGGGTCCGTTTCCTAATTCTTTTGGTAACCTATACATCCTTGTCGCCGTAGACTATGTCTCTAAGTGGATTGAGGCGGTTGCGTGTAAAACCAATGACCATAGGGTTGTGATTGAGTTCTTGAAAAATAATATACTTACACGTTTTGGTACACCGCGAGCTATAATTAGTGATGGAGGGTCGCACTTTTGTAATGGGACTTTTAGACTTCTGATGAAGAAATATGGTATTACACATAAGGTAGCTACCCCGTATCATCCACAGACTAGTGGTCAGGTAGAGGTTTCCAATAGGGAGATAAAACGTATATTAGAGAAAACAGTTAATCCTAATCGGAAAGACTGGTCGTCTAGGCTTACTGATGCCTTATGGGCTTACCGTACTGCGTTTAAGACCCCATTGGAATGTCGCCTTATCGGCTTGTTTATGGCAAGGCATGTCACTTACCTGTTGAGTTAGAACACAGAGCTTATTGGGCTGTTAAGCAGCTAAATTTTTCACTTGACAAGGCAGGAGCCCATAGGAAACTCCAGCTCAATGAGTTGGACGAGATTCGTATAGATGCTTACGATAGTGCGAAGGAGTATAAGAACAAAATGAAACTTGTGCATGATAGAAACATATTACGGAAGTCATTTTCTCCAGGTCAAAAAGTTCTTCTGTATGACACTCGTTTGCATCTATTCCCCGGGAAACTGCGCTCTCGGTGGACCGGTCCTTTTGTGGTCCGTACTTTTTCCTCATGGAGCTGTTGAGATCGAGACACTGGATGGTAGTAGTTCTTCAAAGGTTAACGGTCAGCGATTGAAGCCCTTTTTAGAGCCTTTTCCTACAGGTGATGTTGAGGAGGTCCCTCTGGAGGACCCTGTTTACCCTTGATTGACCATCGAGGCGATTTGTATGTTGTATAATTTTTGTATTCAGTTTTTGGTTTCACTTCACTCAGGTACTATCTTTCCGAACTTCTCTTTACTATTTCCTCATGTTACTTATATTCTTGGTACTGTTCTTTCATGAGAAACATTGAGGACAATGTTAGATTTAAGTTTGGGGGTGGGGAAGAAACTTTTTGTTAGCTTTTAGTTGCAATAAATAAACTCCAGAGACTAGAAATTTATGCCTATTGAGGATTGCACTAACTAATCTAAGTGGATGGAAGCATTTTGATTGTAGGAGTTTGAGGAACCAATCTGATTAGATGGAAACATCTAAAGAGTCTATTCATAAAAGCACAGAGCTCAGGTGTTAGAAATAACATGATAGTTTCACCATATCTCGTTGAGTCCTTTTCACTTCTATTTTTATTTTATTTTGTTTTTAAACTATGTTTCTCTAAGTGATAGGTGGGGCCCACGATTCAAGTTGTTACCAATGCTAGGGTGAATTAGAGTGATTGAGATACCATGAAAAAAAGAAAAAAAAAAAGAAATAAATTGAGACCAGACCATTTGACCAAAAGGAATAAATTCAATAAATTCGAACACTGGTACCCTTGTATATGCCAGTTGTGTTGACCTAGAGTTAGGTTATCGACCACTGGTACCCTTGTATATGCCAGTGTGTTGATATTAGTCAGACTAGTATCTCAATCCATTAGGATAGTTTCATTTTGGCGGAGGCCTTCAGACAGATATGGGAAACGCCGTTCACTTAGTAAACATCAAAACCATATATGTTTTTCTATATCCATCTTCTTAATCTATCCATGTGATTAGTTTTGACTCCGAATATGATGTCCATAGTGCAACTATCTGAGTAGAGCTCTGTCACTTTATATGAATTTTAGTATGCTTGAGTGCAAACTCGTGTACAGCAATTGGAATTTCGCATTAGGGTACTTCTTCCTGTAGTCAATAAGTATGCCAACCAAGGAGATTCTTTAGTGCCTTCCAAGGTTCTGCGTAGATAGCTAAGCTCTGGAGTATTAAGGTTTTGTGGGTACACCTCTGGTAAACCCCCCGGAGACAACACTCCGCCACTAGGGCCACCTAGTGGTTTAACGGCGTACTACACGTGCTAAGTGTAGTCATTTTATTTTAGATTAGATTTGCTCGAGGACTAGCAAATAATAAGTTTGGGGGTATCTGATAGACGCATTTATGTGTATAATATAGCTCATTATATATATTGTTAGTACTCGATATTGTACTTATTTGGTTATTTTATGTATTTGTAGGTGTTTTTGGAAAATAATCTCTTGCGGCGAATTTGGCTAAAAATGTGGCATTTGGACCTCCGTTGATAACGTACCGGAAGCGCCTCAGAAGTGTACCGGAAGTATCCCAGAAATACCCCGGAGGAACCCCGAAAAAAGTGCGGAAAATGCCCCAGAGGACACTTGCTATACGGACCCTTGATTTTGGATAAGGGGTAACCTAATTACTAAGGGGTGACCCATTTCCAGGCAGCTGCTAAAGGGACACCAGAACTGGATAGGGGGAGATCACATTTCTTCACGTTTTCAAATTAATGTTTTGGCGGGAAACTTCATGCATGTTTACTGGCAGAGTTGGATTCGATTAATGGACGGTTTCTAAAGAGATTCAACCCCCAAAATCAGTTGGGATGGATGTCAATGGACTAAACAGATCTGGTAAATGTGTTTTGATCGATCACATTGGGCTGGAATAGCCGGGAGAAGAAATCAGAGTCCAAATAGGACACGTATGGTTCTGTTTACGTTTCAAAGATTTTTTGAGGAGATTCTGGGAGAGTTTTACGCTAAAGAAAACTCTACTTGGTCCTGTTCAAGTCTCGGGAGAGTTTTGGGGCAATATAATAGCTCATAAACGCGTACAGGGAGATCAGAGAGAGATATTTTCTCAACAGCACAGAGAAGAAAAAGAAAAGAAAAAGTCGGATTCAGTAGAGATTTTTGCTGGGATTTGAGGGCTATATAAGAGTGGGTTTACGTCATAGAAAGGGTTAGAAAAGTTTAGGAAAAAGTTTGGAGTCCAGGAGAGCCGAAACAAAGAAGTTACAGAGAATTGGTGCTGCTGCTGCCATTGAAGAACCTGAAGAACACGAAGAACAGACTCGCAGAGTCCGTCATTCTTCAACAGTCTTAATTTCAACATCCGTCGTTGTTTTACAACAGCAGAGGCTTGTATCGTTTATTTTCAGCCTTTTCAACTTTGTAACAGTGACGATGTAACATTTATACAGCGTTGCAAACTTCTTTTTACACCATTTTCATCAATAAAAACACATTATTAAGTCATGGATACATCTTATGATTATGTTTTTGGGATGAGGAGCTAAACCCATTAGCCAAGGCGACGGAGGAAGCCATTGTTCCACATTAATTGGTATAATTCTAATTTTACTATTTATTTGCAATATTATTATTTGATTATTTGCATGGGATTGAATTGAAATATTAGTTCTTATTGAATAGTTGTGAATTAATTTGATGAAGCATGCTGGGTTTTAAATACTTTTGATGTTTTATACTCTTTGATTACAACTATTACTTCAAGAATATATTTGAGGCAAATATTAGAATTATTTTTAAAGATAAAATTGCATGAATATTATTTAGAGTTTTCTATTTATTTGGTCAATGGTGGAATCCTAGTCTTGGTATTTTTCTCCAAAACTTTGAATTATTTTATTTAGTTGCATGTTTAATTTAAATCTATAAAAATTGTTTTCTTCACAAGTCTGATACGAATCCGTTTTACCACTTCAACTACAATCACTTTTGGAATCACACCAAGCGGCAACAGTTCCTGGAAGCAGATGTGATCAGAAGAGACTACATTGTCGTGGGAACAAAGTAGGTTGGATGGAATTGTATGGGAGTCCATGGAAGTAAAGGGATTAGCTGGATGCGTCAGCGAGCAAATAGCCCATGACCACGAGCTTTAGAGGGATGGATCAAAAGGTGGCCACGACTACGAAAATTGGCCGGCTGCAATCATGATCCTTAACATGAGGAGTGTGGTGGCACGACCCTTGGAAAGAAGGAGTGGCGGCTACTGCACGATCCTCGCTGAGGAAGAGCGGCGGCTTCGACACGATCGTTGGAAAGGAGGAATGGCGGCTACGACACGATCCTTGGAAAGAAGGAGTGTCGGCTACTACACGATCCTCGGAAGGAGGGAGCGGCATCCACAGGAACGAACCTTGGCAGGAAGGAGGCGTTGAAGCGGCTTAGACTCTTGGAGACGACGTTGAAACTTATGGATAAAAACGCTGAAGCTTCGACTTTAGATCATGAAGAAGCTTATGGAGAGAACGATGAAGCGGAGTGACTGCTAGAGTGAACGTCGAAGCGAAGCGGCTGCTGGAGCGAATGTTGAAGCGGAGCCGCTGTTGGAGAACGTTGAAGCGGAGCGACTTCAGGAGAGAGCATTGAAGTGGCTAATGGATAAAACTCCAGTGAGGGCGCTATTAACCCGTGACTTCGAAAAACGAGTTGATACGATATGGCATATGGGAAGACGGTACGAATAGTGATGGTCGGCAAGTCTTGTTTGTCTCTCATGGGAAAGAATATGCTTCTTCTGTTTGAATTTTCCTTGCAACTCTCAGCATGCTGAAATCGGAGGCCGCGTCAATCAACATGCTGTCAAACTCGACATCCTTCAAGTGAAAACTGGTTAGGAGTCCCCAGTTCCATCTATCAATCGTGCTTCCTAGGAGAGGTTGGGGTTTGTGAACGGCTTCTTTGGCTGGAAACAGCTGCTTTCCTGATGCGGTGAAGTTGAGGGCTGCAAACATGTTTTGACGTTGCGTCTTGGAGAAATATAGAATCTCACATAAATGTTTCATCATAGACTGCACTATTTTGTGGGCGAAGTCCCCAGAAATCATGCATCTCCTGACGGGAAGAGGGTCTCTGTGAACTCAGGAGGGTTGTTGATTTCTTTGCCTCGATTTTGGAGAGGTCGTTCCTGATCTTCACGTGTGATGAAATTGGGTTGCTGATTCTCTTCTATTGGGCGTTCAAGACCAACGCGAGCCTTTTCATTTATAAACGTGTGCGTCCTGCTGAAGTGCCTGCACCGGCTGTTAAAAGTATTCCTTATCAGATCCATCTGGGTTGACGTGACTCTTGTGGTGGCCGCTCCGTTAGTGTCTTGAGGAAAATAGGTATCTCTTTCTGAGTTGTAGCCATGTCCGTCTGAGCCTTACGAGATCCTTTTGTCTTACCATCAAATCAACAGTGGTAAGAGGAGGTCGGCTTTTTCTGGCTCCCCAAATATCTCGTACTGATGGTGGAGTAGCAGCGGCTCTGTTGACGGTGGTGTAACACCCGAAGGAACGCTTTTCGTGCCGCTGGTTTTGGTAGGTGGCGTATTAATGCCGCTAGAAGGAGTGTTAGTACCGGAGATGATTTCAGTGCTGGTGTTCTCAGGGTTTGTTGCTGATCCGGACCTGAGTTCTACCATCTTGAGATCGGATTGAATAATGAAATCGGAAATTGGAAATTGATATTGTAACCGAGAGATTAATCTCCCACTGTGGTCGCCAATTGTTTGAGGGTGAAAACAGTTTCTGCTAATTTCGGTAATTTTGTGTGCTGGTGAGAAACGAGTCTAAACCCTAAATAATATACTGCAAGGGAGTACTTTGATTCAAGAGATCAATCTGTACAAATCCGTCCTAAACCAAGAAATGGTCGTTCCAGACTTGCTTCGGTCACAAAGTGAAGGAGAAGGGTTGGTCTTAGGGAGGGAAGCGAAGAGAGTGTTGAAGCCAGAATAGTTGATTCTTGAAGAGTGGTTGTACAACGACTCGTATCAGAAGGTGAACACCGCACGCTATAAACCGCCAGATCAATACCCTGATGAGCATCCCCCGGTTTGTGACATGTTTTGATGTCCCGAGTCTTTTCATGGAAAACGTGTAGCATGTTGCTAGCGTATGGCAAGTTAAGATTGAGAGGTTTTCCGATTCAGTGGCTACCTTCGACAGCCGAGATTTGTATCTCAAAAGGAAGGGTAGTCGTTGATCATGTCTACCGTCTGTTGGAAGCTAGCGGAGTGGCCGCGGCATGGCTTGCGAATGCTCTTGGTGTGGCCAATTAGGGTTTGGTGTCGGGACCAAAGAATTGGCATCGTAGCTAAGAGTGTGTCGTGGCCAAGAAATGGAAGGGTAGACAAATTAGGGTTTGGTGGCATGGTGGCGAACTTGTACGGCTGAGATATGCATCTTAGGAGGAAGGGTAGCTGTTGATCGTGGCTACCTTCCGATTGGCAGCCAGCAGTATGTTGGCATGGCAGGCATAGCTTTGGCATGGCCAAATTAGGGTTCGACACAGTGACCAAAGAATTGGCATCGTAGCCAAGAGGTTTCCACAAGTCGTTTGGTTTGGTGGAAAGCTTGTACGGCTGAGATCTACATATCGGGAGGAAGGGTAACCGTTGATCGTGGCTACCTTTCGCTTGGCAGCCAGCGGCATGGTGGCATGGACGTCATGGCTTTGGCGTGGTCAAATTAGGGTTTTGGCATAAACCGTGGAATTTGGCATTGCGACCAAAAGTTGCCACAAGCTTGGTGGCGAATTTGTACGGCTGAGGTCTGCATCTCAGGAGGAAGGGTAGCCGTTGATCGTGGCTACCTTCCGTTTGTCAGCCAGAGATATGGTGACATGGCCGGCATGGCTTTGGCGTGGCAAAATTAGGGTTTTGGCATAAACTGTGGAATTTGGCATTGCGACAAAAAGTTGCCACAAGTCTGATCGTGGCTACCTTCCGTTTGGCATCCAGCGGCATGGTGGCATGGCCGACATGGCTCGTGCATACTTTAGGCGCGGCCAAATTAGGGTTTTGGCATAAGCCATGGAATTTGGCATTGCGACAAAAAGTTTCCACACGTTTGGTGGCGAACTTGTACGGCTGAGATCTGCATCTCAGGAGGAATGGTAGCCGTTGATCGTGTCTACCTTACGTTTGGAAGCCAGTGGCTTTGGAGTGAAATGGAGCCGCAAGCATCGTGCAGAGTTGTTGACTCGGCTTGGATCCGCTGGCATTGTGCGTCTTGGAATGGTTTCGTTGGCAGTGTGAAGCTTGGATGGAGACGTTGGCGTGGTGCGGTTTGGAACCGCTGGCATGGTTGGCATGCCTTTCGCACGGTGGTGTGGATGGAATGGTTGTCATTCCTTTGGAACAGTGGCATGGCTAGCATGGTTGGCATGCCTTTGGCACGGTGGCATGGCTGGCATGGATGGCATGCCTTAGGCACGGTGGCGTGGCTGGCATGGCTATCATGCTTTTGGCACGGTGGCGTGGATGGTATGGTTGGCATCCTTTGGCACGGTGGCGTGGCTGGCATGCCTTTGGCACGGTGGCGTGGATGGAATGGTTGGCATGCCTTTGGCACGGTGGAGTGGCTGGCATGCCTTTGGCACGGTAGCTAGCATGAGCGAAGATGATGCCAACCAATACTAAGGGTTTTGCCGCGGAACGTAGGTACCCAGTGAGTCTTGTACTGGAAAGGTGCCGAAATTTATAGCATATTTGGGACGATTTTCGCATCCGTGAGTCTGGGTAGATTTCACGTAAATATATTGAATGGCTCAATAAATGTGCTAGCAGAGATATTGGTGTTTATAGATCCGTTTTCTTACAGAGTGACGTCACGTCAGACCAAGGTTTTACAATTTTAACCCTAAGCTGAAAACGACCATCAACAGCTATGTAATACTAATGTATATATCAATAATATCTTTCTTCCCTTTTCTTTTATTCTTAGTCTTCTCCTGATTTCCCCTTAAAAACATTTTCGGCACGACTCTATCAACTGTGCAAATTTTTTTAATCGTTCGAGAACTGTGATGGATTATTTCTTGAATATTAGCGTGGTTCTGATTTTATTGTAACAATATTATGGATGCTTTACCAGGTATTTATTTTTAACAAAAGGATTTCGTTTTCATAGTATTTTCTAGGGTTCCACGAATATATGATTGTCAAACATAAAGATTTCACCGTTCGATTTTCACGAAATTTGAATATGTTCAAGCCAATTATGTATTACATACTCTATACAAATTTTTCAATAAAATCGGAATACGATGCAATATCCAAAACCAGATTTTAATGAAATTGTCTATGTTCATAAAAATCCTAGTTTATAACAACATAATAACACTTAAATTTTAAGAATTACAATTGTTGGATTATGTTGTTTTTCGGTACGTGTTATATATTTTACTTTTTGAGCGACTATATAAATTTCATAAAGATCCAACCATGGGAAGTACTTAAAAGTACGTGATATTTCCAGCTGTGTCCACAAAAATGTAAATTAGAACAACCATACGACGTCATGTATATATTTTTATCTAGCCGTGAAATTACCTGGAATTTTTTTTATGGTTAGCGGAACACTTTTACGAATCCTCTATAAAAAATTTCATCATCATCGGATATGTTCAAAATTGGTTTTTGATCACCACAGTTGGGTCCTGAAATTTCCAATTTTAGGGTTAACAATATATTTGGGCCGTTATGATAATAGTTTCAAGTTTATTATCAATGGGCCTGAGTACTTCATATATAATGGACTACATATGTGCACTTTTGTTAACCATGACCTAGTGAACCCTATGGACCGGGCCTTGACCAAACCGTTTACCGGGTTTTGACTAAACCAACTCGATTAGAGTTTGACATGTTGGACTCAGAAGTACTTGAGTGCCATTAAGGGTACTCTAATACATAAGTCATTTGTGTATACGAGGGCTTTACAAAAGGTGATATGAGTCATAAAAATCTTTCCATTATTATCTTTTCAACTGCATCCATTATGCTAAAGTAACAGTAGATGCTAAAGTATGTTAACAAGAGATTCATGGTCTTTAGTAAGTTATTCAACCCGATGTAAGTGGTTGGGAGGCATGTGAGATTCTCTTAAATAATAATGTTTATATTGGGATAAAGAAAATTTCTCAACTTGAGGTAATTGTTCCAAGGATAAATACAGAAAGAACCATGAAGAACAAAGGGTTAGACGTGTTAAATCATACCAATATTGGTATACTAGAACATCATAAAGAGTTGGAGGAAGGTCATACTGTAGACATCAACTTTAATGTAAAGAACAACTTTGCCTTACCAATAGACTTGCCCAAATTTGATTATCTCATTTAATTGAATTAGATCCACAATCTTTACTTATGGAATGAAAAGTATATCACTACCACAAGGTAAAAATACTCTAAAGCACTTGAGGTATAAGGATCATCATGTGCATTTCATCCACATGAATCATAACATTCAAAAGTACTTGAGATAAATACCCTTTTGTTACGTAATGATGCCACACCACTTATTAAATCTCTCCGAAAAAGACTCGATGTCTAATTGATAGTGGTTTTTCCTTCCACTAACTTAAGGAATATACACTAGTTATTTAACTAATTCCTTATAATTTAGTGTGACTACGATGATCATATCATCGATCGAAGCACTCACCAAACTCTGTTGCCAAGAGAAAACAAAGATTAAAAGTGACAAAAGCTCTACATGTACCGAGAGCTAATCACACCTTGTTAAACTCCAAAGAAACCCATGCATGTGGAAACTCACGGTAATGAGAACGTAATTGATTGCATCTTTTATTGTCTTTAGTGAATATGGAAGGAAGCATATATTTAGAGAAATTTATGAGTCGATTAGGTGAAATGTAAATCACTAATATTTGAGTTATTGAATCCAATTGACCCCGACAATGAAATATTGGGTATTGACTCATACAATATTTGGCATAACCATAAAGTCATTTTGGTTGTGACACGATGATCGTTTTGAAATGACTCATACGTACATCACTTTATTGGAGTAAATGAGACAACAGGAAAAAGATTGACAGAATGTGAAATGAGGATATATCTCTCAATAAGTGTTTTCTAAAGTACTAGATGCACAACCCCCCTTCCCATTATTCTTTTAAGTAAGGAAGAACATAACTCCTTTTACAAAGTCTTCAGTAAAACAGGATCGAGACCATCCTATTACGAAAATGGTAAACAATCCATACTACAAAGAAAAATAAGTGATATTTAGAAAAATATCCATGCAGAATGCGGACCATTAAAGTGACCTATGGATCTCGTGGATGTTTTGACATTTTGAACTAGTTATATTTAGTTCCCAAGAAGTTTTGTTTTTGGAAAACTACTAGCACATATTATACATATAAGGGCTCACCACCCCTTGTAAATGCTAGCTAGTGCACGTCAAAATGACTTCATGGTTATTGCATATTTAATAGGATCAGTGAAGCGTTCTCGCAAAGGCTATCATCAAAGGTTACATATGATGTCTAAGGCATAGTTATGCGTAAAAACCTACCTTTAATTGCTTGGAGGATATGCAATATTAATCGCACCTTTACTTAATTTTTTTTTAGAACCCAATATGAGTCAACCTTTTCTGCGTACCCGTTGGTAACTGGATATAAGCATGACATTTGTGTTCTTACGCATTTTTGTTTGCACTATATATGTGCCATTACGAGTCCACATCGTACTGTGATGGGTCACGAAAACGATTAGGTAGTTATGTTGGTGTTTGAGGGTGAAAACAGTTTCTGCTGATTTTGGTAATTTCGAGTGTGTGGGTGAAAAGGAGTCTAAACCCTAAACAATGTACTGCAAGGGAGTACTTTGATTCGAGAGATCAATCTGTATAAATATGGCCTAAACCAAGAAATGGTTGTTCCATACTTGCTTCGGTCACAAAGTGAAGGAGAAGGGTTGGTCTAGGGAGGGAAGCGAAGAGAGTATTGAGACCAAAATAGTTGATTCGGGAAGAGTAGTTGTTTAACGACTTGTATCAGAAAGTGGAAAGCTAACAGATGGGAAATCTAACAAGTGATTTATTAGTGTTGTATTCTCCTGACCAAAACTTGTCCACTGGTGGAAATAGGTGAGACCTATTTACACAAGTCGCAACGAAACGTACCCTGGTCTCGTAATAAGTGGAAACGATTGAGTAAATGGAAGAAAGCGGTAACGAGTAACGCCTGGAATTGATGTTTCCATAATGAAGGAAACGTTTCACCATTACTTCTTGTATTTACTAACCGCCTCACTCTTATGACACTTTCTTGTAACGGGCGTAGTGTACGCCGCACGCTGTAAACCGCCATACCAATACCCTGATGAGCATCCCCCAGTTTGTGACATGTTTTGATCTCTAGAGTGTTTTGTGTAACATGTTGCTATTGTTTGGAAAGTTGAGCTTGGGAGGATTGCCGGCTCGGTGGTGACCTTCGACGGTTGAGATTTTGCATCTAGAGAGGAAAGTTAGCCATTGATTGTGGTTACCTTCCGTTGGTAGCCAGTGGCGTGGCCACGGTGCTGGAATGGCTTGTGCATGCTCTTGGAATGGCTAATTAGGGTTTGGTGCCGTGACCATATAATTTGCATAGCTAAGTGTGTGTCGTGGCCAAAGAGTTGGCAGCGTAGCCAAAGGTTGCCACAAGTCGTTTGGTTTTGTTGCGAGCTTGTACGGCTGCGATTTGCATCGCATAAGGAAGGATAGCCGTTGATTTTTGCAACCTTCCGTTTGGCATCCAGCGGCATGGAGGCATTGCCGGCATGGCTTTGGCGTGTCCAAATTAGGGTTTTGGAACCATGGAAAAGAGTTGGCACCGTATCCAAGATATTCCCACAAGTAATTTGGTGGAAAGTTTGTACGGCTGAGATTTGCATCTCAGAGGGAAGGGTAGCCGTTGATTGTTGCAACCCTCCGTTTGGCAGCCAGCAGCATGGAGGCATGACTGGCATGGCTTTGGCGTGGCCAAATTAGGGCTTTGGCACCGTGGCCAAATTAGGATTTTGGCACCGTGGCCAAGAGTTGGCACTGTAGCAAGAGATTGCCAAAAGTCATTTGGTGGAAAGTTTGTACGGTTGAGATTTGCATCTCAGAGGAAAGGGTAGTCGTTGATTGTTGCAACCCTCCGTTTGGCATCCAATGGCATGGATGCATGGCCGACGTGGCTTTGGCATGGTTTAGGCGTGGCCAAGCTAGGATTTTGGCATAGTTTTAGGCGCGGCCAAAATTAGGGTTTTGGCATAGTTTAGGCGCGACCAAAATTAGGGCTTGGCATTGGGACAAAAGTTGCCACGCGTTTTGTGGCGAACTTGGACGACTGAGATTTGCATATCAGAAGGAAGGGTAGCCGTTGATTGTTGCAACCCTTTGTTTGGCAGCTGATAATTGATTTTTTGATGGGGTTGTTGTAGTAAATAGGATTCGAACTCAAAGATTTGTGAAGATTAAATTTAAAGGTTTAATAAAATTATTTTACAAAAATATTAACAATGGGTGCGAGAGGTAACAAAGACACTACATTCCACTATTATGCAAAATTGAATGATAAATATTTCAAAACTCTATTCAATTCTTAAGTCCTTTTTTATCTTTAATTCACTATCAATCATACAGATTCTCAAACATTATTTGCAAACCTTAAGCATAGATTATCAAGAGATTAAACCAAGCATAACCTATCAAACTGAATAACAAATAATTAAGACAATCATTCAAACAATTTAAAACTCTGCAAAAGCAGCGATTAGGTGAATTATATAATTAAATGAAATAGTTACCCATTTATGTTGCATGAATAGCTTCCTCCATTGCCTTGGTTACGAGGGAATTAGCTCATCATAGTATAAATGCTCTCAAAATAATTTATTATGGCTTAAAAATGGTTTACAAATGATGAGAAGAAGAGAAAATAGTGTAAACTGTAATCTGCGATGCACAAAAAGCGTCACAGAATGAACGATAAATGACAAGTGCTGCTGTTGTTTAGACTGTGCTGCGACCCACGGCTGTGCGTCTTAGACACTGTTCATAAACGACTGTCCTTGCGAGTCCGTTCTTCGTGTTCTTGATGTTCTTCATCATCATCAGCAGCAGCAACAGAGTTTCATCAACTCTTGATTTCTGCTTCTCTGGCCCTCCTATCGACTCCCAAAACTCTCGACACCCTCTCTAGTAGACCCAAAGAGCCTTTATATACTGTTTAATGTCTTCAAATATTCACAATAACTCCCAGAAATCTCCATTAACGTCGAGAATATTTTCTTTGTATTTCATGCAGGATATGGGATTTTCTTCCCTGGTTAACTCTTCTACGCGTCTCTGGATTGTCTTAAATTGTTCTTATAATATCATGAGAGAATATCTTCCCAAATATCTTCTCACAATCTTCACACAGCTTCCGTAATTAACATAATCTTCTAAAATATCTCGGTCCCCTGTTTACTTCCAAACTCGGATTTCTGGCCCAAGTTTTTCAATCCAATTCATTGTACCAAGCCCGTTAGGCTATATTAGGTCCATCCCAATCATTTCCAGCGATTGAATCTCGCTCAAAGCCCACACAAGATCGAACCCTAAACTGCCAGTGAAGTGTGCATAGCATAAGATTTTCCCGCCATTTTTTGAATCGTGAAGAAAGGGTGTCCCCCTAACCACTGTTGGGTGTCCCTTTAGCAACTGGGGTGGAAACATCTTTTTTTTGGGGGGGGGGGGGGAAATAGTAATTTTTCTGGGTTCCTCCGGGACATTTTTGGGACGTTTCCGGTGCATTTCTGGGGCTCTTCCGGCATACTTTCGAGGTACTTCCGGTTCACTGTTTACAGAGGTCCAAATGCCACATATTCAGTCACTTTCGCCGCAAAACCTTATTTTTCCAAAAACACCTACAAATAAATAAAATATCATAATAAGTACAAAAATGGGTACTAACAATATATACAATTGGGCTATATTAGACACATAAATGCGTCTATCAGCAGCCAGCGGCATGGAGGCGTGGCCGGCATGGTTTTGGCGTGGTTTAGGCGCGACCAAACTAGGATTTTGGTATAGTTTTAGGCGCGACCAAAATTAGTGCTTTGGCATAGTTTAAGCGCGACCAAAATTAGGGCTTGGCATTGGGCCAAAAGTTGCCACGCGTTTGGTGGCGAACTTGGACGGCTGAGATTTGCATCTCAGAAGGAAGGGTGGCCATTGATTGTTGAAACTCTTTGTTTGGTAGCCAGCGGCATCGAGGCATAGCCGGCATGGCTTTGGAATGGTTTAGGCGCGGCCAAGCTAGGATTTTGGCATAGTTTTAGGCGCGGCCAAAATTAGGGTTTTGGCGTAGTTTTAGGCGTGGCGAAAATTAGGGTTTTAGCATAGTTTACGCGCGGCCAAAATTAGGGCTTGGCATTGGGACAAAAGTTGCCACGCGTTTGGTGGATAACTTGGAAGGCTGAGATTTGCATCTCAGAAAGAAGGGTGTCCGTTGATTGTTGCAACCCTTCGTTTGGTAGCCAGCGGCATGGAGGCATGGCATGCCATTGGCACGGTGGTGCGGCTGGCATGGTTGGCATGCCTTTGGCGCAGAGATGTGGCTGGCATGGCATGCCATTGGCACGGTGGTGCAGCTGGCATGCCATTGGCACGGTGGTGCAGCTGGCATGCCATTGGCACGGTGGTGCAGCTGGCATGCCATTGGCACGGTGGTGAAGCTGGCATGCCTTTGGCACGGAGATGTGGCTGGCATGGCATGCCATTGGCACGGTGGTGCGGCTGGCATGGTTGGCATGCCTTTGGCGCGGAGATGTGGCTGGCATGGTTGGCATGCCATTGGCGCGGTGGTGCGGATGGCATGGTTGGCATGCCTTTGGCGCGGAGATGTGGATGGCATGGCATGCCATTGGCGCGGAGATGTGGATGGCATGGCATGCCATTGGCACGGTGGTGCGGTTGGCATGCCTTTGGCGCGAAGATATGGCTATTAGGGTTTAGCGTGTCGAAACCCTAGTTTAAAATATGTGGAACGCGTGATTGGCACGTTTGGCTAGCATGTGTAGAGATGATGTCATTCAGTACCGAGGGCTCTGCCGTGGAGCATGGCATTTACATAAAAAAAAAAGGTACCCCGGTAATTTTACGCAGACATGTTAAATGGTTTAATAAATGTGTTAGTGGCGACATTATTACTTAAGTGTGACGTCACTTTTTGACTAAGGTTTTACGATTTTAACCCTAAACTAAAAACCACCATCAACATTAAGTCCCCCGCTTAGCTCGGAACAGGGGCATTGTTTCGAGGTAAGCATAAAATGGTGACAGACACGGACAAAACGAAATGGAAAGTCATGAAAAGATGGTCAGGAAGATCCGTCTAACCTTTTCGAAAGTTAAGGAGAACTCGTGATTTCTGTGTTGGTGGCTTTGCGTAGATTTTGCTCGTGGTGCTGCTAACTATGTCGTGGAGTGGTTGGCGTTGCTGGATTGGCTTGGAAAGCCGTTGGCATGGTGTGGCTTAAAACGGAGCCACTGGCGTTGTTCGGCTTGGGATGGGAGCCGCAGGTATTGTGCGGCGAGCCTCCCGCGTAGTATTGGCTTGGAACGGGGCTGTTAGCGTAAACTTGGCGTGGGCGCTGGCTTGGGATTGGAATGGCGTGAGCGTTGGCATGGGCTTGGGCGCTGGTTTGGTGTGGCGTGGGTGCTGGCACGGCACGGTGTGGGAACTGGCATGGTGCGGCGTTGGCTTGGCATGGCGCGACACGGATTGTTGGCACCGTGAAGCTTGTTTTTGCGGTCCCACTTGCCTTTTTCCATACATAGATCAAATAGGAAATCCTTTCCTTATTCAAATTCCAAAAGTGTCACGCCTATAAAAGGGTTTGCCCTCCTTTTTATCTCGTATCTTTGTTCCCACGTCCTTGCGCTAGCGGTAGAGTGGTAGCAATAAAGAGGACAAGCATACTCCAGGTATGTATTCCAGCGTTTCTCTTTCAATCTTTTTTTTTGTATTGGTGGAAACCCTAGCCATAGGTGTATCTTCCATGAACTTTTAGAAATATTTCAGCGTGAACATCGTAGTAATGTTAGCCACCTCAATTATTATGCAAAATAGGCATGCACGGGCAGGTGACTGCCACCAATTCCTTTCCCCCGAAAACCTAGTTTTTAGGGTTTCCTCCTTTTCCTTGGGGTGACTGTGTGCATAGTTTCCGCGGTGGGGCGCGCTTTCTTGGCCGGGTGCATACTTTCCGCTGCAAGGTACGACTTTGAAAAGGGGCGTGCTTTCCGCGGAAACGTAGGGTTTGCCAGTCCCCATTTCTTCGGTTATGAGCGTTATGGATTGCAACTTAAAACAAATTGGTCCGCATCCAAAATGGATTCTCCGTTGTTGATAAAATAGTTTTCATGCACTTTGTAGTAACTTCTCTTCGTACCCCTTTCTTTGTTGTGGTTGAAAGCGTAAGCAGCTTAAGAAGGTTTCGTTAGGATGTCACCTGAGAAAATCCCTTCCGCGGCTTTGAAAAATATTGGCAGCTCTAAGCCCAACATGGATGATGAATTTTTCACAACGTCCGCCACAGTTAGGAGAAATCATCCTAAGTTTGTGCTTGTCCTTCTGACCGGTTCAGAGGGTGAAGGAGACACCCAGTCGGTTCGACCAGGTTGGGTAATACGATTTTTCCTTCAGAGGCAAGAGTATCCTGGTTCTTCCATTGACTTCAGAATCTGTCAGAGTCCGTTGTGTTCTTTCGACAAGTGGATGCAATTCATGATAAGTCAGTAGTGCGTAAAAGAAAATTTGATCAAAGCGCGAATCATTGGCGCTGACACATCTTCTTCGGCGCTTGAAATCAGGAAAGATATCCCGAGCTTAGTTGCTTTCATCTCCCGATGGTGTCCAGACACTCACACAACCATATGCAGGTGGGGTGAAATGAATGTCTTTTTGGAAAGTATGGATGTCTTGCTGAACCTTCCCATATCAGGGTTGATATCACCTTGTCTGAAGATGAAAAACAAATGCACGCTTCTCTCGTTGCGAAGTCAAAAGGCTTTGTCCGGAAGGAAAACGAGACGAGTTGTTTCTACAGTTGGCGGGTGTCTCAATGGTTCCCAGATGAGTCAGATCCAGATCAAAAGAATAGTACGCTTCATGTCGCGGCATTCTTGGTTCTTTGGTTATCCAGGGACATTTTTGACGATGGCTCTGATAAGAAGGAAATAAGACAGGGTCTCATTAAGTTTTCCATCATATTAGCGAAAGGTGTTGTTCTCCCCATTGGAGGCTTGTTTCTCGGTTATCTGTACACACATTTGGATCATCTGGTTGCCGACATGCGTGCTTCAAACGGCTACATGAAAGTGGACTCTTACGTCCGTGTTGCTTTTCTTCAAGCGTGGTTGTGGGAGCATTTCGAGAAGTGCGCTCCCAAACCACTGGCTTTACTTCCCGAGTCTTGGGGTGGTTCTAGGATACTTGGCTGGGTGAACAGGCACCCAAGATCTGGCTCGAACCTGGTTGAACTCCTTAACACTCCTACACAATCAACTTTCGTCCATGGGCTCCAGTGCATGGCTCCATAGTTAAAATAGACACTTTTTCCTCTGTTCCGAATACATCTTTGCTTTCTGAAAAGAATAAGAGCATTGGGGAGGTTGTGTTCATGCGAAGTTGCGCGCATGGTTATGTATTGTCTTTCTTTCGAGGATCTTTTCAGGCAGTCTCTTACAACATTGACATGGCGGCTCGACATATGGGATTTGACCAAAGGGTCTTGTTCTCTCGTCATTCGGCTGTTCCAGAAAACTTGTTGCCAGCTTCTCTTGATGCTAGTGCTCCTACGCTGGGTATAAGTCTTCCCTTCTTGCTCTCGGCATGAAATTCGACAACAACTTCTAAGTATAACATATTCTGGCAGGACGAGTTCCTTTCCATTCATGGATTCGTGAATGACATAATTAAGAATACTTGTGGTAATCCTTCTGCTGCAACTTTATCAAGACATCCATTGTTAAGGGATCCTTCCTCGCCCAAACGGAAATCTCCTAACACGTACACGGACAGTCCCCAAAAGAAGGAGCGAAGGTCGAAAGATCGCGTGGGTGGTCTTCGATCAGATTCAACGGCCCTTGTGACTTTCAGTTCTTCCAACATTCGGGTATGTATTATTTTTCTTGCCCACTCAGTCGGATTGCACATTTCTTTCGTTATTGAAAATCTTTCCTTATTTCTTAACCAGGACGTGAACGCCTTTTCCCAGCTTGCACGTAGTCAGAAAACGACGGCTCTCGCAGCAGAGCATGGCAATGCTGAGCCTCGGAGAACGTCGGGTCTCGCGGCCGAGGGTGACAATGTCGAGCCTTCTTGCAGTGAAGAAGAGATCGAAAGGGAGAAAATCTCGGAATCTAGTTGTTTGAGGGTGAATACAATTTCTGTTGGTTTCGGTAATTTCGTGTGTTGTGGATGAGAAACGATTCTAAACCCTAAACAACGTACTGCAAGGGAGTACTTTAGATTCGAGAGATCAATCTGTAAAAATCCGTCCTAAACCAAGAAATGGCCGTTCCAGACTTGCTTCGGTCACAAAGTGAATGAGAAGGGTTGGTTTTGGGGAGGGAAGCGAAGAGAGTGTTGAGACCATAATAGTTGATTCTGGAAGAGTAGTTGTTTTGAATTGTATCAGAAAGTGTAAGCTAACATATGGGAAAGCTAACAGGTGATTTATGAGTGTTGTATGCTCCTGACCAAAACTTTTTGTTCGGTGGTAATAGGTAAGACCTATTTATACAAGTCCAAGTGAAACGTACACTGGTCTCGTAAGAAATAGAAATGGATGAGTAAATGGGAGGAGGTGGTAACCGCTAACGCCTGGAATTGATGTTCCATAATGAAGGAAAGCGTTTCACCATTACTTCCTGTATTTACTAACCGCCTCATTCTTATGACACTGTCTTGTAACGGGCGTAGTGTACGCCACACGCTGTAAATCGCCGAACCAATACCCTAATGAACATCCCCCAGTTTGTGACATGTATTGATGTCTCGAGTGTTTTCGTAGAAAATGTGTAGCATGTTGCTGATGTTTGGAAGGTTAAGCTTGGGAGACTTGCCGGCTCAGTGGTGACCCTCGACGGTCGAGATTTGCATCTTAAGAGGAAGTGCAGTCGTTGATTATTGCAACCCTTCGTTTAGTAGCCAGCGGAATGAAAGCATGGTCGGCATGGCTTTGATATGGTTAGGCGTGGCCAAGTTTAGATTTTGGCATAGTTTAGGCGCGGCCAAAAACTAGGATTTTGGCATAGTTTGGGCGCGGCCAAAATTAGGGCTTGGCGTTGGGCCAAAAGTTGCCACAATAGTAAAAATTTCAGGATATTTTCATTTACCTCGCAAAGGAATAGATTCTTTCAAGGTGAATGTAAGCATCTTGAGACAGATATAGTTGCTCTCCTCCTCTCTCTCACCCCTTCATCTCCAACAAAATCATCAAGACTATATCTGAGCAGATTTCTTCATTATTCCTTGTTTTCTAGGTTAGCTAGTAGTTTAGTGTAGTTTTTATTATGTTTCCTACTTATCTACACCGTTATGGTGGTTTTATCTACTCTTTTGAGGTTTATCTTCGCTTTCATAACGACTTTTGGCAATTGGGTTGGGTTTTAAGATAAATAGTGATGTTATCCATGCTCTCCAACGACGAAATCTTCATCTTATTTATCTCCGGCGACGGAATCTTCATCATCAATTAAATGGTTGAAGTTAATTCCGAGAAAAACCATCACTCTTCCGATTTAATCGGATCTTATTCATACTTATATGTATCTTATTCCGGTAATCCTTTTCTTTCTCTTGTCGGATTTCACGGTATTGTACTTTTACGGTATGTTCTTGTTACTCTGTATTATCTTATTTTCGATCTAAAATTCATTATATCCTCGAATTTTCATTAATGAAAAAGTTCTTCGTTTATCAACAATAAAAAAAAATAAAAAAAAATAGTTGTAGTTGTAGTTATAACATGCATGTACCGAGTGTGAATGCTCTAGCATATTCAGCTCTAGCTTTTACCTTGAATAGTAATGCCCAGGTAATAGAGAAAACAAAGAACAGGTAGCGGAAGAGCAACTGAAACCTGGCTGGAAAACTGGAGAGAGAGCTCTGTTGTGTCAACATCCGATGGATGGTATATGTCACCAAACATACATATATTAGATGTCAGAAATTCTAGATAAGAGAAGGTGGGTAGTATGGTGATCTAGGGACCTTCTCGACTCCTTTGACTATGTGTTCAACAAACATGTCAATAAATGAGTTCGCAGAAGTACAAGTTTTTCTTTGCTTTTCCGTATAAATGTGAGCCATGGCTTCACGCCATTAAATGCAAAGTTTGTTTTTAGTTTGCCACTACCAACATAAATCGAAATTTCTTGCGAGTTTTTTGATGAATAATTATTCGTACGGGTTTGTCAATATCCAGTGACTTTCCTAGCTTGATCAAGTACCTCCCTCGACAATGTCTAGATGTAGTGAAGTGGACATAGCGAATTGACAAGGTAATATCCACCAAATATATACTACCTTCGTTTAAAAAAAAAAACAAGATGGTTTCGTTTATAAATTACATATGAAACCAACTTATTATTTAGAAACGGGGATATATATTTACAGGTACAGTGGCTTCGTAGCGGATTTTAGTTTGTTGCTGATAGTTTCACAAGTGATGGTATTGTTTTGCGATTCAAGTTGCATTAACGTATCATGCGATGGCAGTGCCGACAGTTTGTATCACAAACTATCAAGCCTAGATAGGGATTCTCTCGTCAGTCCTCACGGCCGAGGTTCAACGGTTTGATGTCTGAGCCTCGTGCATGTCTTCTTTTTTTTTTCTCTTTCTCAATGGGAAAGAAATACATTAAAAACTTAAATTTTGATTTATGCATAAAATCTTTTGCTTTTGAGCAGAGACTTGCTCCACTGAAAATTCCTACTTGAGCATCAGACTCCTGATCAACTATGCTGACACCTGATGGTTACACGAAGCATGTAGAAAATAGATCATTTTTTAGTAAAAATTTCTCTTTTGGGTGGGCAGCTCTGCGGTTCCCAATCAAGTTCTTTTAAATTTGTTCATTTATCCGGAAAAAAGGAAAATGAAACCTCTCTTATGATTTTCTGATTGGTTGAGAAGAAGTGATTTTGGTTGATGGCATCCACAACTTTTTTGTTAAATGTGTTACACCTTCCACAGTAGAAATATGTCATGCGAGATTCATATTCCTTTTGAAAGGGAATTAGAGAGGGAGCCAAACAAGAGAGCCGATCTTTAATGTCCCATTTAGGGGTGTAAATGGTGTTGGAACTTGGCACAGCACGGCATGATCACATTAGAATGGGCCAAGCATGCAATGTCTTGTACCTGAATATTAAGCAAGTTGTGCTCTTTTAAAGTAAGAATCCACTGCGGAGTAGAGTATAGAAACACACTATACGGCAGATGGTTAGAAAATTGGGGAGAAAATTGTCATACGATAGATTACATACACAAGTTGTGCTCTTTTAAATGAAAAACTCACCATTCCTTTATTAAATTTTCTTTTGTACAACAGCATAGTTACATACACACAAAATGAAACACAAAACGATGGAAAACACCCAACATTTTGGATATAGTAAAATCTTGTTCAATTGATGCTTACTTTTTCTTCCCAACGGATCATCACCAGAATCCATGGCTTCAGTTTTCGAAAACTTTATGTTCCACACTATCATGAACAACCGGTGTGCAAATTTCGTGGTTGCTAACGGGGCATCAGTATACTGGAGAGCTAGTAAACTAGTACTCCCCGTTAGCAGTGTTGGTAAAAATAGCCGGGTGTCTATATATCATGACTAAGTAAGAAGAATGAATAGAAGAGAATAAAAATAATTGAATCCTTTTTCCAATTGTATTCCAAACTTTTGTCTGTTCTCGTGGGTATGTGTAGTTGTGTACCATACGTTGTGGTGTCAGAGAAAGACTATGCTTGCAAGTTGCAACTGAAGTCAATAATTCGAGGGTCTAAAAAAAGATTGAATGAACAAACCCATATACAACGTAGATTCATTAGCCGTGGGAAGAAATTTTTGTAGTGCTAATATTTGTTAGAAATGTCGTAGCCGTCGGTCCTCTTTCGGCAACATTACGGATGCCAAAATCATTGGATGACAATACCAATGATCTGACTTCCATAAAAAAAAAGATCGAAGAACAAAACGGGGCATGACTAAATTAGTAATCCCACAACAAAGAATTGAATGTGGTAGAAAATGAAGATTCTCGAAGATGAGAAAAGAACCCACAATCATCACTACTTGGACTTTGTAGCCATGGAGTCGGATAAAACCAATTACTATCAATAGAAGAATCATTTAGGAAGATGTATTCGTTTTGCTGCAGTTCTTCTGATTCGTCGAAATAAGAACTAAGTTGAGGCAATTCAACAATTTCAGTTAATTCATCTTCAGTTGTAGTAGTATATATCGAAGTATCAGAAGAATAGGATGTCACGACTGGAGTAGCAGAATATAGAGAAGAAAACGACGTTGATGGAGATAATGAGGGTGATGTTGCTGTTGATGACGGAGATGTTGATGATACTGAATTATTGAAGTTTTCCATTGTTGCAGCTTTAGAAGCAGCAGCTTGAATGTCACGGGGTGATAAAGAAGCAGGACGAGGTAATAAAGAAGCTAGTTCGGGGAAATTAAGGACAGCAGAGTTACCTTTGATACTTAAAGCAGCAACATCATGTGCTCTTGCTGCCATTTCTGGTGTTGGAAATGTGCCAAGCCAGATCCTTGATTTCTTCTTTGGTTCTCTAATTTCTGATACCCATTTACCCCAATTACGCATTCGTACTCCACAGTATGTTGGATGTTTTCCACCATCTCTCATTCGTTTCCCTGTCGTGGGATCCTTGGATTCTTGTTGATTTGAGATAGAAATTTTCTTATTCTGTTGTTGTTGATCAGATTGGGACGATAAATTTGAAAGTTCATGGCAGGAGTTACTAGTAGTACTACTTTCTCCTTTTAAATTGTTTGGTGTTTGATCTAGTACCATCTTATGATCCATGAATTGGCGCAGTTAAATGATCTGTGATCAATTTCTCAAAACAGAGTCACCAATCCAAATTGGAGTGATGGATGTCTAAAAGAATGGGTTGCTTGAGGGTACTTAGAGAAAGAGAGGTTTGAAGATGGACTAATGGAAACATAAACAAGTAGGAAACTTGAATGGGGTTTTTATAAACTTTGGGAGAGAGAGAGGCCGGCCATGAAAGTTTGTACACTTTTGCATCTAGTGTAAGGCAGGTATTACGCAGCGGCAGTCAGTGCAGGGCCAGCCTTTTATTTTGGCCCCTATACCAAACACCGCTTGCACAGTTACAACTTACGTCCATCAGAGTGTAAACTGTAAAATGAAAAAAAAGAAATGAATGTGGTACGAAAAAAGAAAAGAAAAAGGAACGGTTTTCTAAGCACCACTCCATATTGGATCATCATTCAGCAGGGTTGTCCTAAAGGGTGGAAATCACTAATTTATACCATTAACCTAATTTAATTTATAATTAATTTAATAATCATCTATATATATAAATAACTTAATCTAAATCATTATCAAAAAATCAAAATTATAACAAACTCATTCAACGTTTCACAAATCCATTATTTTTAGAGGGCTCGTCTTCTTCTCTTCTCCCCTCTTCCTCGTCGTCGTCATTCCAAAGAAATTTCCACAAACTCGTTACTTATGATTCGTTTTGGGTTGAGAAAATTAGTAGTAATCATCAAAAAAAAAAGTTGAAAATGGAATTTACAATAGCAAGTTCGGTTTGGCTAATTTTGAAAAAAACCCTAATTTTATAACCGAATAAGATGAAGAACACGAAGAAAACTTCGGTTAGGAGATAAAATTTTGTTCCCAAGAATCCAGTTGAGTCGTAATTTTTTATTAACCACACTCTTTTCTGTATAGTTAAATGTTGAGTTCGGTTGAGTCGCAAAAATTTTGCGAGCAAGCGAACAAAGAGTTCAGTAATATGGAACTTTACGAGCACGCCAAACTTAACGAGTTCCGCTGATTTAAGATTTAAAGTTTGGCCAAAAAAATGGTGCACTCGACTGAACACCACTCAGTATACTCTAGCCTAAAATACTTATGTGTTCGGAAACGTTAGCCGAACTACACTTGGAAAGGAGTTTGACTACCTATTGACCTAGACGAAATCAGTTTATAAAATATTTTATTTTTCCGAAAGTTTTAACCAAGTTTGAAGTATACCTTAGTACCTATAATCCTCATTTCGAAATCGTCATCTCAATTTTATTCCAAAACCATCTTCTTCTTCTCTCAATAGTTATTTAAAAAAAGAAAAACTTATTACTTAAACCTTACTAATCATTCATTACTTGACTTAATCATTTAATTAATTATTACACTTACTTAAATAAAAAGCATAATTTGGGTATTAACATAAATATTTCAATAAGGGGTGGCTTCAATTTAAAATCAGGATCATTACAAAGGTTTTCTGTTACATAAACATCATGGATTAAGACAGCTGCAATATCACTATAATTTTTCCATTCAAAGCTATCCGATTCTACGAAATCAACCATACTCGTACCAACCTTCCAATAAACCAAGAACAGAGTTGGAGGACAAGTTCAGATGGCCATGTTTGTTTTTTTCTAAAAAAAATCAAACAAAGTAATGATACTACATAAATCATATGTCTTAGGATCATCAAGTAATCCAACCATTTATCAAGGTTTTGAAGAACAATTAACATATCTAATCTAAAGTAATTGTCTAATCTAAAACAACGGAAGATCTGAGTCGGTATGAAATCGATCAGAACGGTCGGAATGTTGAACATAGTCTTTGTATCCAATATTGTTGTTGTTGATGTAGTATTTGTTGTCGAGTATTTCGGAGTTGAAGTTGATGTTGAAGTGAGATAAGTTGCTGGATTTGTTGCTGCTGATGTTGTTGGTGAAATTGGAGATGAGGAGGTACATTTGGAGAAACTCAACTTCCACCTGTTGATCGCGATCTTAAAACAAACCAGAGAACTTGAATAAAATCAAAAACACTACCCAATCTGGGAAAAAAAATGAAAAACCAAAAAAGCAGGAAAGAAAATGCTATGTAAAAGCAAAACCAAATATCTGATAAATATTTTAGGTAAGAGAAGTTAAAAAAGAGATCGATTAGATGTTGGTCTGCCCAGATATACTCCATATGAGCCTATCTTAGCAGAAAAGATTTCAAGGGGCGTTAGGACTTGTTATCGGTGAAGAAGGAGAAGAAAGGAGGAAAAAGAATGATAAACACAAAGAAATGTCTTAAAAATACTATATTCTAATTTGGACAACGGTGGACTTTTCTAGAGAATAGTAAATTTCACATGAAATTATGAGACCCATTGGAAAGAAATGTCATATTTTCAAAGTGTCTCATCCTTAATGTTTTCTGAGACGACATTCTCTAGTGATAAATTTTTCTTGATATGCCTCTTACAATAGCTATCATGGAAAATCCATTCAATCAATTTTGAGCAAGTCTAATGAACCGTGGAATCAATGATATTTCGATTTTAATAAAAAAATGTGGAATGTCTATTTTGAGCAAGTCTATTTTGCGCTCATTTTTTTGGTTGTGTTTTTAAATATATTTATCCCTTTCTGACTGTTGATTTATTGGATCATGACTAAACATAATTTAGAATAATGCTGAATGCAATTCAAATTGACATTTTTGGGATCCATTTTAAGATTCCACTATTGGATTTGAACTCACATGATTTATTCCAAATGCTGAGGTGTCATGGAACTTGAAAGATGAAGTTCTTCCACCACCTGACTTTCTCTAAAATTAGATAGTGAAGATTTGAATTATTCTTGTTTCAACAAAAGCAATTGTGACTTTTTTTTAGAAGCAACCCAAGCATCGGTATAAGAAATTGATCGTGATCTAACAACAACACAAACATCTATGGAAACACCAAAAATATCGGTGACTCCCAAATGCTCAACTGCCACTACTTTCAATATTGGTGGGTATCTAGACGGAATGTTATTGCACCGAATCTGAAACAAAAACCTAACTTATGCCAACCTATAAAAACGGTGGGTTGTTTAATTAACGATAAAATTAAAATATTTTCTTTTTCAATATAATTCAACAAATTATCTAAATCCATGGACTTGGATCATTAAGTAGATTTCGAGTTATGCCATCATTAGATAGAGTTTCAGTCGAGGTGCATATTTTGGTCATGAAGTAAGTCCCCGATCATAATGAAAATTTTGTGTCATGAGGCTGTTTTAACATCACGATGAAAAAGATCGAGTCACAAAGTATAACTTGCTACCTACCACAAGGTAGATTTTGGGTTATTATGGCAATATTAAGTACCAATAACCCAAAATTAAATCTCGTGGTATAAGGAGTAGGTTTCTTGGGAATAATGATGGTCATCCATTTCATCTTTGATAGGCTAGTATCATTGTTTTGTTGGGATCAACTATTTAGCTTACGGTAAGTTCCCAATATAACATACTTTGTATTTCAAAGTTCAATTAGATGTTCTTGAAGCTCATGTGATCTCGATCTATTGTATCATGAATGAAATTCTTCAGAAATTTTATCAAAAAAGAAGAAGTAAAGTTTTTAATTGTAAACGTCAAACTATCGATACTTATGGGTTAGTTTTATGTTTCATTGGGTTGTGACTTGTGAGATCTAAAGGTTTGGGGTCTTTTTATTTATCTTTTATTTTTTGATCGAAAGAGAAAGCTTTCGTAGATAGAATAATTTACAAAAAGGATACCAGCAGTAGTAAAGAAAAAACTCAAAGAAACTCAAAGAAAATTACATGAAAATTGATTTCCAAGTATTATAGAGTGAGCTTGCAAAGTTCAAATGCACCTGTTTACCTGCAGCTACTGCCCAAATTAGCACCAAAGACTTCTCATTGATGACCAGATCAAGATCAGTCTTAAAAATGTAATCCTTCTCAAAAGTTCTACAATTCTGTTCATGCCAAATTATCCATACAATAGCTGCAGGAATCAACCCCTAAATGAAGTTACTAGAACTGAAGAAATAACTGTCGTCCCATCCAGGATCTAAGGTCAAGAATGAGTTAGGAAAACCATGCCCAATTGCCTCCAGGAAATACAGACTGCCGTAGTTTTCTAACAACCTTGCAGTGGATAAAAAGATGATCTTGAGATTCTTCAGTATTACCAAATAAGATGCATGAATTGTAAATATCCAACCCCTTGTGATTCAGTCTGTCGATGGTATCAATTTTTCCATGCACCATACATCAAACAAGGAATTTTACCTAAGGTGGTATTTTTGGTTTCCATATAAAAAGTGTCGGAAAGTCATCAAAACCCTTTGTAGCCACCAACTTAGAGTAAAGAGACTTTACACTAAAAATACCTGAATTATGAAGAAACCAGCATCGCGTATCAAGAAGAGCATCTTAAACTGGAGGAGAATCACCAAGTAGGATAATAAGAGAAGCAAACTCCAGAGATTCCCTGTCAGTCAAGCATCTTTTGAAATCAAACTTCCAGCTATGTTCATCCGTAATCAGGTCAGCCAACTTTGCGTATTTGTCTCTGGATATTTTGTACAGACTTGGGAAAGCAGTTGCCAATGAGATATTTCTAGTCCAAAGGTCATTCCAAAATGAGATCTGCTTTCCTGAATAAATAATAATTGTAGAGTTTATTGATATTAGCTCATTGGTGTCTGCAGTAGCCCTCCGTTAGGGGTTTTCACCTTATCAGGTATCCAAGCAGAGTAATCCTTACCATACTTGTCAGTGATGATTTTGAACCATAATCTGTTCCTCTCAAAACCAAACCTCCAGCACCATTTAGTCAGCATAGTAAGATTCATAATTTTAAGGTTGCAGACACCTAGACCACCTCCAGACACGGGTTCTAGAACAAAATCCCTAACTAAATGAGATATCTTTGAGCCAGAATCATGCTCCCATAAAAAATTCCTCATTTTCCTGTTTAAAATTTTTGATACATAAGTAATAAATGGGAAGAGAAGTTAAGATGCATGCTCCCATAAAAATTCCTCATTTTCTTGCTTTGAACAAGGAGAAGTAATAAATCGGAAGAGAAGTTAAGATGCATTTGAGGAGAGTGGGATTACCACATTTTGATAGATTACATCTCCTCCATGAGGAGAGTCTTGCTTCAAATTTCAAAATGATTGGATTCCAGATGTGCTTTGAGTTTTCCTTTGCACCAAGTGGCATACCTAGATACATGAAAGGCAAAGAATCATCTGCAGACTCAAATTCAGCAGCCTATGAGTTAAGTTCTGGTACATCTCCAATGACAATAAGTCTGGTCTTTGAGGTGTTAACTTTGGGACCAGCAATATACTCGAAACAATAAATGGAAGTAAAAGCACTTCCTTGTTGTGATCAATGAAGATTATTGTATCATCTTCATAGTGTAATGGTTCATAAACTACTGGATGGAGAAACAGAGAAGCCACTAAAGAGATTTAAGTTTGCATCCCTATCCATACACCTTGAAAACCCTTCCATGGCTATGTTAAACAAAAAAGGGAACACATGACATCATTTTCTGACTCTTCTTGAGCTTTTGAAGTACCCAAAAGCAATACCATTTATAAAAACTAGGAAGGATGAAGTAGAGTAACAGAATTTGAGACAATTACACCATTTCCTGCCAAAACCTATTTCCCACGACAAAAATTCAAGATATTTCCGGTTGATCCTATCAAAAGCTTTTTCAAGATAAATGTTGCAGATAATACCAGCCTTTTTTGACTTTAGTCTTGAGTCTACTAACTCATTAGCAATCAGGGTTCCATCAATAATTTATCTTCCTTTAATGTAAGCACATTGTACTGGAGAAATCAACTTATCCATCAATAGTTTCAATCTAGAAGCAAGCACCTTAACGATGATTTTGTAAACACTAGTTAACAAACAAATAGGTCTACAATCCTTTATAGTTTCAATGTAATCTTTCTTGGGAACTAAAGTGATAAAAATAGAATTATGTTTTGAATCAATATTACCAGTTGAGCAGAATTCACCAATGGTGTCCATGATGTCTTTTTTGATGAAACTCCAGCACTTGAGGAAAAACATAATTAGAAAACCATCTGGTCCAGGTGCTTTGTCGTGACCAATCTCCTTGATGGAATTTATGACTTCCTCTTCAGTGAATTTTTCTTCTAAAATGCCTGACTCAACCTGATTGAATTTCTCAAACTCAATCTCCTCTAGTTCTGGCCAGAGAATCTCCTCTCCTGTGAATTTTTTTCATAAAAGCCCATAATATGTTCCTATAACTTGTCTCTGTCTGAAGTTAACCCACCATTGATGTAAAGTTGTTTGATTCTGTTGTCCCTTCTCCTAGGAGTAACATGACTAATAAATTAAGAAAGCAGTATTCTCATCACCTTCTTGCAACCATTTTGTACCGGACCCGAAGTAGTTAATACCGTGTATCGGTATCGTATCATTCGGATGCGATACACCTAACTATACAAAAGATTATATCGGTTTGTATCGGTGATACATCATAATAGACTAGAATTTTAAATATTTATAAATGTTTCAATTTAAAAAATTTGGTTCCATATGATGCATTAATTCTCAAGATCAAAAGCTTCACAGTACAAATTCAGTTCATTCCACTTTTTATCCCATATTTACTACTCCTATTTCAGATGACTTTGTCATTGTTACTAAACTGAACTAATGATGTTGAAGATAAAAGCGTCAACGATAATGAATTCTCATTTGATAAATCTACAGAAGAAAGAGAATGAGCAATAAAGAAACATAGTTGTTTCAAGGATAAAAAAACTCATTACAAAAAAAATAGTTAGAAATTTCTTTCCTGGGTGGATTGAGTTTTCAAGGGTACAAACGAAAAAGATTATTAGGACGAAAAGTTTTGTTTACAAATTTTCATATTTAAATAATTTATTTTATCAAATTACCCTTACTGATATTATCAGTGTATCTGTGAACCGATATATCGGTTTGTACCGGCAGATATGATCGTTTTTATCGTTCACTCCTTGTATCGCTGATATTTTAGATATCGTAAAGGTTTTTTCCGATACACAATAAAAACCTTTAATATCGGCCAATACAACAGATATTGACTACCTTGATTGGACCTGATCTTCCAAGAAATTTCTTCCATCTTAGTGACCTTTTCAAATTCAGTTTTTAGCTTAATCTTTTCATTAACAGTGTCTTCAAATAGGATATTAACTTCTGCAAATTCATCAATGTCTTGAATCTCCTCAAGTATCAAGTTCGGCTTAGAATTAGTGAGGCCAAACGCTTCCTTATTCCAAATCTTCAACTTCTTCTTAAGAGCCTTCAACTTTATCCAAAGTATTGTAGTTGTTGTAGCTGCAAAACAAAAAGACTCCCAACCATTCCTTTAATAGTTTAAGAAAACCATTCTCCAAGAACCACATGACTTCAAACCTAAAAGGACTAGGACCCTAAGAAGGATCACAAATATCAAGGAGAGGCGGGATATAATCAGAGGTGGGTCTAGCTTTAGCTAACTGGGAGGCAAAGGAAAATGAGCTTCAAAAAAAGGAGAAATAAGAAATCTGTCTAATCTAGACATGACAAGGTTATATTGACCATTGGACCAAGTGTATCTAGCATCTTTTATGGGAATATCAATGAGATCATGAGTGAATATGAACTTTGTAAAGTCTCTCATGCTCTTAGAGATTTTGTTACATCCTTTCTTTTCTGCACACTTCAAGATTAGAGTCACCCCCTAGACACCGTGGAAGGTCCCAATATCTTGAAGCATTGTCTAACTCCACCCAAAAATCAACTCTCTCCATAGGCTCGTTTCGTCCATATAAGTTTATAAGTACCCATTCAAAGTTGTCAGCTTTGTTGATTCAGTAAATGGACAAAGTATAATCTCTCACAACAGAGTCAGTTACTTCCACAAAATCTTTGTCCTGGAAAGTGATCATACCACCAGAACTTCCAACAGATTGTTGGGAAGTCCAGCCTAGCCACAAATTTGCTTAATATCGAAGAGAGAACACATGGACATGTCAATCTCCTGGTTCTGTCACTTAACACCACCTACACTTTTGAACCGGTATGCCATTTTGGATTCGGAGGTGGTACGTTTCTAAAATAAACCACCTATATCGGAGATGAAATAATGCATGTACCGGAACACATGGTATGCTGGACTACAGACTAAAACCCCCGGTATCGCCTAACCACATAATTTCACTTACGACGTCAAACATGATATGAGATTCTGACTGATCAAAGTACAAGGTACATAAAGAAAAATGTCTGGATGTACATATCAGTGATTTAACTACACTATTCATCTATAACTTTACAGGTATTGGTAGGTCGGTGAGGAGTTTGAGTTTAAGATACCGGAGATGGTGAACCACCAATATCCAAGAAGATATAATGGATTTACGCAAACATATGGTATGCTGGACCGCTGACTAAAATGGCCAATATTTCCTAAACGTAAAGTTCCATTTACACATGGTCAGACTGACTAATCCATGTACTGCGGTACATAAAGAAGAACGTACGTACCTAACAGTGATTTAACTACACGTTCATTTGCATGCATCTATGATTTTACAGGTACCTTAAAAACTTATCCCATATTATGTTTCCAAAGTAATATTAACAATAATTAAAGTAAGTATTAATTAACTACTAAACTCTAAATAAATACCAAGAGAAGTAATAAGGGAGCAGAGAGAAATTGGGATGCCATATACATTAGTTAAGAAGTTATTCATACAAGTTCTAAAGGTGTTAGCTTGTATACAACACCTAATTAGATGTCACAATACATGTAAAGAGTTATGTAATAATAGCACCTCTAGCTTTCATGCAAACCATGCAATTCAACACCCACTAGCTTTAGGTGTTACTCTCATCCAACAAGTAGCTTAATATTCACTACACCATTTTTAGTGTTTAGTAACAGCACTACGGGAAAAATCATCATTGACGACACAAGATAAGAGTTGCAGTACCCCTACGACAACTCCATTTCATGCATTGTGGAACGGGGGTATTGTAGAAAGTCCAAGTTTTTCTACCATGGTTGACAAGTGTTGTAAAGGGTGATGTGATTCATGGTTCGACAATAGTTTGTCAATGTTGTGATTCTCTTTCGATTTTTTTTTGATAACCTAACACAACTCTTGCTTGTATTGTAGAACAATCGTGGAAAACATAAGTAGCATATCGTAGAAACATATGCAACAATAATTACCAGTATTATGAATAATATTTGCACAACACTGTATGAATTGTCGAACTATCTTGGACAACACAAACTTATGTTGTAAAGTAACTGTTTCGTAGTCGAAAACTGGAAGACAACATCGATTAGTATTGTGAATACTACTATCATTACACTTCCTAGAGTTGTACAACTATACTGAACAACTCCTACTTATGTTGCAAGATTTGTTTTTACAATACCCTTAACAGTTGTAATATTTGAAGTAACAACTTCTGTTTTCTGTAAATGAATGTGTAACTACAACTTTTATTAGAAATTGTGTGCATAAAACTATTTTGAAAAAAAAAATTATAGCTGAAACTGGATTGCCGAAAGTATTTCACATTAACCTGCCAGTGCAATACACTTACATTCATTCAAGTTAACCTACTAGTGTTAACCACATACATTCAAAAAAATGGCAGTGATACAAAAGTTAAGTTTTCTAAACACACTCCAAAAAGATTATGAAGATGTCTATGGGAACACTAATCGATCCTTGGGCCATGTAATAAAACTTCCGACAACATTACTAACATACTTGAACTCTGAAGTTGGCATGTAGACATAAGCATCATCCACATGAGCAGTAATCACACACTGTATGCCAGATCATAATGAATCTGGAAACCGCATCCCATTCAAGTTACTATCATTTGTGGGGGAACTGCCATTTCTATTTCGGTAGGAGCCATCATTGAAGGCCTGACGAAGTCTTCTTCAACCTTAGGTTGGTGGATGGTAACATCATGCAATGGAGTCATTGGACCATTCTTTCCTTTAGGATCCTAATCCAACATGTTCTTGACCTTGATGCCAATAACACCTTGCTCAACAAAACAAACAACAATGAACTTTAAGTTAGAAGATGAACGGAATTTCCAGAAATAAAGAAAATATAACTCGGCACACAACAAAAGAAGTAAAACAGAAAAAAAAAAAAAAAAAAAAGGCGCTCTTTATAGGTGCAATTAGGTCCATCTTTTAGCAGTACAATGTAAAATACTCCTGGGGTTATCTGCAAAAATATAGCTTTAACATTTCAAAACCAAGTCGGTAAATCAACTGCAAACACAAAGCACAAGAACCCGTAAATTAAATTTAGACTAAATCCCACAAAGCACAAATAACCAATAGCAAGATGAATGAAGCGTCCATACCGAGTCTGAATAAGTATGACGATATCGATTTTCTGAAGCAAATATCTTCAGCAGCAAAAACCCACCTATCAATCTGGCATCCCTAGTAGGGAAACCCTTAAATCCCCACATTAATGGGTCTTTTCCCTGTAAACAAAATCAACAAAAACTAGTCAACACCAAAATCAGATAACACAGATACACAATATTTAAGTGGCAGAAAAACCCTAAATCAAAAAATTAACAAAATTCAATAATCATGGATGGAATCATATCATAAATCATACTAGTTCCACAGTTGAACAAAACAAAAACAAAGAAGAGATCATTATGATTGCCTGCTCTGTAGAAGTTATATATACTTCATACCTGAATCACCATAAACAAAAACAAAAAATGAGTGACTAGAGGCACCACAAAGTTTATCAAATGAACCAACATTAGAAACAAAGATGGGACAACTGATAAACACAAATGGAACAACCAATAAAAAACAGATTCATTTGAAAGAATTCTTGTCAAACAAACGCATTTTAAAACCTTCAATTTAAAAAATCAAACTACTCACTGTAATTGCAATAGGTTGTCGGACAAGTACATCTTTGAACCTTTTGGCAGTAACATCTTAGCAAGGAACCTACAGAGGAAGTCTATCACAGAATGAGGGCAAATAACGGAAATAAAGCAAATGTCTCAGCTTCATTGCTCAATGTCGGTACCAATTTCAGCTTTACCTCAAACACATTGTCGCAGCCATTGTAACAACCGGCATCTGCAATTGCTCTACAACTTCATCTATGCATACCACTGCAATACATTCATTCATACAGTTCCAATTTTATATCAAGTCAATCACCAGCTCAAGCTCAGCTTACAAGCCTAGCCTGCAATCATCACAAAAAGAAACGCATATAAACTTGATAAGTGATATCATTCAAAATCCTCCTCTGAGAAATTACAGAACTCAAAAATGACTCCAATTTAGAAACCCATCCAATTCAAGCTATTATACCTACCATTTGAGCTGGCATTTCGATTTCGGTAGGAGCCACCATTGAAGGCCTGCTAATGAGTCTTCTTCATTCTTAGGTTGGTGGATTGTAACAACATCAGGTAATGAAGTCATTTGACCATTTTTTTCCTTTGGGATCCTAATCTAACATGATATATACCTTGATAACAAGAGCACCCTGCTCAACAAAACAAACAACGGATCAACTTTATGTTAGAAGATGAAAGGAATTTCAAGAAACAAACTTAAATATAATTCACTGCAGCACCAACTGAAATTCAACAACTGGCACCTCAACTAAGCTTCAGTTCAACTCTCCAGCACCCAGGCCATTGCAAAAGTCCCATCTACTGTTGCTTCCTGAGTTCTCGCGATTTATATCTCCTTGGACTGCTTACCATCAATCATCTCCACCAGATCTGGCTACAACCACTGAACTGCATAGCTCATTTCAATACCCTTGCAACCAATTCGAATGATCCCATTACAGATTCGAGGAAATAACCACCACTGACTTCAGTTATATCCGCCAACGAGATCACATTTCGAAACCATCTCAGCAAAAACACATTCATGCATTGATGTTCCTGGTCGAAATAGAGGGAAAAGAATGAACAACTTATTGTCTTTGTTGATGCCGTTGCCATCACCATCTTCACTTCACTGAACTTCTTAAACTCAAGTCAACAACGAACCCTTCATTTAATTTCGCTTCCATCACCATTAAATAAAGACCCAGTATTCATTTGCTATTGTTTATAGAATACTATGCATCAATGGCAACATCACCATTTAATCGACCATTTCTGTGTAACCATCACCCATTCAAACACGTACATCATATATCGAAGATTTTGCTGCCATCTTTTTCCAATCAAACCCAAGATTCATCTCAACTGAGTTTCACAGCGGACTCAAATCCGCAACCACTCAACACACAGCATCACTAACTTCACTGATATTGATATCAATCAGCTATAAATCGAGTACAAGAACTTCACAGTACAAATTTAACAAAAACCCAAAAGAGCAAACTCATCAAAAAAATCTTCCTTCTCTCAGGAACATCAAAAAAATATTGGATGAGATTATAAAATCCCAAAATATGACTGATTTTGTATTGATTTCAATCTTCAATTCCATGTCTTAACTCTCTCCAAATACCAACAACCATCACTGCAGTCTAGAATTCACGACCAACATTTAGAAATTAAACTAACCAAAATTGACGGCAACAACTTCTTTGTTTCTCGACCAGAAACCAATTCCCCTTCTCTATTCTTGCAGATGTTCACCAAATTAACCCAATTTCTCCACATCTCTTGCTTCAAACCCCCGTCAAATCCCTGCTCTTTGTCTTTGAAATCGAGTTCAACCCTATCAAAACAGCACCAGTTCTTAGTCTTCTCACCCTTGAAGAATAGCCACAGAAACCCATCACCTAATACTTCTTAATCATCTCTCGATTCTCAGTAATTAAACCCTAAATTCCATCTCTTAGATCAAACACAGAAATCTGAGTTGTCAACAGTCTAGGGTTTTGCGTTTGAGTTCGAATTATAGAGATGGAAGAATTGAGTTATGTTATGAAGATTTGAAGCAATTGAAGCTTAGGAAACTTGGGTTAGGGTTTGAGATGGTGAGATAATAGGTACGGGTTTTCTTAATCCGAGACGGAGAAGTTGCTGCTGTTGATTGTTACCGAGAATACAGTTTACCCCAAAACTTCGAAATCGAAAAAATCTAACCAATTCACAAATTTCCAATCTACTTCAACCCTAACCACAAACGACGAAAATCGGACCAGATCTACTCATAAATGCATCAAAAGTAATGGATGAAGGTGGAGTCGATTTCTTGTATTAGGGTTTTTTTTCCTAAGGGAGGAGGAAGTTTTGAGAGGTTAGAGACGAAGATAAGATAGGAAGTCGAGAAATTGTAAGAACTTTCTTTTGATCTTCTATATACCTATCTTTGAACGGTCGAGATTTGATTTAAAATGGTCATACGGATTAAGGATATTTTTGGACGGTAGAGATTTAACTTAAGACTGTCATACGGATCAAGGAAAATGTGCTTTGTTTGTGTTTTTTTTGTGATTTCTCTATGTTCTTCGGGTTAAATTTTGACTAGTCACATAGGTCATGAAGTAATTTCGACTAGTCATATATGTCACGAACTAGTTACAGTTCACACTGCAAGACTCGCGTTAGCAAGATACACTATTGAAATCGATAAATATGAAGCTCTTTGTGTTTTCTTTTGGTTTTCTTTGTGCTTTCTCCTTGTGTTTTTGTGCTTTCTCTTTTTGCTTCCGGTTTGAATTTCAACTAGTAACATAAGTCATGAAGTAATTTTGACTAGTCATACACGTCATGAAATAACTTCAGTTCACACTTCAAACCAAGCATGATATATCATCGAAATCGATAAATATGAAGCTCAGTGTTGATTCGAACTTCAAATTTTGTATGACGACAAACAAACTATGAATCATGAAGCTTCAGGAGGGTTCTGACATCAAACTTAGCATGATACATCATCGAAATCGATAAATATGAAGCTCGGTGCGATTCAAACTTCAAATTCGGTATAACGACAAACAACCTATGAATCCCTAAACAAACCCTTTAAGTCAGAAACCTTGTAAGAACGACGAATCCATCCATTTACAGGTAAGATTTCTTCAGAATATTCTACGAAACCTTAAACAAACCCTATTTGTGCATATTGTATGCATACCAGGCTCCGAGATCGAAACCTGGCCGGGAGTGGACTACTCTAAGTCAGAAACTTATTAAGAACGACGAATCCATCTATTTACAGGTAAGATTCCTTCGGAATATTATACGAAACTTTAAAGAAACCCTATTTCTTCATATTGTTTGCAAACCAGGCTCCGATATCGAAACCTGGCCGCAAGTTGACTACTCTAAGTCAGAAACTTGGTAAGAACGACGAATTCATCCATTTACATGTAAGATTCCTTCGGATTATTCTATAAACCTTAAACAAACCATATTTCTGCATATTGTATCCATACCAGGCTCCGAGATCGAAAGCTGGCCGCGAGTGGACTACTATAAGTCAGAAACTTAGTAAGAATGACGAATCCATCCATTTACAGGTAAGATTCCTTCGGAATATTCTACGAAACCTTAAAGAAACCCTATTTCTTCATATTATATGCAAACCAGACTCCGATATTGAAACCTAGCCGCGAGTTGACTACTCTGAGTCAGAAACTTGGTAAGAACGACGAATCCATCTATTTACATGTAAGATTCCTTCGGAATATTCTACGAAACCTTCAACAAACCATATTTCAGCATATTGTATGCATTCCAGGCTCCGAGGTCGAAACCTGGCCGCGAGTTGACTACTCTAAGTCAGAAACTTGGTAAGAACGACGAATCCATCCATTTACATTAAGATTGCTTCGGAATATTCTACGGAACCTTAAACAACCCATATTTTTGCATATTGTATGCATATCAGGCTCCGAGATCGAAACCTGGCCGCGAGTTGACTACTATAAGCCAGAAACTTGGTAAGAACGACGAATCCATCCATTTACAGGTAAGATTCCTTCGGAATATTCTACAAAACCTTAAACAAACCCTATTTATGCATATTGTATGCATACTAGGATCCGAGATCAAAACCTCGCAGGGAGTGGACTACTCTAAGTCAGAAACTTAGTAAGAACGACAAATCCCTCAATTTACAGGTAAGACTCTTTCGGAATATTCTACGAAACCTTAAAGAAACCCTATTTCTTCATATTGTATGCCAACCAGGCTCCGAGATGGAAACCTAGCCGCGAGTTGACTACTTTGATTCATAAACTTGGTAAGAACGACGAATCCATCCATTTACAAATAAAATTCCTTCGGAATATTCTACGAAACCTTAAACAAACCCTATTTCTCCATATTGTATGCAAACCAGGCTCCGAGATCGAAACCTGGCCGTGAGTGGACTACTCTAAGTCGGAAACTTGGTAAGAACGATGAATCCATCCATTTACAAGTAAGATTCCTTCAGAATATTTTGCGGCTTAATCACCTGAGCATTTTTTTTGTACATTATATTTTGTTTCACAACTCTTATAAAGGGTTGTCTTAAAATTAGTATATTAAAGAACCACAAACTTGACAGAACTTGTGATGGTGTAGGAATGGTTAGTGGTGTAGACTTTCATGCAAGAGGCTAAGGATCAAATCCCCCCATTCTCATTTCTGCCAACGTTCTATATTTTTACTTCAACAACACTTATAAGTGTTTTTATGCATTTTTATTAAGAAAAAAAAACAACCAAAACTTGTGAACGGTAAGGATGGTTGATGAGCTAGACTTCCATGCAGTAGATTCATGTTCGAATCTCCCTTCTAGTCTCATTTTTTCCAACATTCTATATTTTTACTTCAACAACACTTATAAGTGTTGTTATACGTTTTTATTAAAAAAAAAGAAAAAAAAAACCAAACTTGTGAACTGTAAGGATGGTTGATGAGCCAGACTTCCAAGCAGTAGGTTCATGTTCGAATCTCCCCTCTAACACTATTTTTCATCATCATATTTTGGTGTTCTTTAAGAACTCTTGTGAAAATTGTGATAGGCTTAGTCACTACCTTTATGGAACAGAGTTGTTATAGCTAAATGTCGTCACAACGTTTTTGCTTAAGGAGTTGTCGTTTGTTTTCTTAGCGCAACCCCTTGTTTCCTAAGGGTTGGCAGTGATGATATACGACAACTCTTCCTTTGAAACCAGTTGTAAAACATATGACTTTCTACGATGTTTAGCGAAGAGTTGTAAATCTCCAGTTGTAGATGTATATTTTTCCCGTAGTGCAGGTTGCTTCAGTTGCAACGAGGGGTTGCAACAGTTAGAATATGTTACGAAAGTCGATGTTGCATTTGTTTGCAACGGCCCATAAGCAGTTGTGAATTTTGGGTTGCAACAGTTTTAACTGTTGCAACGTGAGTTTATCGCAACAGTTTGAAACAGTTGCGAAATTAGATGGTCGCAACAGCTTTAAACAGTTGCGGAACTGGAATTCGCAACAGTTCATCACAGTTGCGAAATTTTTGCAACTTCAATAAAATAGTAGTTTTGACTGGTCAAACCCTGGTTTTGACCTGGTCAAATCAAGTCAAAATCAGGTTTTGGACCGGTCAAAACCACTATTTATTTACATTTTAATCAGGTTTTAATTCTTCAGTTCCCCTGTTCATTTGGAAATCATTCCCCTACAACAATTTCAGGAAAAATTACAGAGAAATTCTTCAGCTCTTAGGCAAAAACATTCAAAGGATATACCCATAAGTTTCTAAGAGACATAACTTTGGCGATACATAGTCATTTCATGCATTGAACTATAAACACCAACTATCATTGAACTTAGGAAACTCATGAAATCATAAACTAAAGACTTATTCTGTATATATCTGAAAATAACTACTTAGGCAATACATATAAATTTCTTAAGTTCCAATCTGTAGCAAGAAATATTTCTTAAGTTCCAAGGACATACAAATTCCGTGCGTAGTATAAAAAAAATGACAAGTATGTAAACGTTTCCTAAGTTTTTAGAAAATAGAAATTTTGTAATTGTAGTTGTAATATGAAGTGTAATAGATACAATATTAAAGGAATAAGACTGGAGACAAGCTCAACATTCATTACCTACATGCTCAAACAAGTATAGCTTCTTGTTGCTTCATAATCAGCCTTGTAAATAGTCGCACTTACTGCTCATATCTGCGACCTGCAAAACCCATGTACACCATGAGAGTAGCCATTGTCAAAAAGAATTATAACAATAATACAGCGAAACAAATTGTAACAGTTTTCATTGACACTTAAACTAAAAAAGGTTAGCTAAAAAAGATTAGTGGTAAAGAAATTTTTTCCCACTTTCTAAGTGATTTCAGAACTCAGGGACTACTGTTTTTTTTTCCATATATCTAAGTTTAATATAAATGAAAAAGGTTAACTCAAATGAAAGCTAGCGCAAATTATTTGTTTGCATCTTTCAGAGTACGTAGTTTCAGAAACGCACATACCTATTTAGCCAAACCAATTGCTTTTAGGATGATAAGGTTCCTTCATTAGTTGTATCCGACTCTTCTTCAACTTCATTATTGTTTACAAGAATAGCGTCATCTGTAGAATCAACATCGACATCAACAGCCTCTTCTTCTTGAGTTCCATGCTCTTCATGTTCTTCTCCGTTATCTTCTACCTACTAAGACAAAAAGTGAAACAAATCAACATCAAGTTCCCATCACTGAAGATAAGAATAATAAAAGGGAGCATTTTACATAGAAACAAATAAAGTACATGTATGGATTAATAACGTTTGAGAATTTTGCATGCGGTAAGTCTTGCAGATTCCCTTTTGCCAACTTCTATCTAGTTCACTAACCTGTTCATTAAATAGATTTCGACTTCTCAAATAAGAATAGCAAAAGTTCAATATCAAACGAACGAGGAAACTTCAATTAAAGCAAAAACTCACTACTACTTACCAGATTCTCCGCAAGCTCTTCAACTTTGCCGAAAGATTTCATTCTCATGAAGTCAGCACCAAGCAAGGTGATAAAAACACTAACTGAATCAAGCAAATGCCACTTCTATCGGTTAGACAAACTTCACAAAAGCCTACAATAAAGCACGACAATGAGATGCAATCATATTCCTAGGACTGCACCGGACAAGATATGCACTGGCAAACAAAAACCACAAGGAAACCTGCAAAATCAGTATAAATAGTAAACTACAACAACGATAACATTAATGAGTTTGATATTATATGAATTATGTATCTTCGAAATACTCCTGCTGATTCTGACATCAATCCTTTTGTTGATAAAGATATCGCATTCTGATACCATGAACAAGTTTTCGAAAAACTATTGTTGGCGGCGCCTTGGTGAATAGATTGGATAAATTTTCACATAATTGTATCTTCAGAATATCAATCTCGTTATTCTTCTTAGGATGGTGAGAATAGAAAAACTTTGGTGAAATGTGCTTTATTCTATCAATTTTAATGTAACCATCTTTGAATTGTGATATACATGCCTCATTATCTTCATAGATAATCGTTGGTGCATTAGTGACTGAAGGCAAATCGCAAGAACTTCTGATATGCCCTATTAACGATCTTAACCATACATATTCCCTGCTTGTTTCGTGCAGAGAAATAATTTCTGAATGATTTGATGAAGTAGCTGGTAAACTCTGTTTGTAAAATCTCCATGAGAATGTTGTTCCTCCAGTAGTGAAAAGATACCTTGTTTGAGAAACGGCTTTGTATGGATCATATAGAAAACCAACATATGTATATCCCTTTATTTGAGAACCTTCTGATGGATTTCTTGAGTAAAACAAGCCTAAGTCAGTTGTTCCACGAAGATAACGAAAGATATGCTTCACTCCTTTCCAATGTCTTTTTGTTGGGGAGTAACTAAACCTGGATAGTAAGTTTACTGCAAAAGAAATGTCAGGTCTCGTACAATGAGCTAAGTACATTAATGCACCAATTTCACTCAAATATGGTGCTTCTGGACCAAGAAGTTTTTCATCCTCTTCTTTAGGACGAAATGGATCACTATGAATATCAAGTGTCCTTACAACCATAGGAGTACTGAGCGGATATGCTTTATCCATATCAAAACGTTTGAGAATATTCTCAGTATACGTCATTTTATGGACAAAAGTTCCTCTAGCAGAATGTTCAATCTGCAAACCGAGACAATATCTCGTTTTTCCGAGATCCTTCATCTCGAATTATTTCTCAAGGCATTCGATAGGCTTTTGGATCTCACAGGGAGTTCCAATCAAGTTAATATCATCAACCTATATAGCAATTATAGCAAATCCAGAGTTTTCCTTTTGAATGAATATACATGGGCATATAGGATTGTTCACATATCCCTGAGTTGTTGAGTATTCACTGAGACGATTGTACCACATTCGTCCAGATTGTTTCAAGCCATACAAGGCTCGATTAAGTTTTAGTGAATACATATGACATGGTTTATCTACTGATAAATGAAAACCTTCAGGGAATTTCATGTAAATATCAGTGTCTAACTTTCCATACAAATAGGCAGTAACCACATCCATTAGATGCATGTCGAGCCCTTCAAGTACTACCAGACTAATCAAATACCGAAAGGTAATTGCATCCATAACATGAGAATATATTTTTTCATAGTCAATCCCAGGTTTTTGTGAAAAACCTTGTTCCACTAGTCTCGCTTTATAGCGAACGACTTCACCTTTCTCATTTCGCTTACGCACAAACACCCATTTACAACCAACGTAGCTGATATTGCATGGTGTTCGAACCGCAGTTCCAAAAACTTTGCGTTTAGCGAGAGATTGTAATTCTGCTTGGATTGCCATTTTTCATTTTGGCCAATCATTCCTTTGACGACATTCCTCTATAGAGTGTGGTTCAAAACCATCATTATCTAAGGCAATGTCAGTAGCTACTGTGAATGAAAATATGTCGTCAACAATCATTGTATTACGATCCCAAACTTCTCTGTTCGAAACATAATTTATGGAAATTTCCTCGTTTTGAGGTTCCACAGTTTCCGTAAAAACACTTTCCTTGTCAGGAGATTATGCTCAGAGAATTCAGACGTATCTTTAATAGCATCTTTAGGAGCACTATCTTTCAATTATTGTGATTGGATTTTCGTCTTTCGAGGAGTAGAATCTTTTGAACCAACTGGTCGCCCACGCTTAAGGCGTGCTTTAGACGACTCCCTTGCTACCACATCCATGGCTTGTCCTGTAGGGACAATAACACGTACCAGAGCATTTTTAGCTGGTACATTTTAATTCATTATTTTTGTTTTTTCTGCAAATGCATGGGGCATTTGGTTAGCAATGTTTTGAAGATGTAAAATCTTCTGCACATCTGCTTCACATTGCTTGGTGCGAATGTCAAGATGAGATAAATCTGGTGTATACCAAGATAAATCACGTTGTTTTTCAAACTGTAGTTTTTCTCCCCCTAACGGTGGGAAAACTAGCCCATCAAAATGAAAATCTGAAAATCTTGCAGTAAAGACATCCCCTGTTTATGGTTCAAGATATCTAATAATAGATGGTGAATCAAAACTAACATAAATCCCAAGTCGGTGTTGTTGGGAAAACTTGGTGCGTTGTGGTGGTGATATAGTAACATAAACATCACAACTAAAAACACGCAGATGAGAAATGTAAGGTTGATGACCTAACACATGTTGCTAAGGAGAACATTGATTATTTTCATATGGTCGATAACGTACCAATGCAGCAACATGCGAAATAGCATGTCCCCGAACAGAAACAGGGAGTTGAGTAGCTTATACAAGTTGCTCATGCAAGGTGCTTATGCAAGGAGCTTGGTATAACAACGATGCTAAGTGGATAGCCACCATATCCATGCATATCCCTTGCATTTTATAACACCCATAATAATCCGTTTTTTTATGCTTTAAGTTCCTTAAATTGTTATGGTAAATTGTATCGAAACAAAAAAAAAAAATAGTTACGGTACATAATCTGATGTGAACAGCATCGATCAATGTTTTATCATCTTTTCGCGGGGTCTCATCTGTCTAGAGCAAGTTTTCTAGTACATTATCATGAATGTACCCTTTTTCTTTCTCTAATTAAGGTCAAGTCGCTCTAGCATCATTAGGTCTACTCAAACTATCCGCAACAGCCAGTGTGTGGCCTCCCTTAAGCTTTCTAGTAACATCAAACTTTTCACCAACAACAACTACTAGCTACACGCAACAACCAGTTTTTACTTGTTGTAAACGATTTTCAAGTTTCTAAGGCTATCCAAAAATGATGTATGTGTGCGAAACAGATGTATAATGCATGCATAATCCCATCATATATGAATGCATAATTCTTTGATTTTCTTTCATAATCAACTTTATTTTGGTCTTCTTCTTCTCTTATAGTCGCTGTGACCTTCAAAAGTGGAGGACTACCGGAGAAGCTATTAGTCGGAAAGTGACTTTAACAGTAGTACGCACCTGAAATGGTAGTTGAAACTATTTTATTCACAAAAAGAGAATAATTTATTCATTTGATTTTGGTTGACGCCGCAATTTGAACTGGTCCCCCGGACCACGCACTGTTCTCGGACTTATTTTTGTTCTCACCTCTGTACGGGAACGCATGTACAGCCAGCTTCGAAAAGAGGGGTTAATGACACGTGGCATTATAGGAAGGGCCGACATATATATCTGCATTGATTTGCTAAATCTATATGCGATGTTTGGCGAGTCGGCATGTACTTATTTTCCACAAAATCATGCACCACTCACTCATTTCACCTTTTCTTCTAATTTTTTTCATTTATTTTGATGAGCAGAGAGATTATAAACAAGGGGACTTACTATTATACCAAAAATCCAAATTGAAAATAAAAATAAAATTACAAAAAAACTGTAACATAACAACTGCAATATGTGAGAGTGATTTGGCAAACGTAGGCAATTGTCCTTGTTTATCTATATCCAGTTTCATCTAGATAGAGCAAGGCAGGCTAATAGTCAGTTTTTTTTGTTGTATACTTAGTGGTTAACATATAGGATGATTAGAAGACTACAAAACATTTTGGGGAGGTCGGAGCCATCCTTCACCTCCACGCAGCTCCGTCTCTGGTTTAGTTAGAAACCGTTATAATCAGTACTCAGTGAGATTAAAAGCACGCTTATCAGCATATGTAGGATCAGGAAAGAAGCGGGTTTTTTCATTTAAAGCTTTGTTGGCTAACTATTAGCATTATCTTGATTTTATTTTTATTTTTACACAAAATTGGTTAAAAAGACTAAAATCAACAATTTTTGGGTGAAAAAGACATCTAGATTTTGATACTGTTTAAATGGACAAAATGTAAAAATAGCCAGGATGTAAACGGTTTCATCCTGCCTATTTTCAAATGTTTCTTATTTTTAATTTACACAGGACGCATTCAGTTTCTTTCTTGTTATTTTTTAAGTTTAAGCCAGGATGAATCCAGTTTCATCCTTCCTATTTTTTTATGTATGTTTCATCCATACTAATTTTTACTTGTCCATTAGAACCGTATTTTAAAAATATTTGGATAAATGACTCATTTTCCGTTATTTTTATTTTTATTTTCTCGATTGGAAAAGATTCTCATTACTAAAATGGGACGCTAAAGCAGTATGTATAATAATTGTATATGATTGGTAAGTGGGTTGCCCTAGTTTTTTCGTAATATGGAAATATTAAATACTCTTGTTTCGTAAAGAAAGAAAAGCACTCGAAAAAGATATATTAAACACGATAAGTGTTGCATTGACACCATTTTATCCGACCATTAAGCGCCAAAATAGTACCGACTTATTTGTCCACTCAAAATTGTATGATTCCAACAAGTGGAGCTATATACTAATACTGCTTAATTGAAAATATCTAATCAAGTGCTATGTTAAATCCTATATTAATTTTCTCTAATTTAATTAGTTCTTAAGATTGCAAAAGATATAAACACACTGTCATGAATAGTTGTATCCACTAATTGTTCATGTTTAAGTTATACTTGTTTTTCAAATATCAAGAAATATTTGGATTAAATTTCCACCAAGTTTGTTCTCATCGCGTATAATTTCTTATACATTTCAATTTTTAAACACTATACTGCCGACATGAAGAAAAGTATGCATTCTGTTTGTCAATATCTTTGATATTTTAAGTTCAAAGTTCAATCCAAAGTTTATTATTTTAGAGTTGTTGCATCCTTGTGGGAACAACAAAATTACGAGAAGTGAGACAAGTTCGTTATTATGGTTATATATTGAAGATGCCTTTGGTAGGGTTTTAGTGACTTGGTGTTTTTTGGAAAAGTGTTGATTAATTAAGTAACATTATATAATAATCCAAAATATTTTAGTCTCTATTCCTAAACTAATCTTTTATTCTTTATAAACATCACATCATTTTGTCCTCAAGCAAGAAAACATAAAAAGATACACTATATCTTTGTGAATTTCCCCTTACAGGGTCTACACAGGTAAAAGAATCAATAGAGGTCACAATCGATCGTCTACTTGGAGATTAATTAAGGTGAATATATTGAGTGGGATTAAAAACATGCAAACATGAAAAGTGCAGCTCAAGAACTGTTATCATTGTATAAGCATGTCACTGCGGTGAGCTTAGTAGGACTTTTATTCTAGTCTATGCTACTGCTAGAGCCTGCCATGGCTGCATGAGTATTTAGGATTTGTTCTCTTTAACTTTTGTTTCTGATTGCTTGTTCTTTTGTTTCTATAGGATGGGGTTCCCATCTTTTGATTGGTTGTCCGTTGAATACTGTAACTGGCCTTTAGGCGACAAGTGCAGTGTGAATTGAGGAGAGGGGAATGTAACAAGGTTCATTAAAAAATCATGAAAGTATGCAATTTCTTAACGAAAATATCATAAAATTAATTCTAACTTTTCATAGAGAATGAAGAGTTTTAGTTTTTCTTAATACAATCAATAGGGACCGGATAAAGTCATTCATGCATTGAAGTCTCCACAATTATCCTTGGAAGAGCAACATATTTTGAGTCAATATTTTTTCTCCGATATTTTTCAAAAGATAAAACATATATTTTCATGATATTGCAAATAGTTTCATCCACTAATTAATCCATGTTGTAATAAAAATGGTTGTTTGCTAGCTTTGCCTTTTACTAACAAATCATAACAAGAAATTTGATTTGGAATGTTTGGAACTTTACCTTAACCCATTCTAGCTGGCTAGCTTACTGTGAGGTCTACTCCTATATTGTATCTTTAAGAGAACTATTTGTGTTGCTTGTCGACATAATATAATATTCTTCTACTGTTTCTGGAGTTCCATATATAAATCCAAATTCAATATTCCAGTGTTCTTGCATCCTAATGGGCAGTAGAAAGATGTAGGAAACCTAAAGATACTTTGGGTTTTATGGTTATCATGGAGATGATTGTTAGGGTGCGGTGATCTTGTTTTCCTTTTCCTGGATTTGGTATTTTCGAAATTTCTTTAAGATTTTGTGTGGTGATCATGAGTATAATATCTGAATTTTTATTAACATGACCAACTTTTGGACTTGAGTATGAGAAACATTGACAAAAAGAGCCTACTGGGAGTCCTTTTGTTCGTTTAAACCTTTATAGCGTGTTTGGATACACATTTAACAATAGCTTTTTGACTTCTATAAATCAAAAACAAGAAGTAAGTTTGGGTGTAGAATTTCAGAACGACTTTTAGAAGCAGAAAAATCGACTTTTTATGAAGCAAAATATCTAGACTTCTGACTTTTGCTTCTGATTTTTGCTTTTAAAGAAGCAGAAATCAGAAGTAGAATTGTATCGAAACGCGCTATTAGTGCCAAACAAATTGGAATAAACTAGAAAGAACGAGGACGTCGCAAGCATTCACCCATTGTTTTGACACTGCTCTTGCCCTTTCCAAGGGAATGTTTTTTTGCAAGCAAAGCAAATCATACCCTAGTTGCACTCTAAAGTGGCCTCGAGAGTGTCGTGGTATATTCTGCGAAACGAGTGAACCAACTTGTTAAATGCTGGTCTGAATGTGGCCGTTGGATGCCAAGAAAAGTGAGGCAGTTTATACCTGCAACTGTCGCGTGGGTTCTTTGAACTAAACCTGTGAACCCAGCAAAAAGACATTTGAAGATAAACACTTGTTTAAAAGATGACCGTATCTTGGGTTGGCTAAATCTTGGTATATACATGGGCAACAAACAGTAGGTTTCAAGCTATTTGTAAATTTCTGTTGTACGTGTATTAATTGGGTTCATTGTTTTTTTTATAAGTTTTCATTTATATTTTTTAAAAATTGTAATGAAGCGTGAAATAATCAACTAAGGTCACTGAAAATTGAATTGCTCATCTTCTCATCCACATATTCATAATTTCAACTTTACTACATTTATCTACAAGCTTAGGTATGCTATCACTCCAAGCATCAAGAATAATACACTATTAAACCCCATTTATAATCGTATTCAATTATGTATTTAATTACGTATTTAATGTTTTATTTTAAACTAATATACATTGTTTAATACGTCTTTTAGGGTTACTGATAATAGCATATCTTCTACTTGGCTCAAATCATATATAATGGGTCTTCGTACTCTTTTTACTATAAATATAAGGTCTCAAATCTATCAAAGATCAATGTCTTACAACTTTATTCCAAGTTGGTCTTGGTGATAAGGATTATTTACCAAATATACCATTATATAATCAGATTTTCATGATGACATTAGCACTAAGTGGGTCACTGATTGTTATACATAATTTTCTTTTGTTAAAGAAAGTGAATTGTTGAAAATTAGACACATCTAAGATGACCATTTTTATACAAACCATTCTTTTCACGCTACTTGGAATTTCTCAATTAGGGTTTGGTTGGTGGGTTACTCTTTTGATAGTTGTGAGTTTTTTTATGAGTTTTTTTTTTTTTTTTTTGTGTTGAAGCATGATCGTGAGTTGTGTGTATTAGAATTCATATACTTTGAAGTTTATTTAAAATAAAAAATAAATAAAAATTTATGGATATACTTCCTCCGTCCCTATAATAAAGGCGGAGTTGTAAAAATTTGTAGTCCCATTAGATATGCAGACTTTCAATTCCAAGATGGGTTTTTCCATATATTTCTCTTATTTATTATAGGTAGTTATCACCACAGTTAAATTAATGTTTCTAGTGTTGGAAATTGTACAAAGGATAAAACAGGAAAGAGGATGGAAATGTAGGAAATCAAAAAAATTTCTTATTTTAAGAAAAACTCACTTCTCCGCCTATATAATGGGGACAGAGGGAGTACAATCGAGTACATTCTAACTGGTAATATTAATTTGGGGACATAATAATTTGAGGACACACTGGGTAAAAACCGTATAATTTTCTAAGTTGTTATATATTTCCTTTTTTGTTCTTTTTATTGAAAGAGCAAATTTATTAATGTCACTTGGATCAAATACAACTAAGATAAACACATTAAGAAACAAAAGCACACATCACTTGTTCTATCTCACACTTTAGGTCTTTTTTGCGAAAAAAATATAAATGATATCGGATTCGAAACTAATATATTAGGAATATGGTCTTCTTGCAAAGCTTTACATACCTACTAAAAATGAGTTCGTTCCGATACGTACAACACCACCATTTACTACTTTGAAGGTGAGCCGTTGATAATCAACGGATTTACAACCATTGAAATTGAGATCAGTAGATGGTGAGGTTTAGTATTTCGGAATAAGCTCATTTTTTGTAGTAATATAGAGCTTTGCAAGAGGAACATATCGCCAAAATATTAGCTTCAAATCCGCTATGATTTGATTTTTATTCACAAAAAAGACGTCTAAAATGTGAGATAATGTGATAATAAACATGTGAGGAGATCCTTCCTCCTAAAAAAAAGATTTTTACATAAAAATATATTGATATCGAAGGGATGACATCTGAATTCTGATCTATTAAGCAACTAGTAGAAAACAACGCTCATATCTTAATAGCAAACACTCATAACACAGTTCATACTTCATGCTATTCGAAATGACCAAGTATGCCTTATTTTAATGTCTTTGTGTTTTAAAGATTTTGAAGGTATCTCCTTAGAAACTGTTATAGAGAATCGGTCTGCAGTGTGCTTTGATCCCCTAGTTATGTTTCGTTTTTTTTTCTTTCCTGCTTTGATCGGGATCCTTTTTTTCTCTTTCTATTCTTTTTTTTTCTTTCTAATTCTTTTGTACTCCTCTTTTTGATCTATAAAATCTTCATTATCGCTCAAAAAGATTTTCAAGATTACTAATATAGGTACCAATTTTTTCGGGAATGTTCCAAATGTCATATAATATAAAATATCATTCATACTAACAACAGGGGATTCCTTCTCCTCCTCTCCCATTCCTTCTTCTTCTTCTTCTTCAACAAAACCATCAAGAACAATTTTTCTCCGCTCAGATCTGGTTCATTTTTTTATCGATTCGGAGCAGATTTCTTCACTATCTCTTGTTTTTTAGGTTGGTTAGTAGTTTTGGTTTAATTTTTATTATGTTATGTACTTATCTACAACATTATGGTGGTTTTATATACTCTTTTAAAGTTTATCTTCGCTTTAATGGCGGTTCTTGAATATTGGGTTGGGTTCTAAGTTCGATAGTGATGCTCACCTACGACGAAATCTTCATCTTCATCGGTGATTTCTTTGACGACGGAAGCTTCATGACTAGTTACAAGAAATTTGAGCAAATCACTCCTATTTTGGGAGCATATCTTTTTAAAGAATAAAAACAAACTAGTTGGGGTTTACTTCCGAGAAATACAATTTTTCCTCCGATTTTATCGGATCTTATTCATATTTGTATTTGTCTTACTCCGGTAATCCTTCTCTTTCTCCTATCAGATTTCTAGGTATTATACTCTTATGGTATGTTCTTGTTACTTTGTATTCTTTTATTTTAGATCGTAAACTCATTCTAACCTTGAATTTCCATTAATGAGAAGGTTCCTTGTTTATCAAAAAAATAAATAATAATAATAATAAAAATAATGTAGACTAACATGACAACATGTTCAACTAATGTAGTAGTAGGCTGTTTGGAGCTTAGCTTGTTGGGCTTTCAATTAGTTTCTTGTAATAATACTATCAAAAAAAAAAAAATAATAATAATATCATTCACTTTTACAATGGTACATCCCCGTACAAATTAATACCCTATTAGGAGCCATGAGTAGTTTGGCGCTTTGAAACTAAAAATAAAGTAACTCCTGCACCGAATGTGAATGCTATAGCATATTCAACTCTAAGCTTTTACCTTGAATAGTAATGCCCCGTAATACAAGTAGAGAACCAACTGACAAGTACTGGAAGGTCAACTGAAACCTGGAAAATTAGAGAGAGAGCTCTGTCGTGTCAACATCGGATGGATGGTAATATGTCACCAAACATATATATATCAGATGATCAGAAAACTTTGGATTACAGGAGGTGGACTATATGGTGAACAAGGAACCTTCTCGAGCCATTTGACAATATGTGTTCCACAAACATCATCAAATTGGTCTGCAGAAGTTGAAGATTTCTTTGCTTCTGTGTGCAAATGCATGAACGGCTCCACGCCATTAAATGCAATATTTGTTTTTAGTTTGCCACTCCCGGTAAATAACACATAAATCTAAATCTCTTGCGAAATTTTCTTGATAAATACTCGTACGGGTTTGTCAATATCCAGACTCCAGATGTAGTGAAATTGACATACGAAAATTGACGCTTAATCTCTTTTTCATTTCTCATTATAGTAGACCTTCAACACTACTACTGCCTACTGGGGTACTAGACTACTTGGAGGTTTACTGTTCCATATAAAATAAAACAATTTATAGAATAAAGCAATTTGACCTACTTAGACTTATTGATCCGATCGGTAACCCTTACATATTTGCTACCCGTAGCCGTGACGATTTTCCGACATTTCTAACAGCTTACAAGTGGTCGCATTCTTTTGTGTTATATGAAAGAACTAAAAACGTGTCATGTAATGGCAGTGCCGACAGTCCATATCATGCTATCTGTCAGTGTTGACTGCCATTTGTCAGATCCGTTTTTGCTTGAAAAATTGCCACTGGAAAACACTAAATGCGGTATTCTCTCCCCAGTCCCCACTGGCCACGGCTGAGGCTTATCGTTTCAAAATTTGAGCCCCGAGTATGAAACATATAGCAGTGGATCATTTTGTAATGCGGGTGGATTTTTTTTCTCCCACTGAGATAAAAGGTTAGAACTGTTGGATGGTAGCATTTTGCTAATTGATTAAAACAAGAACTGAATTCAATCTTTTTACACACTAAAAGCAAGACAACCGTATTTAAACATGTCCTAACTCAGACAAGATATGTTAGAACAGGACAAGCTGTAAACAGTTACACTCAGCCAATCAGAGGCATTTCTCACACACTCATACACACGTGAGAACACTCAGTACTATTAGCCCCCCTCAAGCTGGAGGTTGTTACTAGAGATTACCTTCAGCTTGTCTCTGAGTGCAGAAAATCTTGGTCCTGCCAGTCCCTTGGTGAGAATATCAGCAATTTTATCCCAAGTTGAAATGTATGTGACCTGAATGTTTTTGTTTTGAACAAGTTCTCTGACAAAATGATAATCAATGGCCAGGTGTTTCATTTTACTATGAAATACTGGATTAGATGACAGAGAAACTGCACTTTGATTGTCACAAGATATCAATGGTGGAGCAGGAAGCAAGAGATGAAGATCTTTTAGGAGCTGACAAACCCAAACAATTTCATATGTGGTATTGGCTAGAGACCTGTATTCTGATTCAGTTGAACTTCTTGAAACACTACCTTGTCTTTTGCTAGACCATGAAATTGGATTAGGACCAAAAAAATATACAAAAGCCTCCTGTAGATCTTCTTGTATCAATTGATCCTGCCCAGTCAGCATCACTAAAGCCATGAAGTGTAAGAAGACCTTTGGAAAACAGTATACCATAATCTAAGGTGCCTTTGATGTATCTGAGAATTCTCTTGGCTGCAATAAAGTGTTGATCAGTAGGAGCTTGCATATAAAGACATACCTGATTCACTGCAAAACCAATTTCAGGCCTTGTCCAAGTAAGATATTGTAGAGCACCCACTAATGATCTGTATTCACTTGGATCTGCTAATGGAGTACCAGCTGATGCAGTGAGGGAAGTAGAGAGGGAGACTGGTGTACTACAGGGTTTAGCACCAGTCATATTGAATTTCTCCAATAAATCCAAGGCATACTTAGTTTGACTGAGAAAAAGATTGTCTGAATTTCTCTTCACCTGAAGACCAAGAAAATAATGAAGAGAGCCCAAGTCTTTGATGGGAAAGTATGTCTTAAGGTGATTGATAAACTGAGAAATATACTCAGTTGAATTTCCAGTGATAATAATGTCATCTACATAAACCAGAAGAACTGTAATCCTTGAGCCAAACTTTTGAACAAATAGAGAAGCATCTGCTAAGGAGGGTTTGAAATCATGAGTGAGAAGAATTTGTAACAATTTATCATACCAAGCTCTGGGAGCTTGCTTCAGACCATATATGGATTTATGAAGTTTACAGACATAATGAGGCTTGGTTTGATCAACAAAGCCTGGAGGTTGTTGCATATAGACATCTTCAGCTAAATCCCCATGTAAAAAAGCATTACTAACATCTAATTGTTTCATTACCCAGTTGAAGTGAACTGCCAATGAAATGATTAGTCTAATGGTTGTTGGTTTGGCTACAGGACTAAAGGTTTCTGTGTATTCAATTCCTTCTTGTTGATGAAACCCTTTGGCAACCAGTCTAGATTTACATTTATCTAAAGAACCATCAGCCTTATATTTGATTCTAAACACCCACTTACAGCCTACAACATTATAAGATGGATCTGGTGCAACAAGTGTATATGTGCCTGCATCCTTAAGGGCTGTATGTTCTTCTTCCATAGAGTGTTTCCATTGAGGTATTTTAATTGCCTTAGAATAACAAGTAGGTGTGGGTGGTAGAATATCAGAAGTAATATTGGATGATAGAGCATACTTTGTATTAAAAACTTTGGGTTTAAAAATACCTCTTTTACCCCTTGTGACCATGGAGTGTGAATTAGCCAGTGAAGGAATCCCTGAAACTGAAGTATGTTCAGAAATAGTTGAAGTGGATGCATCAGATGACTTAACAATCTTTGTGGAATCAGTAGATAAAGTATCAATGGGTGCAGCTGGTGAGGTTGATGTTGCAGGTGGTGGTGCAGAAATCTTGACAGATGGAGCTTTAGTAGCTATATCAGTTGGTGTTGTAGATTTTGCAATGCCAGGAAGTAATGTATCTGAAGATCTCAATGGGAAAAAAGTCTCATTGAATACTACATGTCTGGAGATATATACTTTTCCTGTTTTAATATCTAAACATTTGTATCCTTTGTGCATAGAACTGTAACCAATAAAAACACAATGTACACTTCTTGGTTGGAGTTTATGTGTAGTGTAAGGCCTTATCCATGGAAAGCAGGATGAACCAAAGGATCTGAAGAAGGAATAATCTGGTTTCTGACCAAACAACTTTTCAAAAGGAGATAAGTAATCCAAACTTCTAACAGGTAGTCTATTAATAACATAATTGGCTGTATGAAAAGAATCAACCCAAAATTTTTCTGAGAGACCTGATTGAATTAAAAAAGTTCTCCCTGTGTCTACAAGATGTCTATGTTTGGACTCAGCCAGTCCATTTTGTTCTTGAGTATGAGGGCAAGAAACCTCATGAATAATTCCATGTAGACTAAGAAATTCATGTACTGCATTATTTAAGAATTCTCCTCCCCCATCAGTTCTGATTTTAACAATTGAAGTATGCAGTAACTTTTCAGTCATAGATTTGAAGTGTAGAAAAATATCTTTGAATTCAGACTTTTCAGACAAAGGAAATATCCAACAAAATCTTGAGTAGTCATCTATGAGATTGACATAATATCTGAAACCACTTGAAGAGTTTACAGGACTAGGACCCATAAGTCCACATGCACTAGTTCTAGTGGAGATTGAGCCCTATGTGAAGATAGAGTAAAAGGCAATTTATGACTTTTCCCTAGATGACAGTCATTACAAAATAGTGGTGTTTTGACTAAACTAGACAGTTACATATCTCTGCACACTTTTTGAAGTACTTGAAAAGAAGGATGAGCCAACCTTTGATGCCAAACTGAAGCTGAATTGGTGTTGCTAAAGAGAGCTGTATTCTTGGTAGACTTGGCAAAATGTACTGGATATAATCCCCCTTTATGTGGTCCTTGTAAAATGATCCTCCCTGTTGAGTAATCCTTAACAATAAAACCAATAGAATCAAAGGTGATAGAGCAGTTGTTATCACTAGTGAATTTATGCACTGATAATAAGTTTTGAGATGATTTTGGAACAAGAAGTACATTGTTTAGATTAAAAGAATGAGAGGAAGCTGTTTTAGACACATGACCAATATGAGTAATTGGCATACCTTCTCCATTAGCAGCTAGAATCTCATATGCCCCTTCAAAAGATGTTGCTTCAGGTAATTCAGATTCATCATTGGTGATATGACTATTTGCTCCAGAGTCAGCATACCAAGGATTTTCACCCATGATATTGGCAGTATCAAGCATGGCACATAGATTGTGAGGAGTATAGTTGTTCTGATAGGCAAAATTCAATCTGTGTCTGCATTCCAAAGCAAGATGACCAGTTTTGTTGCAGATCTGACAAATCTTGTCAGATATTGGCGGTGGAGCAGAAGAAGAAGGAGCTGAATTATAGTGAGGTCTTGAATTGAAATGAGGTGATGATGTTGATGAGGAAGCAGAATGCATCTGAAATTGAGAATAACCTCTTGGATAAAAAGATGAGGGTGGTCTGATGTATCCATAGTAAGGAGCTGCATGTCTTGAGGAGGAATTATAACCTCTACTACTACCTCTATAATTTGGAACAAAAGGTCTTGTAGCAGCAAAAGCTTTTGAATTGGCTTCAGTAAGTAAGTTCTTTTGCTTATTTGTAACAACTATTTCTTCAGTAAGTAGTAGATTATGAAGTTCTTTTGATGAGATTGGTGGATTGCGAATACGATTAGATGTACAAAAAGAACTATAATCTTGGCCTAACCCATTGAGTATAGTAACTACCAATTCATCATCATGAATTTGTGAACCAGCAGCAAACAATTCATCTGTTATTTTCTTGATTTCACTTAGGAAGGTAGAAACAGTACCTGACCCAAGTTTTGTGGATTGAAGTTTGAGGCGAAGTTGAATTGAATGTGTAGAAGAGCTTCTTGCATAGCTAGAAGCTCCAACAACATAAGGAATTACAGATTCAGAAATAGACATCTGAATCCATAGTACAAGAGCAATATCATCATCATGCCAAGCTGTATAACCAGGATTCACGCCATTATTGAGCAGATAAGGTGGACATGGTAAAGATCCATCAAGAAAACCATTGACCCTGTATCGACGCAGAAGTGGTAGAAGAAGTGATTTCCAAGTGAGGAAATTATCATCCTTGAGTTTGTAACTAAGAATTTGTGAGATTTGATTAAGAGGAACTTGAGAAATTCTTGATTCATATACTGCCATTGAAAGAACAAACAAGAAAATTGTGTATAAAAGTAATGAAAGCAGATTGAAAGATTGAATTGAAGTATGATAGTTGATTTAAAATGTTGATTGAATTAAATAAATTGGATCTGAAAATTGATTGATGGTTGAATGCCATTAATGGCGAGTGCGGAAGCTTCATCTGATACCATAGTAGCATTTTGCTAATTGATTAAATCAAGAACTGAATTCAATCTTCTTACACACTAAAAGCAAGACAACCTGTATTTAAACATGTCCTAACTCAGACAAGATATGTTAGAACAGGACAGGCTGTAAACAGCTACACTCAGTCAATCAGAGGCATTTCTCACACACTCATACACACGTGAGAACACTCAGTACTATTATTGGAAACTTGGAAGGAAAAAAAATATAAAGCAAGATTACTTCCGCACTCCATAGCAGATCATCCATTGTACTGCTTGGTCTTTCCGAACAACAATTTTTATTTATTTTTTATTTTTTTTTTGGCCTTCGAAGACTTTAAGGTATTGATCTTACTTACCTTGTAAAAATCATTAATCTTCATCTTTTACAAGGAAAAAAGGAAGTAAAATCCTCTTATTCTTTTCTTATCGTTAAGAACAGATAATTTAGGTTAGTGGTATCCACGACTTTTTGCAATAGGTTTACTGTTTACAAACAAATCATCCTATGTTGCATTGCGATTAGAACACTGTTCCATAATTTCTAATTTTTCTCTTTTTGGTACAGGAAACAATTAAAGTTTGCAGGCTGCACTACACTTTGCCGGTGAATTTATGTCCTAAATTTTTTGTCATTCACTTTCTATCATCATTATTGATGCTAATTTTCACGGTTTGAAAAGCTAGGCGAAATCTGCTGAACTTTCGACAGTAAATATCTAAAATGATATTGGGTTGTTCGGGCCAATTATCCCCACTTACGAAAGTAAATCGTGCCAGCAGAACACGAAATGGAATATATTGGAGAGTGGTAAGCATGCAGTGTGTCGTGCTTGTCTGTGTAGTATATTATGCTGTGACAGTGCCCTGGTTACTCATGCACAACACAACAAATAAATTTATCGTATTATGTCATTTTGCGTGTTTTGTGTAGTGACAGTAGTGTTGTGCTCGAATCTTAACATAGCATGTCGTGCATTAAGGTGCTGGCACGTCCTCTCCAAACTAGGAGCTTCTGGATGAAATCATGACGAGAAGATCAGTCTCGAGTACAGATGTTTTAAGTAAAACATTCTTCGACTGAGCGCTAGAATATAACCCAGTTGCATTTATCCGGTTTATTTTGATATTCTTCAATAAATTTGTTCCTCTCATCAATTTTCTTCGGCAGGCCATGTATATTCTATGGTCGTTATTGACAAGGATACATGATGAAAATCCATGATTTGTGGTTTGAAGGGGCAGAAACACCCGTTACTGATGATGAAATATCATAAGACCCATGATCAATATTACGTACCCCACCACCATCATACATGCATTCATAGATTTGACAAATCAATGGAAAGCCAAAAACCCACCATGTCATGACCATGACCGGTCATAGCAGACCTGTGGCATGGCTAAAATAGCCAAGCTCCATGTCTAAAACCCACATCGCTACCTATCTTTTTATATAATCTCAGCTTCGTTGTTAACCAACTCAAAAGCTGTAAGTGATCTTTCATGTACTCTCGAGTGAGATGAATTGAATTTCTGGCGGAGTCAAGATTCCAGGGAACAGGGGTTATAAAGAAGAATCTATTTTGTGGAGTCAAGCAAAAGGATGCAAAGGTAAATCTCATTTAAGGGTGTAAAAAAGCATAATCCGGTTTCAAAATTATTTTTAGTCAATCTACGAGTGGGGAAGGCAAGTGGCACTTTTACTACCGATTTAAGTAAAATTTTAGACAGGGTTTTATCTTTTATGTAAAAGATCTTCATATGTTTTCACCAAAATTTCAAACAAACTCTTTATCATGTTGAATTCTACACACATTGAAAATCAGCGAACATTCATAGAAAACTGTCGGCATAGATATAAAAGAAAAAAGAAACTTCACTGTTACTTAATCTGTGTGCAAAATTCAAGTGCCATACAAGGGAGTTTTACTTTTCTTGTACAAAATCAAATATACTATTAGGAAATAATATAGGAAAGACTATATTTAGGAGAGTTGTGTGAGTTATATTAGGAATAGAATATCTTGAGAACCAAGTCTTGTGCCTTGAGAGCCAAGTCTTGTGATTGTATAAATAGCTAGAAAATTAATGAGAAAGACACACCAAGATTATTATCAATGTAGTCTTTTATGCTTCCGCGTTTATGCTCTCCTCTCTCTTGCTCGATCCTTAACATGGTGTCAGAGCGAGGTGAGAGGAAGAGAGAGGAGAAGAAGAAAGAGTTAGAGAAGTTCTATTGTTTTTCGTTTTAGGGTAAAAAAAAGAAAAAAAAAAAAAAAAAAAGAAAAAAAAAAAGAAAGAAAGAAAACCGAAGTTAAATTTCTTTGGTCCAAGATGGGCATTCGTGATCTACATGCTCCATCTTGAGGGAGGGTATTAGGAAATAATATAGGAAAGACTATATTTAGGAGAGTTGTGTGAGTTATATTAGGAATAGAATATCTTGAGAACCAAGTCTTGTGCCTTGAGAGCCAAGTCTTGTGATTGTATAAATAGCTAGAAAATTAATGAGAAAGGCACACCAAGATTATTATCAATGTAGTCTTTTATGCTTCCGCGTTTATGCTCTCCTCTCTCTTGCTCGATCCTTAACATATACATACAGTTGAAATTAAACTGAAAATGATGGAAAATACCCAACATTTTGGATGTAGTAAAATCTTGTTCATGCCATCTTTACTTCTTCTTTTTTCCCAACGGGTTATGCGTCCTCAGAATCTAGGGCTTCAGCGTCAAAACGTCAGGTCCGGACTAACATGGGAACAAGCTGCGTGCAAGTGGCACGATGTGATTGAAGTTCAATCATGACTAAGCAGGTAAATAAAAATAGTCCAATCCTATTTCCTGTATTCCAAACTTTGTCTGATCTCGTGGGTGTATATGTACCATAGGTTGAAGTGTCAGAAAAAAGACTGTTCGCGAACTGAGCTCATTAATCCGAGGGTCTAAATAATGATTGAATGAACAAAATCACCCCAATGGTGGGTTGTAGTTTTCATTTACCAGACAATCAACACATATCAGGCGTAGATTATTCGTAAGTCGTGAGAAATTTAATTGGTATTATAAATGCCATAGCAATCAATCCTCTTTCGGCAACATCGCATAATAAAACCGCCGATGTCACTATATAATAGAGATAAAATAAAAATAAAAAAATAAAAATCGAAGAATAAAACATGACTAAATTAGTAATCCCACAACAAAGAGTTAAATGTGGTAGAAAATGAAGATTCAGGAAGAAGATCAGATAAGAACCCACAATCATCTGTAGGACTTTGTAGCCATGGAGTCGGATAAAACCAATTACTATCAATAGAAGAATCATTGATAAAGATGTAGTCGTTTTGCTGTGATTCTTGTGATTCGTCGAAATAAGAACTAAGTTGAGGTAATTCAACAATTTCAGTTAATTCATCTTCATCAGTTGTAGTAGTATATACCGAAGTATCCGAAGAAGAGGATGTAGCTGTTGGAATAGCAGAACATAGAGATGAAAAGGACGTTGATGGTGATAATGAGGGTGATGATGCTGTTGATGACTGAGACGGCGATGATACTGAATTATTTAAGTTTTCCATTAATGCAGCTTTAGTAGCAGCAGCTTGGATATCACGAGGTGATGTAGAAGCTGGACGAGGTAGTGAAGAAGCGAGTTCAGGGAAATTAAGAACGGCAGTTTTACCTTTGATACTTAAAGCAGCAACATCATGTGCTCGTGCTGCCATTTCCGGTGTCGGAAATGTACCAAGCCAGATCCTTGATTTCTTTCTTGGTTCTCTAATTTCTGATACCCATTTACCCCAATTACGCATTCGCACTCCTCTGTATGTTGGATGGTTTCCACCATCTCTCATTCTTTTTCCTGTTGTGGGTTCCTCAGATTCTTCTTGATTTGAGATAGCAATTTTTTTAGTCTGTAGTTGTTGATCAGATTGGGACGATGAATATGACAGTTCATGAGATAAGTTACTAGCTGTACTACTTTCTCCTTCTAAATTGCTTGGTGTTTGATGATGAATTGCCATTTTATAATCCATGAATTAGTGCTGTTTGATCTTTGATCAATTTCTCAAAACGGAGTCACCAAGTAGAGAGAGAGATGTCAAGAAGAATGGATTGCTTTGATGTTATTTGGAGAAAGAAAGAAGCCAATTGAAAAGTTTGAAGATGGACTGAGTGAAACATAAACAAATAAGAAACTTGAGTCGGGGTTTTATAAACTTTGGGAGAGAGAGAGAGGCCGATCAGAAAACAGTTTGGAAAAGGGAGATGTATATGTTTGCCTATTGTGTAAGGCAGGTATATATAATGCAGCGGCAGACAGTGCAGGGCCGGCCCTGAGTACTGTTTGCCTCTAAGCAATCTTTTTTTTTTTGGGGGCCTCTGTTCCCAAAAGGTCACTACTTAAACGGTTACAGTACCCATCCAAGTGTAAAATGAAGACATTGTGCACCTCTAGGTGATCGGATATGGCTCCATCGAATCTGGATTGGAAGAGGTTTTTCACTCAATCCAAACTTTTTCATTCAAGTGAAGACGGTTTTAATCTATGTCATATATTGCTTGTTACTAAAATAATTACTAGAAATAGTTGGAGACTTTTTAAATTTTTCCATGTGGAAGGGGCATTTTCCATTTAAAAACCAACTTGACATTACTTGGATGGTTGATATTAATGGTACCCCTGCTTAACTGTTTTTTTTTTTTTTTTTTTTTTTTTTTTTTTTTGATAGAGATAAAAAGTCAGACACAATTAGAGAGTGAAGAAACCATTCTGGATCCAGACAAGCGGATCATGGATTGGTCTCCCTCTCATCGCCAAATAAGATAAGTCTACATGTTTTTTGGATCGTAGATCCTTACACAAAATGTTACTAAAACTATTAAAAAGATTCAAAACAGACAGTGTTGGTTCTTTTTCCAATGGTTCTCCATGTTGCATCATAAATAATAGAGCTGATCCTAGTGAGTTCAGTTATGTTGTCATAGTGGGTGTTAAAAGCAAAAGTAGGCCAACTGGTGTTTAAGGTGTGTCTAGATGGGCTGTTGTTACTGGGTAAAGGAAAATTGGATGGCTGATGTAATTTAGAGATGGAGTTCAGGTGGTTGATAATTTGAGTACCAGTAAAAAGAGGGTTGGGAGTAACGCCTTTGTACACCCAGTCACATCTGGCTTTCCAAGTAAACCAGGTGATTGTAGCACAGAGTTCAGGCCAATTACCAAGGGGGGTACTGGAAGGAGTAAAAGAAAACCAGGCTTTGCACCAGTTGAAGCAACTTTGTTCGGGAAGTAGTATTATCTAGGCTAAGATTACAGCTACCCCAAACAGCTCTAGTGAAGGGGTAGTGCAGGAAAACATGTGCAGCGGTTTCAATAGCATTACTACACAGGGTGCAAGTAGGATCTATGTGTTGCATGTACTTGGACAGATTGCCACGAAAAGGAAGAATATTAGAGTAGAGCTTCCAAGCGAACATTTGGATCGTAGGAAGAGCACTGAGTCTCCAGATTTTAGAAGAAGTTTTGTTGACAATCTTGGCATCAACTTTATCTATAATGTTGTAAAGAGATTTAGTAGTGAAGATACCATCATCGGAATGATTTCATCTTAGAATGTCAGGCTGACTGGGGTTGGGTTTTATGGCAAGAATACTCTGAACTTAGGAGGGAGATAATAGAGAACAAATGAGGGGGATATTCCAAGATTCACTAATAAGAAGATGAGCAACTAAATAAACTCCTTGGGTTGCAACATCTAAACTTGAAGGATCAAAAGGTTCTAGTTGATCAGGTAACCAAATGTCTTTTCTGATGTTAATGCTAAGGCCACCTCCAACTTCACGAAAGCAATGCTATTTGAGAATCATAAGGCCTTTATGGACACCTTTTCAGGCCCAAGAGGATCTGGAATTGCAAGAAGAATGAAAGGGATTAGAGAATGGGAAATATCTGGTTTTCATGTTTTTATCCCACGGAGAGTTAGGCTGAGTAAACAACCTCTAGACGTTTTTGGCAATCAGAGAAAGGTTCATTTTTCCCATGTCTTTAACCCCAGTACCACCCTTATCCTTGGATTTGCATAGGCCTTTCCAGGCTTTAGGGTAGAAACCTCTTTTCCTAGTATCTTTTCCTCACCAGAAATCGCGAACAACACCTTCAACTCTCTTATGGTTTTGGGAAGGAGGAAAGAGGACATGGAGTAGACAGGAATAGATTCGAGGGTCGTTTTAGCTAGGACATTCCTACCAGCTGGCGACACCTTTCTGCTTACCCAGCCTTTTAGTCTAACTTCCATTTTTCCGACCACATTTTCAAAACAGACAATCTTGGATTTGTTAGTAAACAAAGGAGTGCCTAGGTATTTGTCGTCTAAGGATATTTTTTTAACTTTTAAGATGTTGATGATTTTTTCCCAAGAGAGAGACCTTTGCTATGCTTGGTGGTGGCTTTTCCAAAAATCAGGCAGTCATCCGCAAAAAGAAGGTGACTAATAGGCATGCTTTTTGGAGATATTTTGAAACCAGAGATAGTTTCTACAGCTTCAGCATTAGAAAGAGTTCTAAAGAAAGATTCCATATAGAGGATGAACAGATAGGGAGAGAGAGGATCCCCTTGCCGTAAACCCCTAGTGGATTTGAAAGAGGTGCTAGGAATACCATTAATTAGAATTCTGGAGGTACTAGTGCTAACACATTGGAATATCAGGTTGCACCAGGCAGAAGAGAACCCCATGCGCTTTAAGATATCCATAAGAAAGGGCCATTCAACCCTATCGAAGGCCTTGGTCATATCAATCTTAAGCCCCATGAAGCCTTCCCCCCTCCCTTTTTCTCATGGAATGGATAATTTCATGAGCCACGAGGACATTATCCGAGATTTGTCTTTGCTGAACAAAAGAACTTTGGTACGGTGAGATTAATATATCCAAGTGGGGTTTTAATCTATTGGCTATGACTTTGGAGATAATTTTGTAAATAATGTTGCAGAGACTGATAGGCCTATAATCACTTGGAGTAGTGGGATGGTGCAATTTAGGAATAAGAGAGATAAAAGTCTGATTTAGTTATTTTAGCATGTGACCACTAACAAAGAAAGCCTGCACAGTTTTCGTAATGTCAGAATTGACGAGATTCCAATTTTTTTGAAAGAAGCAAGCTGGAAAGCCATCCGGGCCCGTGCTGGTATTGGGAGGCGAACCGAAGAGGGCTTGTTAATCTCATCTTCAGTAGGCGGCGACATAAGAATTATGTTGTCATCATCCGTAATGACAGTTTGGACAAGATTGACAATGTCATAGTCATTAACAGGAGAAGAAGTGCTGAGAAGTTCTTGGAAGTGAGAGTTAAGACAAATACCAATCTTAGTTCTTCCCTCCATCCAAATATTGTTAGAAGAGTAGAGCCCATCAATGTTGTTTCTCCTACTTCTAATGACCATATTTTGATGAAAGAATTTAGTATTCTTATCGCCTAGGGCTATGAATTTTTCTTTACCTTTAATTTTTAGCATTTCTTCCTCGTAATCAAAAACCTTTTTGAGACTAGCTGTAGTACTGATTAAAAGAGGATCATCTAATCTATTAAGAGGATTGGCAAGGAATTCCTTGAGAGTGATGGATAGAGATTTAATATTAGATTGAATTCACCAAGATGATGTCTGTTCCATTTTTGAACTTCAGTTTTGACATTGAGAAGATTATTAACAACGCGGAAAGCATGAGACCCTGGAATTTCAGAATTCCAGCTCTTTTTGATGACATTCCTGCAACTCTCTTCTTCTAAGAAGAGACCAAAAAATTTGAATGGTTTATGACCAGGATGAGGCTGAGCATCAGTGTTTAAGAAAATATGAGAGTGGTCAGAGCCTATGTGGAGGAGATGATGGAGTTTAGCATTAGGGAAAAGGATGGACCATTTGCCATTGGCCATACCTTTATCAAGTCTTTCTTCTATGTGATGTCTACCAGTTTGTTGATTAGACCAAGTGAAGGGAAATCCTACAAAACCTATATCATTCATTCCTAGGAAGTTGAAAATAGATTGGAAAGTAGTAATGAAGTTTTTGTTTGGGGTATTGCCACTCCTTTTTTCAGAGGAAGAGAGGATCATGTTTAAATCTCCTACAATAATCCAAGGAGATGTGACAATGGGAGACATTTTCTGGACTAGGGACCAACTAAGATCTTTTTTTTGTTGATGATGAGATCCATACATGCCAGTGAGGAGCCATTCAGACTTAGAACTTTCAATCCAAATCAGACAATCAATTTGGTTATCATCTTGATGAATAATATCTAACTTAGTGGAGTTATCCCAATAAACAGCAAGTCCACCATGGCTAATTTTTTCATTTTTTTCAATTGCGGCAATGGAAGAAGAGATACGCAAAAGAAGCGAACAAACAACTACAAACAAATATGTTAATGTAATGGATGAAGTGTTAAGCAAACAAATAACTACAGAAGAAACCATATCATCGTCATCGGCTGCGAAAAATATGAAGAGAAACTCAAGGCAAAGAAAAAAGGTCAAGAGCAATTCCAAATAAGGGAAAGAATGAAGGATGTTGTTGAAGAAACCGAATGGATTAGAAACTTTTAAATTCTAAAGATCCTAAAGATCATACTATATTTTGGATTGAAGTTGGCTGGGGTCCTTTCATTAAACTGACGGGCAAAAAACCACGCTATAATTATGAACCATCCCACATTCCACTACACCAAATTCCCGGATTAGTAACAAGAATTCGTAACAGATATTGGGCCGTTACAAATTTCCTGTTACAAATGTCCGTTACAAAAATTTCGTAATATGGTCTGGCCGTTACGAAATTTTTTATAGGCGTGCCACTCACACGCTTGGTCACACTTGGGTCGTAACATTTGTAGTTTGTGCGTGTGCCATTCACATGCTTGCTATTCTTTTTCCACCCAAGAAGAGTAAATAGCAAAGGATATTTCCTCCCCTGCATTAGGGTTTTCTCCTCCATCCTTGAATCGATTTTTCATTACTCATTTTCTTTTTCTCTTTCTGTTTTCTCCTCCGCCTCTCTTCCTTTCTTTTTCTTCACCCAAGATACTTAGATTTTCATTATCAGTTTTGGTTTCGATTTCGGTTTCAGTTTCAATTTCACAGATCTGTTATTGATTTTCCCAATAGATACTCGTTTGATTTTCTCAACTGAAAACCCTAGATTCGTTTTTTCATATGTTTCTCTGAATCAATTCAGAAAACCCTATTAATATCACTAGATCTAGAAGAACATTCATTGACAGAGCTGTGATTCAAAAAAATCCTTGATATTCTTAAGTGTATGCCTCGTAAGTTCTACCATGGAGTACTATTGGTGTTGAAAGCAACAAACAGGTCTACTTCAATCTCCATCCTTTTACTTTTCTTTTATCTTATGTTTTGGATTCTGAATATTTCTTTATTGGATTTATGGAGTTTTTTCAATTTTTTGTAGTTGAAATGGATTTATACGGTTTTCAATTGTTAGTAGTTAAGTTAGAATTGTATGATGTATTGTGGATTTTTAATGTTTTTAAGTCAGATTTGAGGTTGTTAAGAACACAAATCAGGGGTAGAAACGCCTGCACAACAATTTTTTGCAGTTCTAAGACATGGGTTAGTAAGGAAAGAAAGTATAACAAAGGTAATTTCTGACTTGGTATCAATTTTGAGTATTTGAACCTCAAATACTTGTAAATTTGTAGAACGTGGTGAATTCTCTTTCTATGGTGCTGATTATATGAACTTTTTAAAAGCTGGTACAGGGACTATCTCTTTAGGGTTCACATATGATTGAAGGGAGGATTGAGCTTGGAATGCTAGTGCTACACCTTCTCTAGGTGATTGGGGGAAGGTACTCAACTTTAGCTCTGTTATCCCTCATGAAAGTAAAAGTTTTAAAAGCTTTTAGAAAGCCAGAAAGTTCTTATATAGTTCATTTTATGTATCCTGTGCAAGTAAGAGTACCATCTTGATATACTCTGCTGTTAGGGCATGTATATATGCATTAACCCCTTTAAGATTTAATGTTGTTGCTCAACAGACTACTAACAATGTATTTGATCCATGTTTTCTATCTAATGAGGGGAAACCAGATTTAATATTGATCCATGCTTTCTATCTAACAACAGATTTAATGTTGTTGCTAACCAGACTGCTGCTGGAATCTTTAAAAGAAGCCGAGAAACCCTACAATTCAGTAAAGGGTTGTATCGTATACATATTGGTAAGTAATTTTGAATATCTGTTGTGCTGAATGTTTATGAGGGGAAACCAAATAATGACTCACAACTGACTTTTCTTCTATTATTGTTTTCTCAGTTTTGGTTTGCTGAAGTTACACACTCCATCAGCAAAAATGAAGGTGAACTAGGCAAATGCAAACCTCGTTTTGCGAGATGGAATACTAGGAAGCTGGCTGAAAAGATAATGAACGACGGCATGACCTCTCTGAAACAAGATGTAAGTAAATGTTACATCATGGACTGGAGTTGCTTACTTAGAGACTGAAGTTTTGATGCTAGCTAATGATGTGAGAGAGACAATGCACATGGTTCTCTTTTTGGATGCAACAAATTTCAGGAATATGATTATTTGAGTTTCAACAAATTCACATGTTACTTACCCAACTGCTACTGCTTTTTGATAAATTCGGTTTGAAATGTTTAACACTTGATTCAATGACTATATGTGGATTAAGAATGCTAGAGTTCTGTCATGGTTCAACTTTGGCTAGTCAGGTGCTGGATTAGTTGTCTTGTTGGTAAGAATTTTCTTGTTGAGAATTTCGTGGGATCACAATTCATGATGACAATTGTTGACAATACATATGTTTTTAATTATGTGTACTTGTACATATTAGACAACTTGGCGTTCGCATTCACTCAAGTCTTTATAGTCACACGATATACGTAAGTAGTTCCAGAGTGATCCTCATGGATTGTTGTTAGTTGTAACAGAGATATCCTCATGGATTTTTATTATATTTACATGTAGCACAATGATCCATTCACTCTTATCTTCTGCCAAACCTTCCTCCATGTTTCGATTAGGAATAATCAAGAAGCCTTAAAAATAGTTACATGGCAGTTTTGGAATGCCGGACCCGAATTACTAGGTGCTAGTGGTAGGCGCATAGCAGATGCAGTCAATACGTTTACTGTAAACATAAAACTAAGCAGGTTTGCTAAGTGTTGACTTTGTACTGGTAATTTTTGGCTTGCATAATTCTTTGTGTGTTGAAAGATGAGAGATTTCCGCAGATACCTTATTTCTAAGCATAGTGGTAACCTGACAGAGTATAATGATCGTTGTTTGATTTTAAAGTTTGTTTGTTCCGTTTACAGCTTACTGGATCATTCATCGATCCTTTTGATGAAGATGAACAGAGCCTGATGACACCAATTGAAATACGTCAAACAACTTTAGATAGGATACTGGAGAAGAGGGTCAGGGATGGAGATAGAGATGAAGATTTGGACTTGTCTCCAGATAGTGATTTGGATGGAGAGAGTGATGAAGATTGGGAGTTTTATCTAGACATAGATTCAGATGGAGAGGGTGATGAAGCTTGGGAGTTGTCTCCAGACAGAAATGCTTCTCGCCGTTTGGAGGATCTGGTAACATACACTTCAGATATCTTCCTTGGGAATTTTTGTCTGATATATCGCTAGTCCTTCACACACTATAGATAATGTGTAGTCGTTTCTCCTTTCTCTCGCATTTTCTTGCCCTCTTTAGTTTTTTTAGTTTATACCCTTCCTAGTATTAGACATTTGATTGTATTTCCAAAAATTACAGGCTCATGTCTATCTGTCCAAAAAGAGAAAGATAAGTAGGAAAGAATCACACCCTCCCGATGGAAAAGGAATTTGTAATGCTGAATCTGAAAATCTTCCTTTGTCAGAACCTATGATGCCTTCCATCCCCATCCTCCCAACCCAGGAATCCGGGGCAAGAGAGAATGAGACTGACGTTCTCCAGACCACTGTGAATGACTTGCATGGAAATGATGTACACATAGAGAGTTTTTTTGTCTTGTTCGGAAGCGCACACTACTGGAGTTGAATCGCTTGAAGTGGGTGAGCTTGTTGAGGAACCCGTGGACGCTACAATGAACATATCCTATTCCAAATGCCAAGCTCCTGATTCCACCTTATTATTAACTTTGACTTCTGTAGATGTGACTCCTTCCCCTGCAGGGTCTACAAGCACTTACGCTCAAGGGAGAGTGGAAGAATTTGAATTTGTGGACTACTTAAAGATTCCAGAAGAGTACAATACTTTGTATAAGAAGATTTATGATAAGTATGGGCATATGGCGTCTAGAAATGTCATCAAGTTCAATGATGATATGTTACTCACATGTGTTACCTGTTTATTAAAGATCATCTCGGATATGGAAACTGTGCCTGGTGCAGAACTGAGTGAAGATTTTCTGCAGAGATGGGAAGGATTCATCAAAGATGCCAGCTGGAGAACCAAGTGTTCTACCACACATACCAGGTATGTTTGCTGCAGAATCAAGTGTCCATGATCTTTGTACTACAAAGAACTTGTACTCCCTTAGGACATAGGAATGAACTTGATATAAGTGAGAATGAACTGAACTTAGAAAGTTTCTACATATTCCCTTAGAATTTTTTTGGTACTTCAAGAATTTGTTTTCCTTTTTGATAAGTATTGAATGAGTATCGATATGAATGTTTATGTGAATTGATTGAAGATGCTATTGTTGAATGTGGATGATGAACGGGTGTATGCAGGATATTTTGGAATTTGGGCAGAAAGTGAACTGCCAGTCATATTGACTTGACCAAAATTGGTCAGTATTGACTAATTTTGACCAGGTCAATATTGACTGGCAGTAACCCTTTTACTGTTACGAAAAAATTCGTAACGGCCAGAAGCTTTTTCAACATGCCACGTAGTAACGGCTAAAGAACGTTACTAATGTGCCACGTAGTAACGGCTTGAGGATGTTCGACCATGCTGTTACAAGAAAATCGTAAAGGCCCTCAGCTGTTACCACGTGTCATTTCGTAACGGCCCTGAGCTGCAACTGACGCCGTTACGACCAAGAATACGTAACGGCCGCATTGCCATTCCAAAAAAAATGTAACACCCACTTTTGAAACAGGCACGATCCGTTACAACCCGTTTTATCCACTCCTTGGTGACCTCCGAGACCTCATGAAACCCATCTACCGGTGGTAATGGACAATCATCACGTAATCTAAGACTGATATAATGCATGTTGTTATTGTTGAATAAAACAATTCTCCGATCCTTAAGCGATTCATCTCAAATGGTGTATTTTGATGCGTATGTGTAGCATGATCCCTTACCAAATAGATGAACAATGCAACTCCACGTTTCCTCCAAGAGATGACCACATAGAGGCATATGCATCCAATACTATCGGGTAATTGGTTTATTCCCCTTTGGACCTTGTACTCTAGCAACCATTTTTTTCAAAAATCAATTCTTTGTCTTGTCTTGTTTTTCCTTCCTTCATCATCGAAATGTAAAATTCCTTGTCTTCTTGTAAGCACAAGAACATCATCTTTCTAAAGTATTGACATTGGTTTAGATCCTCATCGTCCGCCAAACTTATATGGCCTATTTGTTACGACGCAACGTGATAACCACAATTCCCATTCGCATCCACGTCGTCAGTAGGTAACACATAGGGGTTAACAATTCCAGGAAGTTTCGAGTAATACTCCTTGAATATGGTGTAACACGTTTGATGGGGTCTACCGCGTTCATCCCTAGGCGTGCTTCCATCACCAAGAGCATCCCTTATAGTCATCATAAAATCTTTTTGTCTTGCTTGTCCCTTCCATGCACGTATCCTTGATACTCGTGTTGTACTCGCTTGACTCTTTTGAGAAGGAACAATAATAGTGAAAAAAAGAATTACAATATGAAGAGATTGTTTGGCGCTTGACTTTCTTGAGAAGGATCGATTGGATCCTCATGTTGCGAAGGAGCGATTGGATCAGTTGAAAGGACCATATGTGAAATACTTGTTCCGTTTTCTCCCTTCTTTGGTCGACCCTTTTTCCTCTTAACCGGTGCCTCTTCATTCTCAATTTGTGAAGGAACGTTTGAAACATTTGGCTTGGATTGTGTGCTACTTGTATCGCTTTCCCCCTTCTTCAGTCGACCCCTTTTCCTCTTAGTCGGAGACTCTTCACTCTAAATTTGTGAAGGAATGTTTGAAATATTTGTCTTGGCTTGTGCGCTACTTGTCCCGCTTTCACCCTTCTTCGGTCGACCCATTTTCTTTGGAACCTTCACCTCTTCATATTTAGCATCTTCATTCTCATGTCGAGAAAAGATTATTTTATGAATCAATAACGGGTTTTTTCCGGTACGCATTGCAACCTTAAACTCGTTCCTTTCCTCCTTCCTATCCATGTTGGTACCCGTCGGCGGTAGCGCCGTTGGTTCTCCGACTGGTACCATGTGGGGGTTCGCGGGTAGTTTTAAGTCGTACATCAAAACCTTTCGTCCCAAACCATCCTTTTTTGCGAATTTCTCGATGAGTTCTCTTCCAATATCCGTGTCCACAAAGGATTCGAGTGGTTCTTCGGTTGGGGGTGGTTTGAAAGCAAGTTGCTTCCAAAACGGATCAATGATTTCAAAAGGAATTCTTTGTTGGTACTTCGCGATCATGTGACGACACGATCCAAAGGCCGCCATTGTCATACATTAACATACAATTCTTCTTCTCCACATCTTCTTTTCCACATAATATTTGTAATCCTTCATCATATAAATGATAGCCCAACGAGACACCTATAGTTTAAACGTCTAATCAACCAATGGTAATCTTTGTAGCTTGTGATGATTTCATCCTACTCTCTTCCATTTGAGCGGTCATCTTAATGATATCGGCCTTGGTGTATTCATGGATGGATTCTTGTACCGTAACCATGGTGTTTTGGCTCCCTGGGAGCAAGCTTTTCAAACGTCCATGAGATCCTTCCGCGATACTTGTCGCCTCATTCTTGTAATGCATGTGTTGGTAGGTGTAAGCATACACAAATTTTTCCTTGTACGGATCCAACAATTCCTTCAAGCAATAAACCACACATTTCTCATAATCTTTCTTCCATAGTCCAATAAAAGTCTCCAAGTAGTATTCGAACTCGGACACAGACATTGAGTGCACCACTAAATCCCAATGATGTTGAAAATCCTTCCATAATAACCCATTCGCTTCATACTCCGATTTCCTTTTCTTCTTGTCCTCCTATCTTTGTTCCGGAGTTAGTTTTTGAAGACGCTCATCTTAGGCCTTTTCACGAGCGGTACCTTTTTGTGGCTTTGGCTTTTGGATATGACCCCTACAATTACTTCTAATATTGCATTGTATGTGCATGTGCAAAGAAAATTCTTAGCATCCGGAGAAACCACTCCAATGGCATTCATTAGTGCTTGGTCCTTATCCGTTACTATGATCCTAGGAGTTTGATCACCACGGTATATCACCTTCAGGGTCTCTAGATTCCAAGTAAAACTCACATCATTCTCCCGATCCATAAACCCCAATGCTACCGAGAAAGTTTGCTTGTTGGAAGTATGACAAGTAATGTTTAACGACGGCATGTTGTACTTGTTGGTATTGTATGTACAATCTATTAACAAAACTTGATAGAAGCATTGTGCCAACTTGATCATATCCGGATGCGCCAAGAAAATACGAGTCACTTTGCATTCCAATACTTGCTTCCTCATTGTGTATCCGTGTTTATCGGCTAACCACTGAGATTGTTCCATAACCGCTCTACTATCTCATTACCTCCTCCTAAAGGCTTCTCTTGCCGTGTAAATTTGCCTCAAAGTGGACAAGTTATTCTTATAATCCTCCTTAATCTTCCTAAGGATGTCACTTGGTTTACAAACTTTCATCGACCTCACCGTTTCCAATTGATGTGATTTTAACCCACAAACGTCCGCGTGTCCAATAAGAGATTCCGGATCATTATGATTATGACAACCATTCAGCACTTTAGAGAGCTTGTATACCTTACTACCATCGGGTCTCTTGGGTCTATTAATGATAATATTAAACGGGCAACCATACATCTTTATTTAGTAATGTATTCCCTTGTCATCTTCTTCACGTACATTCGGTCCTTTTCCCTGTGACTTTCTTTCTTTCCACCTCTCTCACAAACAAGTTTCAAACGATCTTCACTTGGATGACGACCTAAAACTAACGCGCATTTGATCTCTATTCCCTTGTCTATAAACCATTGCTTTGCATCGTTTCTATCTTCCCATTCCAAATCGGTGAAACAGTGGGTAGAGGTATCATGACCCAGCAGAGATACGAGTTTGAGCTGATCTTCTTCAAACTCCACAACAATCTACAACAAATATCAACAAGTTGATGATTCAAAATCAGTTTATACGTTACAGTCGATTAAACGGATTATTAGGAATCGGTTTATATGTGCAACTTTAAAGACCGATTAACGAATTGTCAAAAAAATTCGAAGTTCACAATCGGTCCACGTCTCGTATCATGTAATCCGATTTTTGTTCACATTTCTCCTGGAAATTTTTTCTCCAAAATCGGATTACATATACACGAAAATAAACCGATTATCAACTTCGTATATTCTACATGATTATTCAAGTGAAGAAATCGGATTATGCACATCACCAACAAAAACCGATTTTCGTCACGTATCCATCATGGCAAAAATCTTACTACAATCGGTTTATGTGGTTATGAACAAAGACCGATTGTCGTACCCAATATGGGGGTTTTACCCAGAATCGGTTTATGTCGTTCTATCGAATAAACCGATTCTGGGTTAAATTTTTGAAAATATTTCCCTTTTTGGGCGATTGGGACATGCAAATACATGTTTGTAGATCGTTACAAATCATACATGTTTATTAAGAGCATTATCACCTTCTTCTTCCCGACGAAATTGTGTTTGTGCTTGAATAATATCCTCAAGCATTATTTGGTTGACATTCTCTTCTTCATTCAACAAATTATCCAATTCGGTAGGATCGAAATCATGATAATCTGATGCACCCACTTCATCATCACTACTAGAGTCTTCATCATCACTATAAAGTTTGATTTTTGCTAACAAAATCACAAACCCTAGTTTTTTCTTTTTTCCCTCTACTTCGTCTTTCCCTCCAAATCTTAAAAGAGGAAATGAATTTCTACTCTAATCCTAACACTATAATCAAACTCAAACACTAATTAATTTAACTAATACCAACTTAATTAATCATCACTAATTTAATAAGGGTATATTAGGTATTAACATAAATAGTTGTTAAGGGGTTTCTAGAAATTACTAGTTAGTGACCCTATTTTTTCATGTAGCTATAGGCCCTAATTAAGTGGCATAGGCCCCAATTTAGCCAGGTTTAATACACTTGTTTCTCATTTTAGCTCTGTGAGTAATACTACTAATCCTTGCATTTCTATGATACCTTTGACATTATACCCACTATTATGATTGTCCAGGATAATCACAATCTTTCTAGAATTCCCACTAGTAATGAAATACATCTTACCATCAAGCATATGTCTGCTTGGAGATCTCCATGCCTAGATGGATTCAGAACAGGGCTTTACCAATGCAATTAGGATATTGTAGGTAAGGATATGGTAGAAGGTGTTCAAAGTTTATTTTTTATTAGGTATATGCCTACTGAGTTCAATAAAAACTATTTGTCTTTGATTCCTAAGACTGATAATTCCAAAAGTCTTGCTGATTTTATATCAATTGGTTTATGTAACACAATTTTTAAAGTGATATCTAATATCCTAGTTGATAGAATAAAGCCCAATCCGAAACGCTTGGTTTCACCTTATCAAGCTGCTTTTGTACCAGGAAGATCCATTCATGGTAACATTATAGTTGTTCTTGAGATGATCCACACCATGAAGCATAAAGAGGGGTAAAGCGGTACTATGGCTACAAAACTTGGTCTCTCAAAGGATTTTGATAGACTATAGTGCTTTTTTTATGAGGAATGCCGGCATGAACACTAAAATATCCCACAATTACTTTCCATATCCCCCAATTAATCTTTCTTTTTTATTGGGTATGTTCGGAAATTTGTTTTGATAATAAATTTGGCAGATATATTGAACAATGCATTTCTACCACTCAGATTTCCATTTTTATGAATGACTCTTCTAATAACAGTTTCTATCCTATTGGAGGTATTAGGAAAGGGGATCCCCTTTCCTCTTATCTTTTTATCCTTTATATAGAATATCTTTCTAGGCTTATTTTAAATGCTGAAACTAATCACATGATTTTTGGTGTTAAGGAAGCTAGAAATGCTCCAGGTATCACCCATCTCATGTTTGCTGATGACATCCTCATTTTTACTATAGATGATAGCATAATGTAGCTGGTATCATGAATCTTTAGAACCAATTTGGAAAGGTCTCTGGTCAAATGTTGCATTTTGGTAAGTCCAATTTTATTTCAGTCATAATTTGGTCCTTGTGTTAAGCATAATCTTGCAAAAAAACTTAACATGAATGAAATGAATGACATAGATAAATATCTAGATTTTGGTCTGCTTCTTGGTAGAACCAAAACTAAATCTTTCAAAACTATAATACATTCTTTTGATTCTAGACTTAAGAACCGGAAAGGTATGACTATGAATCAAGCTGCAAGATCCACTATGATAAAACATACTTTTTTTGTTGGATTAACTATTTAGCTTACGGTAAGTTCCTAATTGTAAATGTAAATGTATTTCATTGGGTTGTGATAAGGTTGGGGTCTTTTTTTATTTGTATCTCTGCTTTCTGGGTGTTTTCTATGTCATGTCCTGATTCGTCACTTACATCTCTGAATCTTATGTACCATGATAAAGGTGCATTTCTAATACGGAACACGAATATCCAAGAAGAAATAATGCATGTCCTGAAACATTTGGAATGCTGGACTATTCTCGCAATTACAACATTTCCGTCAAACATGATCGGGTCTAATCAAGATACGCCAAGAAGATTGTAGGCGCTTACATATCCGTGATTTTTTATTTTTTAGAAAAGGGAGATTTTATTAGATGAATACTGAATATTACAAGGGAAAATCTCTTTTCAGGCTCTGATAACCATACATCTCTACCACTGAGTCGGTATTTCTTAGTCATGATATGCGCAACAACATTTGTATCCCTTTTCAAAATGGTGCAAGACCAAGTAAAAAACTTCCTGAAAAAGAAGGACACCATTTACTACATATAAGTGATTTAGGTACACGATCGTTCATATTTATCTACCATTTATAAGTACCTTATATAGAGGTAGTCAAATCGGAGTTTGAAGGTCTCTTGGAGAGTTCTCAAATCTATTTTTAGTCAATAGAGATTTTAAGAGAGTCTTCTAATTAATCTCGTTAGTGGATAAAGACTTTTTTCTTTTCTTTTTAAGTCTTTCTAATTCTTTAAAACTCTATGTTATTGAATTGAGATTTCTTAAGAATCACTCAAACACCCTTGTTATTGGATTTATATTATAAGTCATGAATTTGTAGATTTTAGAGACTTTGGAGAAATTTCTTAAGAAATTAGGCATGGCAAAGATCTATCCTAAATAGGTGAGATTTTTGGAGACTACATATGAAATTTGGGTTATTTTCTAATAAGCATCAAATTCACATACAAGTCTTCTTTTTATTTATTTTACAATGGTCAAGCAACTAGACTCTGGTTGTTTGACATTCACTATACACTCGTTATCTTTCATTTGTGCCGCATGACGATCAACACTTATCTTATAATTTATTGATGGTACTTTTGTTAACATTGTAACTTGCATAATAAAAAAGTTGGTAGATATTTTGAATTTTTTATTATATATTATATATTTTTCGTCTTTATAAATCATAAAAGCTCTCTAAATTCCGTTAAATTTGTATCTATAAGTCACAAAGACTCTATATTATACTCTCTTAAAATCGCTATAAATCTCTGGATATTCAAAGAATCTATAGGTCGCTCAAATTAAAAATCTATGAAAGAATATAGAATTCTGATTTGACTACTTCCATGTTAATCGTACAATTCAGGTAGAAACTTTCCTTATTTTATTTTTATCCAATCCCCATTTACCTTAACCCACTTAGAGATAGCATTGAATAGATTATAACTGATTTGAAAATATGGGGTTCTAACGATTTATGATATTCACTTTTAAGACCGCGCCATATCTCCAAAAGAATTCAACGAGGGAAATTATGGATTTTCTTTGGATGGATGTACAACTACTCTTTTATATGGTTTAAGATGGTAAGATAGTTTTATAGTACAACCTATAGTGCTTAATGCTTACAATATATCATAGAGTTTAATCATCTTTTCGTGAGGTCTGAAAACTCTGAACTCTCGCACACAAGTTTTCTAGTACATTATCATGAATGCATCTTTTGTTGTGTCTGAATTTTTATCATTTCTCTCCAGCATAATAAGATCCACACAATTTGAACCTAGTGTTGTGTCGCTATAGCTACACTGTAACATCAAACTTTCCAACAACATTATTATCTCGCTACAACCTTTTTTTAGGTAAACAATTTTATTCAAATGCTTTTAAAACATAAAATTTACGTGTAAAACCAGATTTCACGATAAGTGTTCTTTTTAAATGTTATGGATAGAATATGATGTACCACAACAGTGAGCTGCCAATGGCTAACTCAACCACTTTGGTGGCTTCGTAGGAAATGGATATATGAACTGCTTAAATTTTCTCGATCAACACAATACATATGCGCATGTTTTAGAAAGGAATGATTGTGCACACCTCTTGGCATGGTCAGGTCCAATGGTCAACTTTTGAATTTCCCGAATATGATGAGAATGGATCGCCCTGGTCTACCTTGTTACCAATTTTTGCTAATATTATCTCTTTGGTTTACAATGTTTTACCATTTGGTCTATCTTCTTGTATTTTCTTTGCTTTTGATTTTAAATAAATTTGCTTGTTTTCTAATTTATACCAATAAAAATTTAGGAAAAAATATATGCCTTTTTCATCATAATTTTTTCTCAAATCAAACAAATAACATTCTTTTCATCTTTCATATTTACAAAATTGTTACAAGGGGTTATTAAATTTCATTTAGAAGTCATCAATTCAGTGGATCTAATGAAAATTATATTGACATGCTTTTTTAACGTGATGTGTTGTACTTCGTGCTTATCGATGCTGCATGTTGTGTTTTGTTATCATGCCGATTAGTCAAGCCGAACACACCACATGAAGATAGCATGAGGTGCAATATTGTGCCAGGTCACGTGATGTATCATGTTGTGCTTTAGTTATGAGGGTGGTGACACAATCCATTTTACATTTTTACCCTGATACAATTATGTACATTTTATTCTTCTCTTATGATCACTATAACCTTCGAAAATATTCTTCTCTTATGATCAAGGTATTGAAAGCGCGAAGCGGAGCGTGAAGCGTTTTTGAAGCAATGCGTATGTCGAAGCGTGAAGCGTCGCTTCATGGTTGATGTTTGAAGCGGATGTTTTCTTATAAATAAATTAGTTGTAACTAGTAATTATAAATTTATTAGGAAGATAATATCTATATAAATTTTATATAAGTAATTTTTATTAAAAACAAAGCGTTGTGTACACCAGTTCAACCTACTCCAGATGAGTGGGAGGTGGGGCATTCAATTCTCTCTTAAAAATTCATACTTTTCTTTTAAAAGATTTAAAAATTAGGCGAAATTTTTAAAGCTTCATGAAAGATGCGCTTCACATGACCGTTTCGGAACGAAATGCTGAAATTTAAAGCGAAACGTATGCTCTGAAGCGTGAAGCATACGCTTCATGAAATATGACCGCTTCGGAACGGAACGTTGAAATGCGAAGCGTACGCTCCGAAGCGTGAAGCGTACGCTTTTAAAAACCATACTTATGATCACTATAACATTCGAAAAGTGGTGGGCGGTGGGAAAAGCAATTAGTTGGCAGGTGACCTTACTGCTAGTATGCACGTGAGACGGTCGGTGAAATTATGTCAAAGTCAGCGAAAAAAAGTTCGAAAGAAGAATCTCTTCACTTGATTTTGTTGACGCCGCAATATCAACTGGTCCGTCGGACCACTGCACACTTTTTGGTCTTATTTTCTTTTCACCCGTACGGGAACACTATGTAAACGTCAGTTTCAACATAGAGGAGTCCATGACATGTGGCGTTACAAGGGAGGCCGACAAGGAATTTTGGATAGATCGATCCAGTAAATCTACGTAGGACATTGGCCAAAAATACACCGACTTACCCGCTTGACCTTTTTATACGTGTGGTCGTGTAGAGAGACTAAAGAGAAGAAAATGATTTTATTAACTAGAGAGGAGGAATTACACCAGGCTACGTAATACCTCTTGAGCCTAGTTAGCAATATGTCGACAGATAACAACTCGGATAGCCAAAAATGGGCGTTTCATCCGGCTAAATAAAACGAAAAATTCATAACAAATCGGTTTATTATGGGTAATTCGGTAAAAATATGGAGATGCGCAAACACGTATATGACTCTGTTTAGCTATTTATTTATTTTTTGGTTCCTTACATATTAGATTATAACGAAAGGCATTCTAGTTTTATAATCTTGGATGTATATTGTATATTTTATATTTTTAGGATTTTTCATTTTTAATAAGAAAGAAGATACATTAAGAATTTAAACTTTAATTTACATAAGAGGAGTATTTGATGAGATCTCCTTTTGAAAATGAGTCATTTGTCCAAATACTTTTAAAACGTGGTTTTAATGTATAAGTAAATATTAATATGGGTGAAATGAACAACAAAAAAGTAGCAAGAATGAAACTACTCCCTCCGTTACTTTTTAATAGGCTGATTTGGTTTTTAGAGAAAATTAAGGAAATTAAGTGAAGTAATCATTGAAAGTGGTCCTCACGACACTTGTCAATAAAAGAAGTGAAGTGGTCCTCATGACACTTGTCAATAAAAGAAGTGAAGTGGAATGGTCCCCCATGACACTTGTCATCAAAAGAAGTGAACTGCAAGTGGTCCCAAAAAATTAAAGTAACATTTGACTTTCCCAATTTAGAAACTGGCCTATTTTTTTGAAATTTTTATTTATACAAACTGGCCTATTAAAAAGTAACGGAGGGAGTAGATTCATCCTGGCTTAAACTTAAAAAATAGCGAGAATAAAACTGGATGCATCCTGATATAAATTAAAAATAAGAAAAAGTATTTGAAAATGGATAAGATGAAACTGTTTACATCCTGACTATTTTTACATTCTCGTCCATTTAAACAATATCAAATTTTACACGTCTTTTTCACCCAGAAATTGTTGATTTTGATCTTTTAACCAATTTTGTGATCTTCTCCAAACTCTTGAGTGAAGATTTGATCCGTTGACTTCGTATTTAAGAGTCAGGCTCTTGACCAACTAGGCTAACCCCTAATGGTGTTTAGGATTCAAATGAAATACTATATGTTATGCCAATGCACACGGCAAGGAATAGTGAGTTCAGTGGTTAACGCAATAATCTGGCAAACGATTAGTCGGAGATTCGATGCTTAGAAATACGTGAACTAACGTTCCAAAATAATTCACGAATTATTTGGTGATTTTTTATTAGGCTCTTGAGTCTTTGTCAACATTTTGGTTTAAAAAGAAGGTACGATATGGCCCCGTATAACTTTCGGATGCGGTCCTACTTGATTTCCTTCTAAGGCATGATTTGTAAGTCCATCCGTCACCTGGAAAACAAATTCTACGATTTTATAGGTTAACAGGAAGAAAAAAAACAGTGGCAAAAATATTTCTTTCTCTAAAAAAAAAAGAAGTCTCTAATGTCAAGGATATTAAAGTTGAATCTCTTTTCTATAAGAACAAGCCTACTACGATCTATAAGAACAGCAAGCCTACTACTATCCCAATAATCCCATTAGTTCTGATCGAATCATTACAAAACCTTGAGCTAATTTAGATGACAAACCATACTCAGTTAAGATTATTGAGTGGGATTAGAAACAATTATTTAAAGGTCTTTTTACTAAAGATTATGATACCAACTAATTATTGATACTTATTTAGGAAAGCTACTCTTTGCCAAAATGGGACGTTGAAGTTACGAAAATATATATAATATCTATAATTGTATATACATATGTATAATTTCTGTAACAAGTGGAGTATAAAGGAAAAGCTCTAGGTAAAGATATTATTAAACACAATTAGTATTGCATTGACAACATTTTATACGACCATTAGGCGTCAAAATAGTAATGAGTCTAATGACTAGCTTATTCGTCACTTTAAAGTTTAAACTGCATTTCTGGTGGAGCTAAACACTAATGCTCCTGTTGGAATAAGTATAATCGAGTGCTACCTATGACTATGTATATAGTACTTTCCTTAACTTTAATCTATATTTGAGATGATAATGGATACACATGAATAGTGGTATCCACTAATTAATTGTCGATGTTTCATTAACATTTCTTTCTAAACACTGAGCTAACAACTAGATTCAAATATGAATTATATTCCACCAATACATTGAAAAATTGTTCGCAATACAGAGAACTGTGGAAATTTCTACCCGTAATTCTTTATCAGAGAGTTCTTGCATTCCTGTGAAAACTGTATAAAAATTTAAATGAGAAGTGAGTTTTCTTCGAAAGCAGAGGTTATATCAAGAAAATGAGAAGTGAGTTGGTAGGTTTTTAGCGAAAGTGATAATTAATTAAGTAATACACTAATACTCAAGAACATTTTAGTCTCCTTCTATAAATTAAACTTTGTTCTTTGTAAACATCACATCATTTCGTCCTCAAGCAAGAAAAACTTGTAACACAATAGAAACGATTAAAGTAAAGTTCACAAAATATCCTTGATTTAGTATAGGAAAAATACAACATATTTTCCTCTTATAGGATCTACACAATCCAGAGGGGTCACAATCTATCGTCTACTTGGGGATTAATTAAGGTTAATATTATTGAGTGGGTTTTACACATGAAAAGTTCAGCATAAGAACTGTTAACAGCGAGAGTGGTGTCACCATGAGCTTGGTACGTAGGACTTTTACTCTGCTGGTAGAGCCTGCCATGGCCTGCATGAGTATATAGGATTTGTTTTCTTTCGCTTTTGGTTTTGTTTGCTTGTTGTTTGGTTTCTGTATGATGGGGTTTCCTTCTTAGGATTGGTTGTTGTTTGACTACTGTAGCTGGCCTTTAAGCGACAAGTGCAGCTGTGAATTGAGGGAATGTAAAAAGTTTCGTTAAACAAAATATCTATACTTGCATAAGCTATATAATCATCACTTAGTCTTATTTTATTAGAAATTCAAGTCTTCTTTCCTGTTCCTTTTGTAATAAAACAAACAATTGGGATAAAGTCGAATATTCATGCATTGAAGAACGGAGTCTTCAGAATTAGCCTTGGAAGAGCAACATTTGAGTCAGTATTTTTCTAAAGGTAATGTTTTTTTTCTCTTAATCCCAATTTTCGAATAGTTTCATCCACTAATGAACCCAAGTGGTAATAAAAGTAGCTCCACCTTTACTAATAAATCGGAAATGCTATTCAGTGCTCTAATCACAGCACTATTTACAGCTCAAATCCATGTGTCCCAGTATTATTGGTCAAGATTGTTAAGCTGTGACCCACTTTTTCATCAAAATCCCCAAATCTAGGGTCTGGATGTGGTTGAGTGCTAAATAGTGCTACAATAAGTGTGTAGAATAGCAGCTCCGCTAATAAATCACAAACAAAGAACTACATTTGGAAATTTTGAACCTTTTACTTCATTCATTTAGCTGGCTAGCTTACTATAATTGCCCTCACACCCTAGCTATGTGGTTGTACCCTTTAAAAGAAATATTTGTTTTTCATGTCGACCAAAAGATAAATCGGTATAATATTCATTTACTTTATTTGGAGTTCCATATATATAAGTCCAAATTTAATATATTAGTTTTCTTGTATCCTAATGAGAAGTCATCAAAAGAAAATCGATATCTGGATTTCATGGTTATTACTTATCATGAGTTAGTGTCTGACTCTGTTGGTCTTTACGTTTTCCTTTGATTTGATGTGGTGATGATGATGAACAATAAGTAAAATATTCAAATATCTGAATTTTTTGGCCTCTCTTAACATGACCAGATTTTGGAGTTCAACTATGAGAAATTGAAATGTTGCAATCATATAAAAATGTAAAGAGAAAACTGCTGTGGAAATTGTTATTTATTGACCACATTCATCCTTAATTTTCTTTTTTTCTTCAGGTGAACTGCATGTCCTTAATCAAATAAACAAGTTTTTATTTTTATCTTTTTTTTTTTCTTCCCTAGCTTCGCCAGTGTTTCGACACGTTTAGACTCATTGCTGGTCAACCTTGTAATGACCATTCTAATTTCCAACAGGTTTTAGTAAGTATACCAATTAAATTATGTACAATCATATAGAATTGCATAATCAATTTAGGTGACTCAATAATTGAATCTCATGCGCATATTGTTATTATTCCAAGCATGACCAATACTTGTCTTCATTCCCTGGGTTTTTTTTTTCCTGAATTCACTTGTGTATTTCACTTTTAGGGTTTCTAATAATAGCATATCTTCTACTTGACTTAAATCATATAAAATGGGTCTTGATACTTTTTTTTACTATAAACATACGGTCTCAAATCTATCAAAGATCAAATTATTCCAAGTTGTTCTCTGTTGAAAAAGGATTATTCATCAGAAATACGATATTATACTCAGATTTTCATGATGATATTAGCCCTAAGTGGGTTACTAATTTTATACATAAATTGTCTTGTTTGTAAAAGAAAGTGAATTGCTACAAATTAGACACATGTAAGATGGATCCACTTCCCCAAAGAGGTACAAGTGGTCATATAAAAACCATTATTTTCACTCTACTGGGAATTTCTTATTTTTATAGTTAGGGTTTGCCGGTTTGGTTGGTGGGTTAATTACCATTTTGCTGTCCGGGAGTTGAGTATAATGATTCATATAAACTTAAAGAAGTTTAAATGAAGACCAAATGAAATCATACTGGTAGTCTGGTACTACTCTATGAATTCATAACTACTAGTAGTGTCGAGCTGAAACTTAAGTGTAAAGACACGCTGATCGAAAACTGTATGGTTTTCTTTGACAATAATCTCGGCTGTTATTATTATCTAGGAGAGTAGTAAAACCTTTGAGGTGAATGTAAACATCCTGGGGTGAACAACTTAGTAAATCTCACTGCCAACGTTAGTTAACTCAGTGTTATTTAGGTGTTTTTTCTTCAGAGGATACATATACCATTACTCAATAGTACTCACAGAATTTGGTAGTTTGAGAACCTCAGGCCCAGAGGTGTGTGTCTATGCGAACTTTAGGTTTTACCTTGGGATGGTAATGCCCAGGTAATACAAGTAGAGAAAAAATGAACAAGAAACTGTAAACTGGAGAGAGAGGTTCGTTATGCCAACATTGGATGGATGGTACGCGTCAACAAACATACATATACTGGATGATCGGAAATTTAATGGAGATTACAAGGGACCATTGATTAGACTGCGACTATGTGTTGAGTCTGTTGACGGTGTTGTGTTCGACAAACAACATTAAATGAGTGTGCAGAAGTAAATTTTCTTTCGCTTTTGGGTGTAAATGTATCCAATATACAATTAACTGCAATATTTGATTTTCTGTTGATGCCCCTCTATGCGAACATAGTGAATAGTGAATAAGGAAGCGAAACTGTATCATTGATATTGGGCCGAAGATATTTACCAAAATTCAATTTGCTTAGAAATTTAGAAATTCACTAGTAAATTGTGAATTTTGGTGAAAATCAGCCATCATTAAGTCTTCATTTTGATGATGGGCTTCCCCATCAAAGGACGGACTTATACATATACCAACTTGAAGTAGATCAAACATGTTCGACAAGATCATGAAGGGATTTCTATGACATTGACCAACCCATAAAATAACTGAATCCCCAACTACACTAGGGCCTTAGGGGTATTCTGTCGATGTCATCAGGCATTTTAGTGCCACAACTGCAACCACCAGTTCCTTCTCTAGCTTGCAGCTTATATTTACACCATTAAATTGGTGTTGAAGTTATAAATTCCCTGAACTCTTTCTTGAATAACTAATCGTACGAGATTGTTGTATCGATAGGCTGACCTGACCGCGTACGTACCTTCCTCGACAATGTCCAAATGTAATCTTAAGAAACTGACATGCATGGTGTTAATCATCTGAATAAAATTTTGATTTCCCATTATATTGGTTTTTTAATCACAAAATTGGTTAAAAAAATCAAATCACCGGTTCGTGGGTGAAAAAGACATTTACATTTTGACTGTTTAAATGAACAAAAATGTAAAAATAGTTAGGATGTAAGAGTATTATCCTACTCATTTTTAAATATTTTTTCTTATTTTTAATTTACATCGAAATGCATCCAGTTTCATCCTTATTACTTTTTAAGTTTAAGTCAGGATGAATCTAGTTTCATCCTTGCTATTTTTTTAATATCCATTTCACCCATATTAATTTTTTACCCATCTATTTGAACCATGTTTTAAAAATATTTGGACAAATGATCCATTTTCCGTTTTTTAATTAGTCGAATAAACTTCTTTAGGGAAAATCTTATTGCAACTAATTTGCAAGTGGCACAAAGAAATTGTTTTGTGCGACTGAAGAAGTAAAACCGTGTCATGTGATGGTAATGCCGACAGTCGATATCAAGCCATCAATGCGCATGGTCAGTCTTTGCAAACAACAGAGACCTGAGAGCGGAGTTCCCTCCCACTGCCGGTGGTTCCATCGTTTTTAAAATTTTTGGACCACTAACAAGGATAAAGGCTTTTTAATGTCTAAAGCGCTATCTAAACACTGAAACAGTACACATAGGCTCATATTCTACTGGATAAAAGTTACCACTACGATTAAAGTAGCAAATTCTCTTTTGAAAGAAAGCAGAAGATGAGAACCATTAATTTAGTATACCACTTGCTGAGTACGTACCATCGTAGATTTATTAGTTAGATGGGAGCGTTTTTTTTCTTCTAAACACATAAACAGGATAAAGGTGTGTTATTGGAGCTGAAAAGATTGCCAAGAACACTGGGACTATGAATCTGTGAGTCTTTGTCTTCATTGGGCACTGTAATCCTCCAAAATGGCCGAAAAGAGAATCATGAGATGACTAATCACTGCTACACCGTACGTCAACGAACTGTTGCATGGGTAATAACACCTCCTTATGAATCTGAATACGCTGATACATGGTTTATTGCCTTGTTGTGTATTTTGTTTTTTGACAATCATCCTTTAAAATGATCAACTGCGATTGGATTAAAAAGAATCAAGCTCGAAATTAGTGCGTGAATCGTTGTTGGTGTTGACAGTTTGTTAAGCATTCAACGTCGAGGTAAACAATAGGCCCTCGTGTGAATCAGTAATGCCTGCATTTGCAGATAATTCGTACACTTGATAACGTTGAACATTGATACGTAGGCCATCCTATATAAATGATGAATTGATTGCCATATTTAGATGTAATCGTACGAATGACAGTGATTTATCGATTTTAATAAAGACAATACCACCTATATATGTTTCCCCAAGCTTTATAATTCTCATTCTTCAGTCTTCCTTTTTTTTGTTTTTTTTGACAACCCTAAATTGACTAAACCCGACGTTGGTTATTTTACTTTTCCAGCCAAGACAAGAGAATGGACAGTAGGGACTTACCGCGCTCAACAATGAAGTGCGAAGCCAATGCACAAGACTAGAGTCACCCTTCCAAAATACCCTCCAAAACTGATCTGCCATGTCTTACATGTTGGACGGATTCCAAACCTGCCATGAGGTTTGCTCGTGAGTAGATTGAATATTTTGGGATTTTCACAAGAACTTGCTGTTAGTGAAACATCAAATAATTTGGTGAATGATATCCACAACCTTTTCCATGGGGTCACAAACAAATCATCCTATGTTGCGTTGCAATCGGAACTATTCAATAATTCTGTTTTTTTCTCTTTTTGAATATGAAACAAATAAAGTTTGCGCTGCTCCACTATTTTGTTGGAGAAATAAGGTCCTAAAACCGAATGATCATTCATTTTATGATCATTATTGACGCTAATTTTCACTGTTGCAAATTGGAGAAATACTAGTTACTGATAATGATACATCATAAGACCCATGATAAAATATTACCCCACTATCCTTAAATGGAGCATTCATACACACATGTTGTAGATTTGATAGATCAATGCAAAACCCACCTTGGACAGACATATCCATGGCTTTGCGGCCATTACTTTTTTAGCTAGGTATTTCTTTCAGTTTAAAGAGAACCATTTATTTACTCACGATATATGCTGTTTTCTCTAGACACCATTAAAGTGGGCTCCAAGTTTTACAAGCTAGTGGGTAACATTTAAGGATTGGTGCATGTGTATGCTTTGATCAAATCATACATAGCTCAGCTATCGGAGTACTTTTTCTTTTCACTATTTGTTGTCTTTTTAAGGTGATGAAAAACAAAAATGTGTGCATCTACCTTATTATGACCATGACAAGTCATGACAGATCTTGGCATAATGGCATTGCTAAAATGACCAAGCACCATGGAGACCCAGGCCTCCAGTATCCTCTTATCACTTAACCTTGTGCAGAGTCACCCGTGTACATATATGTACAATGTTCTTACAACTTATTGTTCGTAATTCTCGTTTTGCCAACCCACATTCTATCATGCTCCATATTTTACTTTCTTCTATGGTAATTGATTAGGCCAGCATCATCCCATGATATTGTGTTTGATGGTACGTTCTCTACCATTTCAAATTCAATTCAAAAGTTTGGATGATTCTATCCATCTAAAATCCAGATTTCAATGTAAAAAATGAAAACTGGGATTTCTATTGGTTATATTTAACGACTTAAGTTGATCATGGTGCTTGCTTCAATTATAAAAAGAAAATGGAATATTTTTATACAGTTGCATTGGATTGAATGATAAATGAGTGAAAAGAATTAATATAAATTTAATAATGCGACAATTCTTATGGGGTTGTACTTGGAACAAAACTAAGAAAAGCTGGTAGGCTGGAAAAAGCTTAAGTTTTTTTTCTTTTTTTTCTGACACGACGGAATTCGAATTTCTGACCTAACAACTTGAGAGTTCGATCCTAACCAACTGAGCTAGCCTCTCTTTCTTAAGTTACCTAAAGAAAGAGGAGGAGTCGGCATCAGGAAGTTACGGTTAATGAACAAGGCGCTGCACACAAAGTGGGTATGGAAGTATGGATATGAAGAAAACGCTTTGTGGAGAAAGGTTGTAAATCATAAATTTGATGGCAACCCTAAAGCTTTCTTTCCACAGGATAATACCAAATCGGTAGGTAAGAGCTTATTGAAAGGTATATTAACAAGTAATGCTACTGTGGAGCAGAATTCAGCATTGCGGGTGAATAGTGGTAACAGAAATTTGTTTTGGAAAGATAGGTGGTTAAAAGGGTAGTCCCCAAAATCTATGTTTCCAGCACTTTACAAAATCAGTAGGAAAAAAGATGCAACTATTCAAGAAATGTTAGAGTTGAATGATAGTAACAGTTGAATTTCGCATTCAGTAGATTACTGAAAGATGAAGAAGTTGAAGATGTTGCACATCTTTTGAACCTAGTACCGACAATTGACAAGAATGCTTGGTCTGATTTAAGAGTTTGGCAAGGTGGGAATAAAGGCTTTTCAATAGCTGAATGTTACAAGAGTTTAGAGGATGGTGGTTTACTTTTGTTCCCATACAAGTGTGTGTGGAATCCAAGAATATCGTAGAAGGTAATCGTTTTTGTATGGACTCTTTGTTATGATGCCGCTCCTACATTGGATTCGTATAGGAATACCATAACGGTGAGTGGATGTTTGTTATGTAAAAAAGCTGCGGAGACAAACCAACACATTTTTCTGCGTAGCGAAACTATAAGGTCAGTTTGGCATTACTTTTTGAACTTTTATAATTTAAATGGGTCTTTCATAATTCTGTAAGATGTACTATATGGGAATGGAGAAAGAAAAAGAGCCCATCTGTAAATTTCATTAGGAAACGGATTTGGGACATTTATCCTTTTGCTATTTGGTGGAGTGTTTGCACCGAACGAAATGCGAGACTTTTCAATGGGAAATATAAGTCTAATTCACTCATTAATAGCGTAAAGGTATTAGCGTATAACTGGTGTGATGGAACTGATATTTTTGCGGGATATTTTTTAGATGCAATTTTAAATAATTGGGAGGCAATCATGAGATGATGCAAAAATTGTAATTTTGTTTTTTTCATTTTTACTTTGTAGCTCTACTATAAATGAGCTAGGTGTATTTTTCTATTTTAAGTTTCAACATATCACGGTCTTGGTGGTAAGTTGAACTTTTTTCAATATATTTTCTTTTTTGAGTCAATTTTTTTTTAATATAGATGGAGCTCTTTCTTTTTTCTTTTTCTTTTTCTTCTACTTTTGAAGCATAGATAATGAAACTCATGCTAAGCATATACGTAAGTTGATCATGGTGCTTGATACCTGTGGGTTTACATCCTTGCCAAGTACAAATTGTTTATGGGCTCAAGAACAACCAAGAAAATGAAATTTAGGATGTGGAACCCAAAACCCACCAAAATTAGGAAGGCTGTTTTTAGGCATACTTAAATCTTTCTAGACGTACTGCATAAAGACAAAAAAAGGATGTCAAATAACAAAATCAGAAATCCCCTTAACCAAAATTTTTTATAATGACAAATCCGTCCTTTATGTATTAGTGTTAGTAATCTAGATTAGTGATTAAAACTTTTGTTTAGTGATTAAGATCATTTTTCAGAATTATAAAATTTTGGGTAGATGAAAAAATTTGGGGAAAAAAATCAAGTTTTTATTGAGAGGGAGAGAAGGGAAAGGAGAAAGTGAGAAAAAAAAAATTCTTGATTCAATGGAGGATGAGGAGGGTCATTCTTCATCTAAAAAACCTAAGAAAATACATATCAACTACAACAACGATCCAGAAATGGCTGATTTCTTAGAATATGAGAATGATTTTACACAAACTCAAACTCAAACTCAAACTCAAGATGATGATTTTTATGAGCCAAATCCAGATGATGAATACATAGATGAGGAACCCAATGCTTCTAACACACAGGTACACTTCTATTTTATGTTTAATCTCACTTTTGTAGCTTGAAATCATCAAAAAATTGTATTTTTCATCATGGTTCGGCGAACCAGGACTGTCTCCGGCTTAAAAATATAAGCCGAACCCACTAAATTGATGAACATTTCGGAGAGTTGAATTTGTTAACGTAGTACGCCGAACCTTCATTTTCCAACTTCCAACCTATTTGCAAGATCCTAGTTCGACTTATATTAAAGTCTAATAACAAGACGAACCTATTCCTGAGAGTTTTGGAAGAAAATATGTTACTAGTTCGGCTTATTATGAATATCGTATGTGCCGAACCTGTTTGAAATATTTGGTTCGGCTTGTTACCTAAGTAGTATACATGCCAAGCATACCATTAATAATTTTTGGATTCATAATTTGTTAATGATTCGGCCCATATTGTGATTATCGTAGTAGCCGAACCTTATAAATGCACTAGTTTCGGCACATATTATGATTATCGTACAAGCCGAACCTAACCATTAATTTTTCTTTGTAGTATCTAATCTTGTGATATTTTTTGTAGATTGTGCTTGATGGACCTTTACCGATGTTGTCGGAATATTCCGAAGTTTTTCTCACTAATTATTTGTATTTGAATGATTGATTTTAAGAAATAAGATATCAAAATATCAAAATATACATTTGTGGCTTAAGATTTTGCATAAAAACATTTGGATTTATGGAATCAAAAAGTAGTATCTTTATTTTTGAAAATAGATGTGTCGTTTCTGGTGCAAGTTAGAATGACACAAAGAGGGATCCTCTATTCAAAATACGACGTCTGTAGTTTCCGAAATTAAGCATTATGGTGTAGGGAAAAAGCCACTTATAGTATGCAAGTCCAAGTGCTCATGTTGACTTTAATAAGACGTTTTTATGTTCCATCTTCCACGTACAAACATCATAACCATCTCAAATTAATTAATTGAAGCAAGGTGCAACATAGATACACACGTCAACAGTACACAAACCAAATATAAAAATGTTCGGCTGTCCCGAAATATAAAATATGTGCCGAACTAAGATAACTTTCATTGTGTTGATGAAACAGGGAATAGTTCGGCTGATAGGTGAAAAATTAATATAAGCCGAACTTCGTAACTTCAAATACACAAGTAATATTCGGCTGAAATTTCATACAATCCAATAAGCTGAACTTTTACTTCGCTATAAATGTAACCGTTTTCGGCAGATAATTGATATTGATTTATAAGCCGAACTGCTCATAAACACTTTTAGGGTGAAAATAATGAACAGTTCGGCTGATATCGGAGACAAATTATCAGTCGAACATCAATCTGTGATCGTTAAAAATTAATTTTCTTCCGAATTAAACCTATTCAATCAATCATAAACAATAAAACAAGAGATGGGTTTGTGATAAATACCTTCTAATTCCATTTTAGGAGTTGTTTTTCAATCAGTTGAATTTTTGGTTCAATTTCAGATTCTGCACATTCAACTTTTATTTGTTCTTCGGTTGATGGATTAGAAAAGGATTCAGAATGCCGACTTCCAACCTTTTGCATTGTGCAAGTCATTATATAGTTGAATTTAATCCATGATCAATTTATACCAATCGACGATTAATTGTAGCGATGGAATTTTTTTTTATCAAGGGTTCACGAGGGTTGAGCAAAAGGAATAAGGAAGAAGAAGAGATGTATACGATAGGAAACTGAATTTGATTTTATTGATTTTGATTTTAGTTTTTTTTTTAAGGGTAAATATATATTAGTAATTTAAATTATTTGAGGGTATATAAGTAATTGCACTACCATTGGTTACCTCTTATAAGGTCATCCTAGATGGGAAAATAATTTTGTATGCCCAAAAATTCTTGTGTATGCCTAAAAACATCCTTCTTATCTGTAGTTATACAAAGTGGTGGGTGTTCATGTGAAAACACCAAAAAATAGTCACTTAAATGGTAACTAGGTGCAGTATATATGAACGATTTTTTGGGGACTACTCAAAAAAGGAGGGGGACTACTTTGTGATAGAAATGTCCACCCTACTTTATAAGGGGTGTCCTAAAAGATTAGGGAAGACTAATCTGCCCTTATTCTAGTTATAACTAATCCTAATAACTCACTAATATAACCCACTACCCACTAATTAAAACCTAATTTAAAACCTAAAATCAGTTTCAAAACTGATTCTTTTCTTTTCTTCTTCTTCTTCTTCCTCCTCTTCTTCTTCGTAGACATCGACGTTAATCGTCGATTCGAAAAAAATTCATCGTCAATTAATTAATCTTTATAAGCACGCGTGCCAAGCAGACACCCAGACTTCCAGGATTGAGTCCGGGACTCCCACATATAATGAATCTCCCAAAACAATTGCTAATTCAAAAACAACTTGAACCACCGTTCAGAGGAAAAATCAATCATCCACCAGCAACCAAGAAGTCTGATTCAAGCGAAATGCAAATCCGTGGGTAATTTCCTTCATACCCATTCTTTTTAATTCGTTATTTGTTGAAGAAATCGATTAGAAATCGTGAAACTTCATTGAAAATGGTAGTTACAGTGTAGATTTAGGTTAGGAGATTTTTTGTCAAACCCTAGATTTTTTAAGCGAACTTCCAAAAATAAGAACATTTCGGTTAAGTAGTTCGGTGTGCTCGCAAAAAAACCTTTTGCAACCGAACTCCATTTTTCCTTTGAAAGAATGGGTTCCGTTTTGTCGATAAATTTTTTGGCTACCCGAACTTTTGAAATATGTAGTTCGGTTACCTCTCTAATTTTATCAGGTCACCCATTTTGTGAAATATGTAGTTCGGTTACCTCGCAACTTTTATCAGGTAACCAAACTATAGTCTGTTAACTCCAGATGTTGTTCTTTAATTCTCTTATTTATTTGATCATACAATATTCTCTTATGTTTAGCTAATACTTTGGTTCTTGTTCATTAGGAACAAAGGAAAAAGATTGAGACTACAACTAGATGAGGATTTGAAAACTCCCACCCCTCTGGAGCAAAACATTTAGATTTGCGAAAACGTGGTGCCACAAATGCTAAACATGGAGGGGGCTCGTTACCGGAAGTCAACCAAGAGAATGTTCGTGATGTAATCCAAGATGTCAATGAAGCGATGATGGAGAATATAATTGATAATGTTATTGAAGAAGAGAATGATAATGAAGAAGAGCAAGGAAATGAAGACCAAGGAAATGAAGAGGCTGAGCAACAAAGAAAACATGTTGAAAATGTAGAAGAAGAAGAACTAGGACCCGAAAAAGAAGGAGAAGGACAAGAGGAGGAAGAGGAGGGAGACGATGAAGAGGAGGAAGAGGATGGAGAGGATGAAGAGGATGAAGAGGATGAAGAGAATGAAGAGGAGGAAGAATAGGAGGAAGAGAATGATGATGAAGAAGCGCAAGAATTGTTCCTGCTAAAGAGAAAAAGAAGCCGAAGCCGCCTAGCAAAAGATACTCACACATTCCCTCTGCTAATTTGTGATTGTCACCAGTGAACCCAACTTATGGTACTCCAAATGATGGAGGGGCAACATTGTTCGTCTACAAACACTCATGGGCTGCGAAGATCTATGCGACAAAGGTATTCTTTAAGTGCATAGTGTTATGAACTTTTCGTATTAATAGTTTTTTCTCAAGTATTAATAGTGTTATGTTTTTTTCGTAGGATCATAAGGATGCAGTTCTCTTATTAAACGTCAAAACGCGTCCACATGGGATCTTTCTTTGGAGTGTGACGAGTTTGTAGCGAAGGTTAAAGAATGTGTATTATGGAGAGTTATTGAGTTAGCACATGTGGAATTTGACGCTGTTGTCGTATCCGCATTTCTCGAGAGGCATTATCCCGAGACATATATTATGCATCTTCCAATTGGCGAGATGGGAATTACTCCCCATGATTGCCATAATATCACCGGCTTACAAGTGAAAGGTAAATGTCTTCGAGAAGGCTACAACCCCTCGATGAGTTATGAAGCTCTTGAAGAATTGGCTCTAAAATGTCTAGGATGGGATGCAAGAAAGTCTCAATGTGAGTTTAGACGTTCTGTGAGATCCCCTAAACGTGGCGATGAGTATAATCCAAGAGAGGCAAATGGAGCATTGAAGAAGAAGCTGAAGAAATTCAAGTTGGTAAAGTTGAAGGCAGCATTTGGAGAGACAAAAAAGAAAGTGGAGAAAGGAAAGTTGGCGATGGACGGGGAGACCCTTAGGCATCATGTCATCGCTTAATGGTTATATATGCTAGGAACTGTCATTTTCCCTGACGCTTCTGGAAATAGGGTGGATGCACATTATCTACATCTTTTGGAGAATCTCGATGAGATGAACAAATACTCTGGGGCACTGGTGTGCTTGATTTTGTTTTAAAAGAGATGAGCAAAGGGTCGAGTATTAAGTGTAATCAAATTTGAGATTACTTAACTCTTGTTAAGGTGAGTTTTTCTACATTGTTAATTAACAAATTATTCGCTAATTTTTTTTGCTTCCAATTCAATTTTCATGTACGTGGATATTTTCATATTTTCGCATAGGTTTGGATTTACGACCATTTCCCTAAATTGGGATTGGCTAGGGAAAAAGACCCTTATCCCTATGACCAACCTACAGCAGGAAAATGGTTGTTTTTGGATGCATAAAAGAAGTCTAAAGAATAGCAGTTGACTTCGTTGAGGGAGAAATTGGATGCACTTACGGTCAACGATGTGGTATTTCACCCATACGCCGCACCAGATGATGTCCATGTAGATGAAGACGACTTGAATGGTTTTTCTACCGTCTCGCCTTACTATGGACCAGTTTGGTATCCTAACGGCTACGCAATATATAATCCAAGGAGAGTACTAAGACAACTTTGTTGCGTCCAAATGGATCCCGATGTGGAGAATGAAAATTTCACTTTGCTGGTTGAAGGAACAAAGAACACCGAGAAGTATTTTGATCCAAAACCTGAACTAACTCCTGCGGTAGCACATTGGAATGCACTTACTACCTACCAAATATCAAGAGGTGATCTTGTACCTTGTGAGGGAGACGTAAATGCATGTGAGGAAGATTATATAGAGTTTTATGAAGAAATTAGTCATCCTTTTGTGATAAATAAAGAACAACAAGCTAAGAGTGATGCGGCGAAGGCGAAGGCAAAGGAGAGGGAGGCTAAGAGAGCTCAGAAGGAGATGTTTATTTGTGGAGAAGAAACTAAAAGGTTATGGGATAATGTGGTAAGAAAATTTCTTTCTCTTATACTTTTCGATTGCTTCAAAGTATTGAAAATATATTTACTTGTGCTTAAAATTGGAATTAGGTGTCGAAGGGTACGAAATTGTTGAAGAAATGGATGGCTAAAATCAAAAGTGGAGAGCCGATGTTGACCAAGGAACAAACCGACTACTACAAGTAGTGGGAGGGTCTCAAAACTAAAAGAATGGTGGATCCAAGTAGGTCTAAGCAATTAAAGAGGGGTCGACAACAAGGTGAAGGTTCAAGTCGCATTATGGATGAAACCGACGGAGGATATGAAACCCCGAGTGATGAGGAACTTCGTCCTAAAATTCGTGGTAAACAAGGAGGTGGTAAGAGGGGTCGACAACAAGGACAAGGTTCAAGTCGCGTTGTGGACGAAACCGGTGGAGGAGACGAAATCCCAAGTGATGAGGAAGTTCAATCTAAAACTCGTGGTATACAAGGAGGTGGTAAGAGGGATCGAAAACAAGGAGAAGGTTCAAGTCGCGTTGTGGAGGAAACCGGTCGAGGAGACGATACCACAAGTGATGAGTAAGTTCGTCCTAAAACTCGTGGTAAACAAGGAGGTGGCAAGAGGGGTCGTAAAATTGATCGTTAGTGATTTCGTATGATTTTAGTTTCAAAAAACATCTTAGTTATGGATTTCGTATGGTTTAATTTGGTGTGTTTGTGTTTTTTAAACAATTACTTAAGGATTTCGTAGTTTGGTATGTATAACACTTTTATATTTTTTTTAGAACCTTATTTGTGTTTTCAATTTTTATTGGGTTTGTGTTTTCAATGTTATAAGACTTAAATGTTGAAATACAGTATGGTTTTCGGTGACCAACAATTTTTAAACTTGTAACTGAACTTGTAGTTCGGTAACCTGTAATAAATTCTTGTTCACCGAACTACAAGTTCGGTGACCTGGTAAAAGTCTACCAGGTTGATGGAGTCCTAGTTCGGTTACCTCGCAACATTTTTACTGGTTACCGAACTTGTCTGTAGACTGAAGCAGTAAGCTTTCATCCATAAGATATTAGTTCGGTTAGAAGATCATTATTTCTTAGGTCACCGAAATCTTCTCTGGAGACTCAAATTTTTGGTATTGCACATGTTGGAAAAGGCATTATGTTGAAGCAGAAATCACAGAAACCAGCTCTTAGGTTTGTTTTGGAGTGTTTTTTGTATCATATATGTGTTCAGTTTTGCTGTGAGTCTTCAACAGAAAGTTCGGTAAGCCCACGCATTTATCATGTAACCGAACTTAAAGTTCGGTTAGCATAAAATTATTCCTTAGGTCACCGAAATCTTCTCTGGAGACTCAAATTTTTGGTATTGCACATGTTGGAAAAGGCATTCTCTTGAAGTAGAAATCACAGAAAACAGCTCTTAGGTTTGTTTTGGAGTGTTTTTTGTATCATATATGTATTCAATTTGGTTGTGAGCCTTCAACAGAAAGTTCGGTAAGCTCATGCATTTATCATGCAACCGAATTTAAAGTTCGGTTAGCAGAAAATTATTCCTTAGGTCACCGAAATCTTCTCTGGAGACTCAAATTTTTGGTATTGCACATGTTGGAAAAGGCATTCTCTTGAAGTAGAAATCACATAAAATAGCTCTTAGGTTTGTTTTCGAGTGTTTTTTGTATCATATATGTGTTCAGTTTGGCTGTGAGCCTTAAACTAAAGGTTCGGTTATCTCTTGTATTTATCATATAACCGAACTTGGCGTTCGGTTGGATCGCAAATTTTTATCTCCTAACCGAACTTGTAACTTTGAAATTTAAATTTCCTTTAGCTTACACAAATATAGTACATAATTTTAAAATTAGAATGTAATATCAAGTAACGGCTAATTTTATAGCCGTTATACACCCAAGTGGTATATATATGGTGTTTCATAGTTAACATTTTGTTACAAAATTTCCTAAAAATGGCGTCTACTACTCCTAAATTTACTCTAGAAGAAGATCTTTCTCTCTGCAGAAACTACATATTATACTATCCAAAAAGGGGTGAAGAACGAAGAACGAATGATATTATGAGTCAAAGTTATCGGGGGAAAATTCATGAGAAATTCATCTCCGATACAACAAACCCTTATAACCGTGATCATATAGCTTTGTTCATTCGATTTGGAAAGATTAGAGATAGAGTTGTGGAATTTATGGCTTTATTTCGTATTGTAAGGCGGTATCGACTTAGGGGTGAAGGATTCGACGAAATCATTTTAACATCAAAAAACGAATGGCGAAGATGGAAGAGAAAAGATTTCAAATATGAATATCATTTCCGCATCCTTAAAGACTTTTTCATAACGCGTTTCGGATATTAGATGGTACGTAATTTTATTTTGGAAAGTCCTATAAAAGTTCGGCATTGTCTTGTAATTTCATATCCTAACCGAACTTCTGTCTCGTAGAGTTCGGCATTGTCCTGTAATTTTATTTCCTAACCGAACTTCTGTCTCGTACAGTTCGGTATTGTCCTGTAATTTCAATTCCTAACCGAACTTCAATGTCAAATTCAGCAGTTAAAATGTTAGGCTTCTGAACTACAGTTCGGCTATCTGCAATATTTGGGCAGCTAACCGAACAAGAAGTTCTGCAATCTCTTTATTTAAATCTTCCAACCGAACTATTATCCGACAACTACATAAAATACTAACATTTACTCAAAAATTAATACCACTTTTCAAAAAACATAGTATTCCATTGATAAGCATACTTAGTTCCATTACATGTGTCATTTAATCATCCGCAAGTGAAATTTGACCTTCATGTACAATTTCTTCTGAATTCTTCAAAGCATTACACATCTCCATGTTAGGCTCATACATGATACACCAACCCAACATTCTATCCGGATTAAATGCAGGCCAATAAGAGGTTCCACATATTGGAGGCAATGGACAATCGGGTTTTAACCGGAGGCCTATAAAGTGGTTGGTGTTGATCAATTCCATCACACATCTCCTTCGTTTAAGTTGCTCGACACATATGGTTGTTTTCGGGGTAAAGGTGAAACTAGCATATTTTGAGAAATAATGAACCACACAATTGAATGCCTCGGCGATTAAGTGTCCACATATCGGCATGCTCATCCAATAATCCATTGTGATCGGATGGCCCCCATGAAGTCGAAGTTGATACCTAACAAATTGCTCATTGATACTACCCTCCCCATCGCACAACATTGTATTGTAAAAGGACGGATTCTCCTGTTGTTTGGACAACAAACTTTCCCTTATATGAGTGATTGCACACCCATTATATCGCTTGGAACCTTCGATGAAAGGCACAAGTTGTTGATTGACAACATGAAAACCACAATTACCATCCGGAGGAACGTCGTCGGTGGATATAACGTATTCTCTAATGTATAAAGGTAGCTCATTCAAATAGTCTTTATTTGAAGCCTCAAGCTTGACGTCTATGGAAGATGGTTGGATGGGGCACATTGGAGACTTAAGCTTCACGTCGCCAGAAGATGGTTGGCTTGGTTGTGATGGACTTATCGGACCATTTTTCTTCAAATCTCGCTCGCTTGTTTCTCCTTTCTCCTCAATACTCCTACCCCGTTTCTTGGATTCCTCCAAGTACATTTCCGCGGTATATTCATGGCCACAAGGATCTCTAGTATATGCGTTTTGCTCACTTTTCTTCTTACTAACACCTTTGCATATTCTCGTAGTTGCTTTTTAATTTTTTTTTTGCTTGGTCTACCTTTCGGTTTTCCTTTTGCCGGTCCATAGACATTCTCTTGTGTTTCTGGATATATAATTTTCCTCATGTCATCCCAAAAGATTTTTTTTTTGAGATTTTTCATGCCACGATACATCTCTAGTACGGTTCTACCGATCTCATTATCACTAAACTCTTCTTCGGATTCTTCTCCCTTTGGAGGAGGGATGAAACTTAGATTCTTCCAAAATGGATCAATGTCGCTTAAAGGGATTACGCCATGATCGTAGTTGATTATCATATGGCGACAAGGGAGTCCCATACACTTCTTCATGTTACATACGCACACCTCATCCGCCTTGGTTTCCCACTTATCAATCAACCCGACTTCTATAATCAACAACTTCATACATTGCCGAGATACGTTTTAATGGATCCCCTTGCACAATGGGTGGTCGGCATATTTTCCGTTTATTTTGAATATACGGCTTTTTTGGAACTTCTCTTTAATTCTATCAATGTCACGCTTGAAATAATTTTCCATAGCATTCCACACGGTTACGATTTTATCAACACATCCAAAGAGATTCTTCTTCAACCGGTGGTGAGCCGACTCTACTAAACTTGTTTCTTGATTTCCCAAGTGTTTATATTGGTTGGTACAGGCATAAAAAAACCTCTCTTTGTGGTTCCAACCATTGGCGAAGAACATATGATACAACATCGGGGTAATCGGGAGTATCCCAATGGGCGATAAACTCCGCAAGATTTAGATAATACTTTTCCTCGGTAAGGGACCAACACAATGATTCACATTCACCGTTGAATGCAACCCATTTTGCGTAATTTATATCGTATTGTTTTTCAACTTTCTCTTTTGCATCCGCTCGTTTCTTTTTCCGGTAGCATCTTAATTTCTTCATATTCTATTTTCTTGGGTGGAAAAATTAGTGTCTTGCACCTATTCTTCAAATTACACCATATATTGAACGTACAAAGCATATTATGTGCTAGTGGTAACACTTCCTCTATTGCATTAATCAATGCGACATCATTATCCGTCACTATAACCTCGGAAATATCATCACCTCAAAAGATTTTCGTAACTTGTTTTAGTGCCCAAATGTAATTAGGTTCTTGCTCATCTATTAAGAAACAAAACGCCACGATAAACGGTGACTTCGTCGAATTACGCCCAACAATATTCATTAATGGCATCTCGTACTTGTTCGTCTTATAAGTGCAATCCATTATTAGAACTTTATGAAAACATTGAGCCAATTGAACACTCGTCGGATGTGCAATAAAGAGTTGTGTTATCTCTCCTTATGAATCCACATCCTTTTGAACCGCGTAGTTTTTATCTTGGGCCAAAAAAAAAACAATTGTTGCATTACTTGTCTATCTCTCCATTCCTTCCTTCTAATTGTCTCAATTGCATTGTAAATTGTGGACAAAGATTAGTGGTTATCCTTGTTATCCTCCTTTAGTATTTGGATCATTTGAACCGGTGAAATACCCATTTTCCTCATTTTAGCTACCTTGTCCATCTCTTTAGGAGTTAGCTTTGCCGCCATGAAATGTCCTTCAAGATGCTCCGGACGAGGATGATTATAACAATCTTGCATAACCCTGTAGAGAACCCATCCACCCTTATCTTCGTTTAAATTAAATGCAAGCTTGAATGGGCAATTAATCTTCTTTGAAAAAGTTTTGTTCTTCCTATTTTTCTTTCCTTTATAAACATAACCCTTCATCTTGTGGCTTTTCTCGGGATCACCGCTTCTCTCACAAACCGTTTCAAAGCGAGTTTTGCTTTCTCTCCCATTCAATACTAATACACACATGTCTTTTTGTGCATGTTGTCTAGCCCAACTCTTTGCATCTTCCGGATTTGTGAATACCAAGTCATTCATGTAGTGATGGGATGTGTCATCGTACAAAATACCAACTAGGGAAGGTTGGTTTTCCATTGGTTCAATTGGATCACATGGAACCTACAAGTAATAGCACAACGTCAATACCATAAACAATCTCCCTTATAAAGCATAGTTTGGAAAACTTAGGCAAGATAAAGAGCGGCCAAGTTTCATTCTTGGCAAAGCTAAATCCATGGCTCTGGTTGTTCACATCACTATTGAATCATTAATTTCTTATAACAAATACTTTATTAATCTCTTATCATAAATGTCTTATAATTATCTTAATAAATATACTTTCATTAGATAAGTAATAAATTTGTTAATAAAGAATCATAATAACTTTTAAAAAAAATTTCAACCCATTACGTTTTTCTAAATATATTTTTATTAAATAGTCTTATAATTATCTTAATAAATATACTTTAATTAGATAAATAATAATTTTTTTAATAAAGAATCATAATAACTGTTAAAATTCTTTTCAACCCATTAAATTTTTCTAAATATATTTTTATTAAAAATTATAATAACCTTGATTCATAGAAGAAAATTACATACTTTTGGTTGGTATGTTTATAATTTTCATGTATGTAATAACCTTGATTTATTAATAATCACATACATAGAAATTAGGGATGCCCAAGGTGGTGTTTGAGATTGGAGATGCATGGAGCCGGTGACGATAGTCATGGTGGTGGAAAAGGTAGTGGTAATTAGTGGTTTTGGTGGTGGGTTGCCATCTGAAATGGCTCACATTTAGAAAATCAATGTCGTAGACTGTCTGAGAATTTTCAAGAGTTGGAGATATATCTTTTCTGGGTCGAATGCGTTTCCATCTGAAATGTCTCAACGTTTTATGATATAGTGGCTTAGATAAATGAATTAGTATTTATTTGTGTTATTCAAATATAAGAATATACGATGTTATATGTACTGTAGAGTCCATACAGAGTTTTAATCTTTTTGGACCATTTTAGAATGGGAAAAAATAAACAAGGATTTTGAGCTTATGGGACACAATTATTTATAGGAAGAATGAGTTTGAGTGATGTAATTTTGATTTATTCTACATAGTTCGATGTTTTGGTTTTGCGCCGTCACTAAAATAAGGGAGATGTTGAAGGGAAATACCATTTCAAATGATCGATAATATGTTTTTGTCTTTACAAACTATAAAACATATCAAATATCGTTGGTTTTGTTGTGAAAGAGGGCAAGAATAAACATTATTTGGGAGAATGTCAAAATATCAAACATACTGGAAAGGAATCATATATGAGTACATGATAAAAGATTTGTGGACTAGAGAGTAAAAATATATATTGGTTTTGTCTTCATTTTTGTAATGATAAGGAGAGTAAACTCGATAATTAAAAAATATTAAATTTAATATCCAGATAAAAATTATACCCATGCCGTTTCAGCACGGGTTAAGCGCTAGATAAATCTACGCAAAACTAAAAGTTATGTAAGTAGTGGCCAAAATTTGTAAGATAAATTCACGGTCTTGGTTTGCTCAACCAAACTATTATAAATGTTTTATTAAATAGTATCTCATTAGTTTTTCATAATAAATTATTAAGTAATTTTTCATCATAAATCTCCCCTTAATTGATCTAATAAATACATGTTTTTATTAATAAATAATAATTTTATTAAAAATTATATTAATAAATATTAATGGTGGTATTGGATGAAGAAGTGGGTGGTAGATATATTAAAGACACAAAAATATTATGGTGGGTGTTGGTCTGTCCCTGGTGGTGGAAGAAATAGTGTCGATGGCTGTTTTTAATGGTTGTGGGTGTTGATGAATAATAGTGAAAAATAATATTTTTGTGTCCTTACAAACGCAAAACATTATATTGTGAAAGATACAGTTAGCTATTTTTTCGCACGATTGGTAAGGGAAAAAACCAAATATTTCGTGGATGATACCAGATCTTATAAGGCAATATCATCATATACCGCTGGATCACCTAAATAATACCCGATCAGACAAATCATGACTTTTAGTGTTAAATAAAATTGATTACAATATAAAAGAGAATCCAATAAAAACAAACCAATGGAATAAAAAAAAATTAGTGGAATAAATTAATTGACGACTTAAGTTTGTTCAATATAAACTTTTCTCATGACGTTTGTGATTAAAAATTAAAAAACACGTCCAGTGGTTGGTGGTGGAAGCAACGGTGATGTGGGCGAAATAAGCGGTATCAAGTGATATTTTGGATGTGGTGGGTGTTGGTGAATGTAATATATTTTGTTAATAATGTTTCGCCACAAATTGGTTAACCTTATAAAAAAATATAAAATATGGTTGATCGTCTTAATGATAACATAAACTCGGTAAAAATACATGACAATTAAAATAATAACTGCAAACGAACGGTACGAATCAAAATTAATACACAATAAATTAACTTATTACTAAGTCGCACGGTTATGGCACGAGTTATATCATAGCTAGGTGATATTTTTTCATGTTTCTTTGTTCTGTATTATAAAACAAAGTTTAACTAAGTTAGTTAACATGAAGAGAAATCTTAATTTTTCCTCGATAAATCCACGTTTGTGGTCGATCCCATGAATACACGCTTTAATTGGGAAATAATGCATTACATATTCTCTTTTTCCCATCCCAAAAATCAAAAGCAAAGTGGAGAAATTTGATAGACTAAAAATAACAAACCTACATTCCCATAAAACTAAACAATTGATTCTCTCACCCACATCCATAAGGAGGAGTGAACTTAAAAAATTAAGTTCCCCACTTTTGAGCAACCCTAAATCAGAAATAAATTTGAGAATAGAGATAGACTAAAGAGACAAAAGAAATTGAATCCAAGAACATGATTTCGCTCAACCTTATTTCCTCGATGATTTGGTATCATCTTCGAAATCTTTAGTGCGTTAATTTATCAATTGTTTTTAGTATCATCTTCAAGATTTTTTTAGGGAGAAGATAAATCAATGGTTGTTTAAGTAAGTGTTTATAAGTGACGTCTATGATTGAAAGTTAGAAATTCATATCTAATGGTCACAATCTGTGCACATCATTGTTATCTCATTAATTTCTCATAATAAATATTTTATTAATCTTTCATGATAATTGTCTTATTAATTATCTAAATGAATATATAGTCCCACTCTATAGATAACAACTATGTTAATAATTACATCAATAGATATTATGGGTAATCAGGATGATATTTGTGAGTGGCGGTGCATGGAGCCCGTGGCGGCAATGCTGGTGGTGAAAAACGTAGTTGTAATGGGTGGTTCTGGTGATAGTATCACAATTAGTCAATATAGTAGTGTGCAATGTTTATTCCATATCGTTATGACACAAATAACATTATATTTTACAAGTTGTGCTTGATTTTTTAGGTGTTAAAATAAGCTCGGTCAAATACAAAAGAAAAAATAATAATCAAAATGTATTAAATGAATAACATCGGCCAAAATAATTGTTTTCACTTATTTTCGTGACCGTGCCGTTATGGCACGGGACAAGTTCTAGTTAACACTTAAAGTTCGGTAATCTAAATTTTTTTATCGACCCTACCGAACAACAAGTTCGGTTATGTAGTTTCTAGAAATAAATTTGGGCCTTACCGAACTCGATATTTAGATTTTCTATGTAAAACTTCGGCCATGAAACTGAAAAACTCGACTAAACCAAACTCATGGGTTCGGTTAGAAACGTTGTATACATATATTCTGCGACATTACCGAAGAAGAGGTTCGGTAACAAAAGTATTGATATCGACTAAACCGAACTATGCACTGTAAACTCTCTAAAAATAGTTCGGTTGCATGTTCTGGAAAAACATAACCGAACTCTAAAAAACCACCATTAACATTTAGTTCGGTTACCTGCATGTGCTAAATTTTAGTAACCGAACTACACATTCAGAACGGTTCGGTTACCTCGCAAGCTAAATTTGGTAACCGAACTAGGTTGACCTAACCAAATTTTTTCCAGAAATTTTGAGTTTGGCCAAATTTTTGCACAATCAAGCTACATTAACTAAATATGAGGCATACCTAAGTACCCATAGCTTCATCTTCAGGTTGTGGCTGATAAAATCCATCATTTTTTTGGTTAACTTGAGTTTGGGGCAAAAAGCTTTCATCATCTAACAAATAACTCATTTCCGGATCATTAGAAGTATTGACAAATACACTATGAGGTGAAGGGGGTTCTGATTCTGAGGATGAGGTATCATCACATGAATCACTAAAATCATAATTACTAAACTCAAAAAAAAAAAAATTTGGGTTCACCCATCTTCTTCTTCATATTTCCTCCTTCTTTTTATCTCTCAATAATAATATTATAACAAAACAATCGCACTGATATAACTCACTAATCAATAATCACTAACTAATCAGTTACTAATCATAACACTAACACTAATTAATCATCACACTAACTAAGTTAATCATTAAGGGTAAAATAGGTATTTAAAAAATCAGATAAGAGGTGATTGGAAATTACTACCAATAACCATCCCAAAAACTTAAGAGTAGTCCCCCATTTTTTGAGTAGTCCCCAAAAAAATGATTCCTAAGTAAACTATACCCCTTCTTTGGGCCTGAGTTAGCTGTCCGAACTTGTGAGCGGTTTCTAAACATTTTAAGCATCATATAAGCTCTGATTAATCGATATTTCATAAACCGTAAGTTAATAGAACGACCTTCCGAAATGGTACTACAGTAAACTTCGATGAACTAATTACTTAGTTAAAGCTTAAAATAATAAAAATATTTGATCCCAATCAAATTTGTGTAAGCTAAACTTTAACCCGATGAATTAATAACTTCACAATAATAATAAATCTTTTGGTCCCAAAGCAATTAATTTATCAAGTTTTACTATATATTTTCTCATTATAAACCCTTTCTTCCTCTAAAAAAAAGTTTTACTATATTTGATTAATCTTCGCTTAAACTGGGTTCAATCTGTAAACCCTCCTTCAATCGTTTTTCGACCCTCCAAGTTCAACATACTGTACGTACGTTTTTGAATGAAAACTTACAGTAGATATATACACACCTACTACCATATCAGACACAAAGTTTGGAACACACTTGGAGAAAATGATTCGATTCTTTTCATGTTTTTCTGTTCATTATGGTTGTTAGTTCAGTGATTTATAAAAGATTACAAATTACACCTTTAGTTTCTTGCTTTTTGCTTAGTTAATATTATTAATATTAGCTTGATTTTGTAGAAAATACCAAAATGTCAGATGAAATCATTATTAGCTAAAGTTTATCAGCAACCAACAATAATTAATATCCGGTAAAGTTTGTTGTTATTGATGTGAATATCGTATCAATCAATCTTCTTTTGGCCACATTGGTGGTAAAAACACGACTAAATTAATAATCCTACAACAAAGAATTAAATGTGGTAGAAAATGAAGATTCGGAAAGATGAGAAAAGAACCTACAATCATCACTAGGACTTTGTAGCCATGGAGTCGGATAAAACCAATCACTATCAATAGAAGAATCATCGACAAAGATGTACTCGTTTTGCTGTGATTCGTCGAAATAAGAACTTAGTTGTGGTAATTCAACAATTTCAGTTAATTCATCGTCGGTTGTTGTTGTAAGATTTTCCGGAGTACCGGAAAAAGAGGATGTAGCCGTTGTTGGAGTAGTCGAACACAAAGATGAAAAACGACGTTGATGTTGATGAGGGTGAGGGTAAGGCTGTTGATGACGGAGGAGACGGTGATGATACTGAATTATTGAAGTTTTCCATTGTTGCAGCTTTAGTAGCAGCGGCTTGGATATCACGAGGTGATGTAGAAGCTAATGGCAACTGCAAGATGAAACTTAGCTTATATAAAGACAACTCTCTTTATTGATGTTTAGAAAATCTCTCAAAACTAAACACAAGCTCTAATCTTGCTCATATGATCAACCACAACTTTGGTGATCATATATATATAGAACTATGAATTCCTTTTCCTAGTCCTATTACCTTATTACATGTCTTTCCTTTTCTTAGAACTAGATGACTTCTAATTCCCTTAGGATTACATCAATTTCCTAATCTTGTCCTAACCAGCTTGTTAGTGACTTCTATGTTGAAGTTAATCCAACATTCTCCCCGTTAAGCTTCACCCTTACCCGTGACATATCTTGTACTCCAATCAGTTGTCTCATTTCTTCAAACTTGATCCGAGCTAATGCCTTTGTAAATATATCTGCTTTCTTCTCAGTTCCTGGTATGTGTTCTACGTTAATGACCTCCTTCTCGATGCATTCTCGTATGAATGATACCTTTTGTGAATGTGTTTCGTCTTCCCATGAAACACTGGATTTTTAGTGAATGCAATTGCAGACTTATTATCAATCTTGATGAGAACTTTTTCAGGTTCTCTTCCTTTGATTTCACTCAACAGTTCTTGAAGCCATATTGATTGTTTAGCTGCTTCTGTTGCATCCATAAACTCAGCTTCACAGGATGAGAGGGCTACAGTGTCTTGCTTCTGTGAACACCATGTAATAGGTGCTTCTCCTAGATAAAATATATGACCAGTTGTACCTTTTCCATCATCTTGGTCAATATTATGACTGCTGTCACTATACCCAACAATTCATTTTGATCCTCCTCGACCATACTTCAATCCACATTTGATTGTTCCTCTTAGATATCTTAATATCTGCTTTACTACATCACCATGAGATTTGCGTGGACTCTGCATATAACGGCTTGCTACTCCCACAGAGAAAGCCAAATCTGGTCTTGTGTGTAATAAGTATCTAAGGCATCCAACATTTCTTTTATAACTTGTTGGATCAATCTCTGCTTCTTCTTCGTTGGATTACAAGTTTCAAGTCCTCCTTCTTTCAGAATTTTCCTTGCATAAGCTTCTTGTTTAATCTGAATCCCATCTACTCCTTGATGGACTTCTGTGCCAAGGTAATAAGTGATTTTTTTGAGGTCTGACATCTCAAACTTTGATGACATTTCTCTCTTGAACTCATTGATCACCTTAAGGGAGTTGCCAGTCAAAAATAGATCATCTACATAGACTGCAATCACAAGAAGCGTTCCCTTTTCTTCTCTTCTGTATACTGATGTTTCTTTAGAGCACTTAACAAATCTGATTTCTCTTAAGATTTGATCTAACTTTGTATTCCAGGCTCGAGGAGCTTGTCTTAGACCATATAGAGCTTATGATAACTTATAAACCTTATGCTCTTGTCCTTTTACTTCAAAACCTTCTGGTTGTTCAACATACACATCTTCTCGCAATTCACCATGTAAGAATGCTGTCTTAACGTCTAAGTGGTGAATTTCCCATGAGTTTGATGCAGCTTCTACTATTAAGAGACGAATTGTCTCTAGTCTAGCAACTGGTGCGAAAACTTTATCAAAGTTTATGCCTGATTCTTGAACGTATCCCTTAGCTACAAGTCTTGCGTTATATTTGTTAGTAGTTCCATCAGCATTTCTTTTAACCTTGAAGATCCACTTAAGACCAATCACTTTTACCCCACCTGGCTTATCAACTAGAAACCAAGTCTTGTTTCTGTTGATTGAAATAATTTCTTCTCTACATGCTTGTGTCCATTTAGTCGAGACCTTTGCTTCCTGAAAATTCCTTGGTTCATCATTAACAGAAAGTAGCATAATCTCACATTCTTCTGCAGCTTGAAGAACATAATCCTCAAGATACTTTGGCTTTTGTATCTGTCTTGTTGATTTTCGCAGTGGAATGGGTTGAGTTATTTCATCGATCTCCTCTTCTTCTTCTTCTTCTTCTTCTTCTTCTACTTCTTCGTTATTCTCAGTGTTTTCATTATTCTCTTCTGTTTATGGTGGCGTTGAGGATTGTAACTTGTATTTATGGTGGCGTGAACTGTTTTGCACCCACAATGGTGGTTTCGTTTTCCATGGCTCAGAAACAAGCTCTGATACCAATTAATGGCAACTGCAAGATGAAACTTAGCTTATATAAAGACAACTCTTATTATTGATGTTTAGAAAATCTCTCAAAACTAAACACAAGCTCTAATCTTGCTCATATGATCAACCACAACTTTGGTGATCATATATATATAGAATTATGAATTCCTTTTCCTAATCCTATTACCTTAATACATGTCTTTCCTTTTCTTAGAACTAGATGACTTCTAATTCCCTTAGGATTACATCAATTTCCTAATCTTGTCCTAACCAGCTTGTTAGTGACTTCTATGTTGAAGTTAATCCAACAGAAGCTGGACGAGGTAATGAAGAAGCGAATTCGGGGAAATTAAGAACGGCAGATTTACCTTTGATACTTAAAGCAGCTACATTATGTGCTCTTGCTGCCATTTCCGGTGTCGGAAATGTACCAAGCCAGATCCTTGATTTCTTTTTTGGTTCTCTAATTTCTGATACCCATTTACCCCAACTACGCATTCGCACTCCTCTATATGTTGGATGTTTCCCACCATCTCTCATTCCTTTTCCTGTCGTGGGTCTCTCATCAGTAGGTTCCTCGGATTCTTGGTGTTCTTCTTGATTTGAGATCGCACGGTTCTTAATCTGTTGTTGTTGGTCAAATTGAGAAGATAAATATGAAACTTCAGCTAAGTTACAAGGAGTACTACTTTCTCCGTCTGAACTGTTTGGTGTTTGATCTAGTGACATTCTATAACAATGATTTTTCACACTTATGGTCTTTGGTCAAATTCTCAAAATGGAGTCTCCAAGTAGAGTGATGGAGAGACTGAAGAAAGATATATGTCATGGTCTTTGGTCAAATTCTCAAAATGGAGTCTCCAAGTAGAGTGATGGAGAGACTGAAGAAAGATATATGTCGAGAAGAATGGGCTGCTTGAGGTTATTTAATTAAAGAAAGAAAGAAGGCAATCGAGAGGATTCAAGATATGAACTCAGAAAAATATAAACAAATAGAGTATAAGAGCTGAATGGGGTGGGTTTTATAAACTTTGGAAGTGAGAGTACGATC